>NC_061508.1:240483745-240651215 GCF_022539505.1 Lolium rigidum | reverse complement strand
AGTGACAAAATATGAGGTGCCAAAAAAAATCCAAGAAAAGAAAGTTTTATAGTCCATAGAGGATGACATGCGGGTCCCATTTAGCGACGGCGGTATCACCGTTTGAGAGGCGGCGGGGATCGAAAGAAAAAGGCAAGTGACCAAATATGAGGTGCCAAAAAAAACTCCAAGAAAAGAAAGTTGATTTCTCATAGAGGATGACATGCGGGTCCCATTTAGCAGCAGCGGTCTCACCGTTTGAGAGGCGGCAGGGGATCGAAAGAAAAAGGCAAGTGACCAAATATGAGGTGCCAAAAAAATCCAAGAAAAGAAAGTTTTATAGTACATAGAGGATGACATGCGGGTCCCATTTAGCAGCAGCGGTATCACCGTTTGAAAGGCGGCAGGGGATCGAAAAAAAAAGGCAAGTGACCAAATATGAGGTGCCAAAAAAACTCCAAGAAAAGAAAGTTGATTGCTCATAGAGGATGACATGCGGGTTCCATTTAGCTGCAGCGGTCTCAACGTTTCCAAGGCGGCAAGGGATCAAAAGAAAAAGGAAGTAGCCGAGAAATCAGGGGGTCAAAAAAATCCAAGAAAAGAAAGAAATTTGGTTCATAGAGGATGACAAGCGGGACCCATGATCCTGCATCGTAAACGGCTCGATCGGAGAGCGTTGAACGAGATGGTGCGATCGAGAAAAAAAAAACAATGCTAGAGAGGCTGCCATCTAGGCCCTACATCCCTAGGCGGTGCGGATTTGCGTTGACTCGGTCGGCGAACCCGAGAATTCGCGATGCACCACGTCCCGGGCCACCATACGCGACGTTTTGGCCGCTTTCGTCGGGCTAGGTGGCCTCAAAAATGAGAAAAAAAAAATTTGACATGAACCACGGAGGGACCAAAAATCGTCGGCCATGGTGCACCAGCAACCACGGCGCGACTTCAACTTCGTCGGCCATGGCAACTTTTCTTGTAGTGTTTGCCTCTCATTTTGAATTACCTAGGAAGAATTTTGATAAGTATCATGAACCTTACAAAGATAAAACTGATTCACCTATAGGTAAATGTATTGAAGTTAAAACTGTTGATCACATTCTTCCTGAAGCTTATATTGAAAAAATTCCTTTTCCTTCTAAAATGAAGGAGTATTCTGTTATAACTAGTGTGGTTAACAAAAGTGCAAAGAGACCTATAGAACCTGAGGAGCAAATAAATGTTGAACCTGATGTTGCAATAGTTAAAGACCTTGTGACTGAAAATGTAGAAGATGGTCACATCATTTTCTGTGAAGATGCTTCTAATATTGTTTCACATCCTAGTAAGTGTAGGAAAGCCAGTGTTCCTATGCTCTCTGTTAGAATTGGTGATCATTGTTATTATGGTTTATGCGATATTGGTGCAAGTAGTAGTGCCATTCCTTATGAGCTTTACAGGGAAATCATGCATAAAATTGGTTCTTGTGAACTTGAAGATATTGATGTGGTTATTTGGCTAGCTAATAGAGAAACTATCTCTCCTATTGGTATTGTTCGAGATGTGGAAGTTCTATGTGGTAAAATTAAATATCCTGCTGACTTTTTGGTACTTGGTTCTGCTGCTCGTAAGACTTGTCCTATCATTTTTGGTAGACCTTTTCTAAATACTTGTGGAGCTATTATAGATTGCAAGAAAGAGAAAATTGTGACTAAATTTACTGGTGAATCTTATGAGTTTAATTTCTCTAAATTTGCCAAAGTTCCTTATGAAGCTGAATTGCCTAATGATGATTTTAGAGTTGAACAGCTTGCATCTATTGCTCTTGCTCCTAATAATCCTTTGCAGCAACATTTGGAGGATCATGAGAGTGAAGTCTTTAGGGAAGAAAGAAATGATCTTGATAAAATTTTCCTTTGTCAACCTATTCTTAAACATGACTTACCGGTTGAAGATCTAGGTACAACACCACCGCCAAAGGAAGATCCTGTTTTTGATTTGAAACCGTTGCCTGATAATCTTAAGTATGCTTATATTGATGATAAGAAAACATATCCTGTTATTATTAGTGTCAACACCCGGATTTTTAAGTCTAGATGCCTATTATGCCATTCCTCGCAATCCCAGGAATATTGTTTTTGCGAGACATAATAGATTGATATCACAACACATCATTCATTACAACACAGAATCGTCTTACAACAAAGGATCACATGATCCAGTCTTAATACAACATAGGGGATCTAGAGATCCAAATACAAAACACATATAGCGGAAGCGAAGTAGTAGCGGTTGTGGTCCATCTGTTCCACAGGCAACTGTTGACGTCAGGAGTGGTCCTAGTTGTCGTAGACGTCCTGCTGTCCATCTTCCTCGTCTTGCTTGTTCCTCTACATAGTCCGGCCATTTGAATAGCCGGGGACAAAGCCATGAGTACTTTAAAGTACTCGCAAACTAATACTAGTGTAAGCACTATCAACTATAGTAAGGGGGTGCTAAGCTCTAAGTTTATTTGCATAAAGCCAATTTTAGTTCACAAACATTTAGTAAAAGCCTCTTCATTTGCTAACTAACTCAAGTGGGAACATTAGTGTCATTCCCACAACTCTGTTGTGATTCAATTCAAATTCACCATTTCAAGCTCAAATCACAAGTCACCCTTCACATGTCACATTTTTGAAAGTGGTCTGATGACGAAACAGTATGGCCTTTCCAACCGTCCATAACCGTGGACGCGGCTATTCGAATAGTTCTACACTCTGCAGAGGTCGTACACTTGTGCCACAACATTTGCAATAATCCGTCGGGGTTAAGCGGCCCCGATTTATCACACTCCATGTGCGGACTACCAACCATAACCTTTCACCTACATACCCTAGTATAGGCACCTCTCCCCATGAGCTTGGCCTCCCGGTGAAGACCAAGCTGTCGGCCTGGGAGCCGCACCAGGGCTTGGGCCGGACATTCACCTCGTTTCACGTCATTTCTCATCATTTCTTTTGTTGTAGAGGCAGCCTCCAGCCTAACCCCGATGACGCTTGTTTAGAGGGAACCCATACTAAGATACATAAACTTCTAGTTAAGCCCTTACCCATAATCAGGTATTGTGGGGGTACTTGCAAAATTGGAATGGTATCGTATCCGAACCCAACAATCAGTTTTTGTAAAGTTCACCATGTCATTCACCAGTCATATTCACCTTCAAAATCTTTCAATAGAATGACTCATCATTCCAAGGTTTTCAAAGTCATTTCATTTCACAAGTTCCCATCTAGAGTAGTTAATTTTATTTGTTAACACTAGCAACTAATCATGAGGGGTGCTATCTAGCTTTCATTGCTCTAGGCTAGATTTGATGATCTTGTTCTACTCTAGACCAAGTGAATCATGAATCAAAAAGTAAAATTTGCTAAACCAAAAGCAATAAAGCTTGTAAACTAAAACTTGGGATGGGATCATTAAGCATAAAGTAAAATGTGGTGGTGCCTTGCTCTTGTAGAGCTTTGCACTTAGCAAGAATATTAGCTTGCCTTGGTTGGCGTATTGATCAAAGTGGTCTTCTTCTCCTTGGAAATAGACCTCCTCCTCCTCTTGATACTCCTCAGTACTAGCGTCTAAAATACGAATACGGGGTACACAATCATCATACCAAACTTATTTACTAAACTAGGCACACTCATGATTTACACAACTTAAACTAGCATCACACATTACTATTAAGTGGGTAGATGTGTTTTTCTTATTTAAGAAAAATAATTTCCTCTCATACTAATTAAGGTGTTACTTTTAATTACTTAGAGAAATAATTACCTCTCATTATCTTATTAAGATTTAATTTCTCTCATGAATAATATATGACCTAGGTTGACTAAGTCAACCTCTTCATACTTATCATTTAAGAAAATGATTTAAATGAGGTGTAGCACCTCATACCATTTAATCCTAACATGGTAAAGATTTAATATCATCAACAATTCATATGAGACCTAAATGACCAGAGTCTCTACCTCATTTTGAAGTGTTCATGACAAGATTTAAATGAGAGAGAAACTCCCATGTGATTTTTAAATAGTTTTGGACAATATCATTGACTAGAAATAGCCATAGAGTCCTTTAATTAAACTAGGCCATGATCATTCAAATAAGCATGGCATATTTTTTGCATAAACAATTAGTACAAGTGTAATGTGATTTATAGGAGTTTGAATTAACTTAAAAGCATTTGTGGTTGATTTTTAATAATTATTCTAAGGCAGAAAAGTCCCTGTCTTGTTTATTTTGCTACTTTAATTCTACAACAGATATTGGTTTGAATCCAGTGGTCTTGGATAGATAATTTCACAGGCTTTCCAACCATATGAAATTCACTAAAAATGGCCAAGTATATTTGGAGAAAAATTAAATTTGAAGTTGGCACCAGTATTGCATTTGAGGGAAAAGATTTAATTTAATTTTAAACAGATGGGCCAGCGCGGGAAAACTATTGGGCCGAAATAGTTTGAATAGAGGAAACCAGCCCAGTATTGCTACGGTTGCTGACAGCGTGGGGCCCAGTGGTCAGCGAGTCATAACACCGAAACAGTACCTTGTGATGGACACCGTTGGATAATATCAAAGATCTACGGCTGATAGTCGTCGTCACCGTCGGGGAGAAGCGCGTGCTGGAGCGGCGGAGGTATGGTGTCGGCGGCCTACCGGAGCTCCGGCGAGGGGTGGTGAAGTGCGGCGGCGATGTTGTCGAGGCAGGGGAAGTAGATGGAGCAGACGGCTGCTCGGATGGAGGCCGCAATCGACGGCTTGCTTGGTGGCGGTGCTGCGGGTCTTCAGCTCGCAATTGGGCGGCTGCCGGCGACGATGTGATTGGGAGAGGAGCGGTGGAGTATTAGAGAGAGGAGAGGAGTAGAATGGCGTGAGAAATCCGTCGCGGAGGGGTCTCCTTTTATAGGTTCAAGGGGGTGGCTGTGGAGCGGAGCTAGGGTCGCCGGCGTCGTCGTCGGTCCAGGGCTGCGAAGGGGCAAGGCATGGGCTCTGAGCGTGGGCGACGTCAAGGCGAGGCTGACGAGCATCGTGGCGAGGCAGTGGAAGGAAGGGTCGCGTCGTTCTCTTCCTCGCAGCAGGGCAGTACGGTGGCGGAAAGTCGTGGACGATGTCATCGTCTACAGCAGGTCCGTGGCCAACTGGTGTTGTCTGGGAGGTAGAGGGCATCGTGGCGAAGCGACTGGTGCCTAGGGAGAGCGAGGGGAGGCGTGAGGCGACGGGGCATGGCGGCGTCCTGTCGCGCCCAGGGACGTCACCGTGCGCGTCCTGGCGAGATGCTGAGCGTGTCTGGGCGCGTCTGGGCGCGCGTGGCCTGGGCGATGTCGACATCAAATTGGTCAAAGGCGTGCATGAGCAACTTCAGGAGGGTCAAGTCAAGCTAGAGGTCATGGTGGTGTGGCCTGGATGGGAGAGGAGAGGAGGTGAGCATGTGGAGTGACATAGGTTTCGGCATGGTCTTGGTTTTGGTCATTTATTTGCTATGACTGAGGTGAAATTGGATGGTGAGGTAGAGGAGAGGTGCAGGGATGCTCCAGAGCAGCAGGGGTGGCCAGAGGTGATGGTGGCATGATGGTGGCATGCCATGCCACGGCATGGCATGGTTTGGTTGATTAGATCAAACAATGGCCATTGAAAGTGGTGGAACTGATGCTGTGAAGTGAGAGGAGGGTCCAGGGGTTGCTGTGGTGGCTCAGGTTGGACTTGGTCCTCTCCAATTTTCAGTATGGGCAACAATTATACCCCTGCCTGCAAGCTGTTCGATCAAATGCCCGAAAGAAAATAATTTTTGAATTTTGCAATTCTTTTTGGTGGGTTGTAAACATATATTAACAGGAGTAGAATGGTGTTGGTATGGGTCAATTTGGAATTGGTTTGCAAAATCTCAAAATGGCATAGGATCTTAGTTTTGTTTCAATGTCTCCACTTGGCTTGCTTCTAGTTTGAAATTGAGACAGAGTTTGGGGTGAGTGTTTTGAGCAAAGTTGTTGTCCTTGATGTTGTCTTGGAAGAGGTGCAAAGAGTTGGCCAAGTGTAGAAGGAAAAAGTTAGAAACCAGGGGCTCCAAGTGGGTATCATGCTGAAATTGTCACACATGACCATAATCACATGTGAGCTCATATTTGATTCAAATTTGATTTGAATTGAGTTTGATTGTTTCCAAAAGTGTTAAAAAGTGTTTAGTATCCATTTACAACTAATGGTGCAAACCAAAATGGTCTAGGTTAAGAAATTTGCAAAAATGGCATAGGCCATATGTGAGTGAAAATGGGATTTTCTCCCTATTTGATTTCTCTCTTTTTGATTTGATTTTTCTTGACTCCAAAGTGATTCTTATTAGTTTAGGAACATTTCCAAACCATTGAAACCATTCCAAAAGGTCTAGCTCAAAGATTTGCAAAATTGGCCATAATACATAAGAGGTGACATGTCAAATTTTCTTATTCTTTTAATTAGCTCCCCTTGCTTTACTTGGGCAAGGTTGAGGTTCAATTTAGTGTTAGATTAGGTTTAGATATGGTTTCACACCATTTGGTCAAGGTAGAAGTGCATAGGACAAGATTTGGGTATTATGGCTATGTGTCACATATGCCTCTATGCATATGTTGCATTTGATTTTTAATTTGATTGTTCTTGGCCCATTTGATGTTGTTGAGTGTTGAAAGGGTATATAGGAGTGATCCAACCATTCACCACAAGTCTTAGGGTCAAGATCCTCAAATTCACAAATTTGATATTTGCTCTCATATGCCTCTATGGCATTATTACTTTCTTTTTAAAATCTTTTGTTTCACTTTGGATTGGGTTTGAGAAGTACTAAATAAGGTTTAGGAATGTTTTCCAATCCTCTAAATAAAGTGGAAATGCCTATGGGAAAGTTTTATAAAAATAGCCATAGGCACATATGCCTTTTTCTTATTTAAATTCTTGTTATTTTATTTTAACTTCAATGGAAAAAAAGGGGATGTGAGGTTTAGGGTTTAAGAGTATTGCAAATACTAATTAAACAAACACTCATGGCAATAGCACAAGAATTAAACAAGATCTCTATGTATCAACTTAATTTAATAAAAGTTTTTGTTGGTTCCAAAATTTGGAACTAGGGAAATTTATTTTGTTTGTTTTGAAATTTTTGGGATGTTACAAACCCTTCCCCCTTAAAAAAATCTCGTCCCGAGATTTTAAGAAAAGTTAGGTTCCTAAGAAAGATTGAGCAGTGAGATTAACCGGAGAACATACTTGGCATGGCCTGGGGTGCTTCCTGGGCTTCATTGGCAGTCATGTGGTAGAAACGACCGTTGTTGTTGTTCTGGTTCCTTCTTCCTACAAAGCGGCGCTGTTGCTGAGCAGGTGCTGCGGTATTGGCGGCAATCTTGGCAAGCTTCTTGGGGCACTCGTTGGAGTAGTGACCCACAACTCCACATTCATAGCAGTTGACGGTGGACTTGTCTTTGGGGTTGACGGGAACAGCGTTACTCCTAGTCACGGGGGCAGTATTGGGGTGGTTGCCATTGGGGTAGTTGTTGTTGTTGGTGTTGTTGTTGTTGTTGTTGTTGTTGTTGTTGTTGTTTTTGTGGTTGTTGTTGTTGCGGTTGTTGTTGGTGTTGCGGTTGTTGTTGTTGTTGTTGTTTGATGTCTACTTTCCCCCTCCTTTCCTGTAGACAGTGTTGGGCCTCCAAGAGCAGAGGTTTGTAGAACAGCAGCAAGTTTTCCCTTAAGTGGATCACCCAAGGTTTATCGAACTCAGGGAGAAAGAGGTCAAAGATATCCCTCTCATGCAACCCTGCAACCACAAAGCAAGAAGTCTCTTGTGTCCCCAACACACCTAATAGGTGCACTAGTTCGGCGAAGAGATAGTGAAATACAGGTGGTATGAATATATATGAGCAGTAGCAACGGTGCCGGAAAATAGCTTGCTGGCGTGTAGTTGATGGTGGTAGAATTGCGAGCAGTAGTAACGCGAGTAAAACGAGTAAACAAGCAGCGATAGCGATATTTAGGAACAAGGCCTAGGGATTACACTTTCACTAGTGGACGAGTCTCAACATTGATCACATAACAGAATAGATAAATGCATACTCTACACTTTTGTTGGATGATGAACACATTGCGTAGGATTACACGAACCCTCAATGCCGGAGTTAACAAGCTCCACAATAATGCTCATGTTTAAGTAACCTTTAGTGTAAGATAGATCAAAAGACTAAACCAAGTACTAGCATAGCATGCACACTGTCACCTTCATGCATATGTAGGAGGAATAGATCACATCAATATTATCATAGCAATAGTTAACTTCGCAATCTACAAGAGATCATGATCATAGCAAAAACCAAGTACTAACACGGTGCACACACTGTCACCTTTACACACGTGCAGGAGGAATAGAACTACTTTAATAACTTTGCTAGAGTAGCACATAGATAGTAGTGATACAAAACTCATATGAATCTCAATCATGTAAAGCAGCTCATGAGATCATTGTATTGAAGTACATAGTAGAGAGATTAACCACATAACTACCGGTACAGCCCCGAGCCTCGATGGAGAACTACTCCCTCCTCATGGGAGCAGCGAGCGGTGATGAAGATGGCGGTGGAGATGGCAGCGGTGTCGATGGAGAAGCCTTCCGGGGGCACTTCCCCGTTCCGGCGGCGTGCCGGAACAGAGACTCCTGTCCCCCAGATCTTGGCTTCGCGATGGCGGCGGCTCTGGAAGGTTTCTGTGGGTTTCGTCGAACGCCTCGAGGTTTTTAGGTCAGGGGCTTTATATAGGCGAAGAGGCGGCGCAGGAGGGCTTAAGGGGGGCCCACACTATAGGGGGGCGCGGCCCCCCCCTGGCCGTGCCGGGGTGTGGTTTGGTGGCCCTGTCCCCCTTCTCTGATCCTTCCGGGTGTTCTGGATGCTTCCGGTGAAAATAGGAACTTGGGCGTTGATTTCGTCCGATTCGAGAATATTTCGTTACTAGGATTTCGAAACCAAAAATAGCGAGAAAACGAGAACCGGCACTTCGGCATCTTGTTAATAGGTTAGTTCCAGAAAATGCACGAATATGACATAAAGTGTGCATAAAACATGTAGATAACATCAATAATGTGGCATGGAACATAAGAAATTATCGATACGTCGGAGACGTATCATTGTTGCTTGGGCGGTAATTCTGAGCTGGGGGCTTGTTGTATCTTGAGGCAAATCCTCCAGTTGAGTTGTTGCGGTACTTCTGGGCGTGGTTGGGTCCATTCTGGTTCATCATCCTTCTCTTGCGGTTCTCATTGGCTTGGTGCAGTTTCCCTTCCATCTGGATGGCTGAGTCCACCAGGGCTTCGAGGTTAGTGAACGGAATGTTCACTAACACAGTTTGCATTTCATCATGCAGTCCGTTCAGAAATCTCTCCTTCCTTTTCTCAATGGTGTCGGTCTCATCCGGGGCGTACCTTGACAGAGTAAGAAACCTGTCGCGGTATTCCACCACAGACATTCTTCCTTGCTTCAGTTCACGGAATTCATCTCTCATCTTCTTTATCAGTCCTTGGGGCACATGGTAGTTGCTAAACTTCAGCTTGAAGTCTTCCCAGGTCATCATCTGTCCTGCATTCATGGCACGGGTGCTGGTCCACCAGGCGCTTGCGGGTCCTGCTAAGTAGTGCGTGGCAAACAGCACTTTCTCTGCGGCTTCAACTCCCGCAACTTCGAGGTTGTTCTCCATTGTGCGGAGCCGGTCATCGGCATCTAGGGGTTCTTCGGTCTTGTTGAAAATAGGTGGGTTGGTGTTCGAAAGTTCTTCGGTTTTGACCCGGGGTGGTCGTGGTTTCCATGGCCGTTGTTGTTACGAAGCGATCCGCTGCGAGTGCGGCGATGTTGGCTTGGCGTTCAGCTCTCTCGGCTTCTCGGTCGGCCATCATCATCTCTAGCATCTGCATCATGGCGTCTTGGTTGGCGCTGCGGGTTGGTGGGGCCATCTGAATATTGAGGTAGATGATAAGATAAGATGGAAATTTCTAGGGTTTGTTTGAGTTAAAGTTCAAAAGTTCAAAACTTGAAAACTTGAGTAGTGTTGAGGGGGTAGAAACCAACAACACTTTTTCATTCATACCAAACATCACACATTACAAATCTAACACACCGTTGGTTTGAAGAACCATTCATTCGCTCTACGATACAAGGGGATCCTGATACAACTCACAACTACTTAAGTGCTGGAGTGATACTACTCTTCGGGTGGATTCTTCGTCTTCACGGGTGATGTGCTTGGCGAGAGGCGAGGGCGTTGTCCAAATCCTGCGGGTTTTGTACAGCCTGAAGTCCTGGTGTGCTACATAGTGGTTCATCTCCGTGTGTGGTGGCATGGTCATCGATCTTCCCATGGAGTCATGTCTTGGGTAGTAGATGAAGCGAGTGTTCCGGATCTTGTTCTCATTTTGTCCACACAGACGGGCAATGGCTTCTTGCATAGCTCTGACTAGTCCTTCCTTCCAGGTGCTTCCCATTACAGAAAACCAGATGGTTTCCCATACCGGGGCTCCAAGCTTTCGTCGTAGATCAGTAGAAACTTCCCACCGAGGGGGTTCTCCGGAGTGGTTGTTGAGGGGTATTCCGAAGAACTCGGGATACGGGTGTCCTAGATATTCCACTAGTTGCTTCAAATCCTTTTCGAACCTTAGGTCGCCTCCGGGACCAAGCTGATAGAACTCCCATTAGTACTCCATCTGTGAGCAATTAGGAGAAGTAAGTTAAAGAAGTAGTCAAGTGTGCAAAATTTTATGTAGGCTTGCAAAGAAAGTAGAGTATAGATTTCTCATTTTTTTGAGAAAGAACTCAAGGATAAGAGTAAGAACAAGTTTTCACAAATATTCACTTCATTGGTTTTTGAAACTAAGTTTTTCAGACGTCCATTCTAACTAGGGTCTCCTAAGGTCAAACAATGGCTCCGATACCAACTTGTCAACACCCGGATTTTTAAGTCCAGATGCCTATTATGCCATTCCTCGCAATCCCAGGAATATTGTTTTTGCGAGACATAATAGATTGATATCACAACACATCATTCATTACAACACATAATCGTCTTACAACAAAGGATCACATGATCCAGTCTTAATACAACATAGGGGATCTAGAGATCCAAATACAAAACACATATAGCGGAAGCGAAGTAGTAGCGGTTGTGGTCCATCTGTTCCACAGGCAACTGTTGACGTCAGGAGTGGTCCTAGTTGTCGTAGACGTCCTGCTGTCCATCTTCCTCGTACTGCTGTTCCTCTACATAGTCTGGCCATTTGAATAGCCAGGGACAAAGCCATGAGTACTTTAAAGTACTCGCAAACTAATACTAGTGTAAGCACTATCAACTATAGTAAGGGGTGCTAAGCTCTAAGTTTATTTGCATAAAGCCAATTTTAGTTCACAAACATTTAGTAAAAGCCTCTTCATTTGCTAACTAACTCAAGTCGGAACATTAGTATCATTCCCACAACTCTGTTGTGATTCAATTCAAATTCACCATTTCAAGCTCAAATCACAAGTCACCCTTCACATGTCACATTTTTGAAAGTGGTCTGATGACGGAACAGTATGGCCTTTCCAACCGTCCATAACCGTGGACGCGGCTATTCGAATAGTTCTACACTCGCGAGAGGTCGTACACTTGTGCCACAACATTTGCAATAATCGGTCGGGGTTAAGCGGCCACGATTTATCACACTCCGTGTGCGGACTACCAACCATAACCTTTCACCTACATACCCTAGTATAGGCACCTCTCCCCATGAGCTTGGCCTCCCGGTGAAGACCAAGCTGTCGGCCTCGGGAGCTGCACGGAGGCTTGGGCCGGACATTCACCTCGTTTCACGTCATTTCTCATCATTTCTTTTGTTGTAGAGGCAGCCTCCAGCCTAACCCCGATGACGCTTGTTTAGAGGGAACCCATACTAAGATACATAAACTTCTAGTTAAGCCCTTACCCATAATCAGGTATTGTGGGGGTACTTGCAAAATTGGAATGGTATCGCATCCGAACCCAACCATCGAGTTTTTGTAAAGTTCACCATGTCATTCACCGGTCATATTCACCTTCAAAATCTTTCAATAGAATGACTCATCATTCCAAGGTTTTCAAAGTCATTTCATTTCACAAGTTCCCATCTAGAGTAGTCAATTTTATTTGTTAGCACTAGCAACTAATCATGAGGGGTGCTATCTAGCTTTCATTGCTCTAGGCTAGATTTGATGATCTTGTTCTACTCTAGACCAAGTGAATCATGAATCAAAAATTAAAATTTGCTAAACCAAAAGCAATAAAGCTTGTAAACTAAAACTTGGGATGGGATCATTAAGCATAAAGTAAAATGTGGTGGTGCCTTGCTCTTGTAGAGCTTTGCACTTAGCAAGAATATTAGCTTGCCTTGGTTGGCGTATTGATCAAAGTGGTCTTCTTCTCCTTGGAAATAGACCTCCTCCTCCTCTTGATACTCCTCGGTACTAGCATCTAAAATACGAATACGGGGTACACAATCATCATACCAAACTTATTTACTAAACTAGGCACACTCATGATTTACACAACTTAAACTAGCATCACACATTACTATTAAGTGGGTAGATGTGTTTTTCTTATTTAAGAAAAATAATTTCCTCTCATACTAATTAAGGTGTTACTTTTAATTACTTAGAGAAATAATTTCCTCTCATTATCTTATTAAGATTTAATTTATCTCATGAATAATATATGACCTAGGTTGACTAAGTCAACCTCTTCATACTTATCATTTAAGAAAATGATTTAAATGAGGTGTAGCACCTCATACCATTTAATCCTAATATGGTAAAGATTTAATATCATCAACAATTCATATGAGACCTAAATGACCAGAGTCTCTACCTCATTTTGAAGTGTTCATGACAAGATTTAAATGAGAGAGAAACTCCCATGTGATTTTTAAATAGTTTTGGACAATATCATTGACTAGAAATAGCCATAGAGTCCTTTAATTAAACTAGGCCATGATCATTCAAAGTAAGCATGGCATATTTTTGCATAAACAATTAGTACAAGTGTAATGTGTTTTATAGGAGTTGGAATTAACTTAAAAGCATTTGTGGTTGATTTTTAATAATTATTTTAAGGCAGAAAAGTCCCTGTCTTGTTTATTTTGCTACTTTAATTCTACAACAGATATTGGTTTGAATCCAGTGGCCTTGGATAGATAATTTCACAGGCTTTCCAACCATATGAAATTCACTAAAAATGGCCAAGTAGATTTGGAGAAAAATTAAATTTGAAGTTGGCACCAGTATTGCATTTGAGGGAAAAGATTTAATTTAATTTTAAACAGATGGGCCAGCGCGGGAAAACTATTGGCCTAGTTTGAACAGAGGAAACCAGCCCAGTATTGCTACGGCTGCTGACAGCATGGGGCCCAGTTGTCAGCGAGTCATAACACCGAAACGGTACCTTGTGATGGACACCGTTGGATCAGATCGAAGATCTACGGCTGATAGTCGTCGTCACCGTCGGGGGGAAGCGCGTGCTGGAGCGGCGGAGGTATGGGGTCGGCGTCCTACCGGAGCTCCGGCGAGGGGTGGCGAAGTGCGGCGGCGATGTTGTCGAGGCAGGGGAAGTAGATGGAGCAGACGGCTGCTCGGATGGAGGCCGCAATCGACGGCTTGCTTGGTGGCGGTGCTGCGGGTCTTCAGCTCGCAATTGGGCGGCTGCCGGCGACGATGTGATTGGGAGAGGAGCGGTGGAGTATCAGAGAGAGGAGAGGAGTAGAATGGCATGAGAAATCCGTCGCGGAGGGGTCTCTTTTTATAGGTTCAAGGGGGTGGCCGTGGAGCGGAGCTAGGGTCGCCGGCGTCGTCGTCGGTCCAGGGCTGCGAAGGGGCAAGGCATGGGCTCTGAGCGTGGGCGACGTCAAGGCGAGGCTGACGAGCGTCGTGGCGAGGCAGTGGAAGGAAGGGTCGCGTCGTTCTCTTCCTCGCAGCAGGGCAGTACGGTGGCGGAAAGTTGTGGACGATGCCGTCGTCTACAGCAGGTCCGTGGCCAACTGGTGTTGTCTGGGAGGTAGAGGGCATCGTGGCGAAGCGACTAGTGCCTGGGGAGAGCGAGGGGAGGCGTGAGGCGACGGGGCATGGCGGCGTCCTGTCGCGCCCAGGGACATCACCGTGCGCGTCCTGGCGAGATGCTGAGCGTGTCTGGGCGCGCGTGGCCTGGGCGATGTCGACGTCAAATTGGTCAAAGGCGTGCATGAGCAGCTTCAGGAGGGTCAAGTCAAGCTAGAGGGCATGGTGGTGTGGCCTGGATGGGAGAGGAGAGGAGGTGAGCATGTGGAGTGACATAGGGTTCGGCATGGTCTTGGTTTTGGTCATTTATTTGCTATGACTGAGGTGAAATTGGATGGTGAGGTAGAGGAGAGGTGCAGGGATGCTCCAGAGCAGCAGGGGTGGCCAGAGGTGATGGTGGCATGATGGTGGCATGCCATGCCACGGCATGGCATGGTTTGGTTGATTAGATCAAACAATGGCCAGTGAAAGTGGTGGAACTGATGTTGTGAAGTGAGAGGAGGGTCCAGGGGTTGCTGTGTTGGCTCAGGTTGGACTTGGTCCTCTCCAATTTTCAGTATGGGCAACAATTATACCCCTGCCTGCAAGCTGTTCGATCAAATGCCCGAAAGAAAATAATTTTTGAATTTTGCAATTATTTTTGGTGGGTTGTAAACATATATTAACAGGAGTAGAATGGTGTTGGTTTGGGTCAATTTGGAATTGGTTTGCAAAATCTCAAAATGGCATAGGATCTTAGTTTTGTTTCAATGTCTCCACTTGGCTTGCTTCTAGTTTGAAATTGAGACAGAGTTTGGGGTGAGTGTTTTGAGCAAAGTTGTTGTCCTTGATGTTGTCTTGGAAGAGGTGCAAAGAGTTGGCCAAGTGTAGAAGGAAAAAGTTAGAAACCAGGGGCTCCAAGTGGGTATCATGCTGAAATTGTCACACATGACCATAATCACATGTGAGCTCATATTTGATTCAAATTTGATATGAATTGAGTTTGATTGTTTCCAAAAGTGTTAAAAAGTGTTTAGTATCCATTTACAACTAATTGTGCAAACCAAAATGGTCTAGGTTAAGAAATTTGCAAAAATGGCATAGGCCATATGTGAGTGAAAATGGGATTTTCTCCCTATTTGATTTCTCTCTTTTTGATTTGATTTTTCTTGACTCCAAAGTGATTCTTATTAGTTTAGGAACATTTCCAAACCATTGAAACCATTCCAAAAGGTCTAGCTCAAAGATTTGAAAAATCGGCCATAATACATAAGAGGTGACATGTCAAATTTTCTTATTCTTTTAATTAGCTCCCCTTGCTTTACTTGGGCAAGGTTGAGGTTCAATTTAGTGTTAGATTAGGTTTAGATATGGTTTCACACCATTTGGTCAAGGTAGAAGTGCATAGGACAAGATTTGGGTATTATGGCTATGTGTCACATATGCCTCTATGCATATGTTGCATTTCATTTTTAATTTGATTGTTCTTGGCCCATTTGATGTTGTTGAGTGTTGAAAGGGTATATAGGAGTGATCCAACCATTCACCACAAGTCTTAGGGTCAAGATCCTCAAATTCACAAATTTGATATTTGCTCTCATATGCCTCTATGGCATTATTACTTTCTTTTTAAAATCTTTTGTTTCACTTTGGATTGGGTTTGAGAAGTACTAAATAAGGTTTAGGAATGTTTTCCAATCCTCTAAATAAAGTGGAAATGCCTATGGGAAAGTTTTATAAAAATAGCCATAGGCACATATGCCTTTTTCTTATTTAAATTCTTGTTATTTTATTTTAACTTGAATGGAAAAAAAGGGGGGATGTGAGGTTTAGGGTTTAAGAGTATTGCAAATACTAATTAAACAAACACTCATGGCAATAGCACAAGAATTAAACAAGATCTCTATGTATCAACTTAATTTAATAAAAGTTTTTGTTGGTTCCAAAATTTGGAACTAGGGAACTTTATTTTGTTTGTTTTGAAATTTTTGGGATGTTACAATTAGTGCTAAGCTTTCAGATTTTGAGGAAGAAAGATTATTGGAAATATTGAAGAAACACCGAGGAGCTATTGGCTACACTCTTGATGACTTGAAGGGGATTTCTCCCTCTATTTGCCAACATGCCATCAACATGGAAGATGATGCAAAGCCTGTTGTTGAACATCAGCGTCGTCTAATTCCTAAGATGAAGGATGTGGTAAGGAATGAGGTATTAAAACTTCTTAAAGCTGGTATTATATATCCTATTGCTGATAGTAGATGGGTTAGTCATGTGCATTGTGTTCCTAAGAAAGGAGGAATAACTGTTGTACCTAATGATAATGATGAGCTCATCCCTCAAAGAGTAGTTGTAGGGTATAGAATTTGCATTGATTTTTGTAAGGTTAATAAAGTCACTAAGAAAGATCATTACCCTTTACCTTTTATTGATCAAATGTTAGAAAGGTTATCTAAAAATACTCATTTCTGCTTTCTTGATGGTTATTCTGGTTTTCACAAATTGCTGTTAGAACTAAAGATCAAGAGAAAACCACTTTCACTTGTCCCTTTGGAACTTATGCTTATAGGCGTATGCCTTTTGGTTTATGTAATGCTCCTGCTACTTTTCAAAGATGCATGTCTGCTATTTTTCATGGCTTTTGTGAAAAGATTGTAGAGGTATTCATGGATGATTTTACGTCTATGGGAATTCTTTTGATAATTGTTTGCGAAATCTTGATAAAGTTTTGCGAGAGATGTGAAGAAACTAACCTTGTTCTTAATTGGGAGAAATGCCACTTTATGGTTAATGAAGGAATTGTATTGGGACATAAAATTTACGAGAGAGGTATTGAAGTTGATAGAGCTAAAGTTGAAGCAATTGAGAAGATGCCCTATCCTAGGGATGTTAAAGGTATTCGTAGTGTTCTTGGTCATGCTTGGTTTTTATAGGAGATTTATTAAAGATTTTTCTAAAATTTCAAAGCCTCTTACTAATCTTCTTCAAAAAGATGTACCTTTTGTTTTTGATGATGATTGTAAGGAAGCTTTTGAAACTCTAAAGAAAGCCTTAACAAGCTGCTACGTAGTTGAACCTCCTGATTGGAATTTACCTTTTGAAATTATGTGTGATGCTAGTGATTTTGCTGTAGGTGTTGTTCTTGGACAGCGAGTAGATAAAAAATTGAATGTTATTCATTATGCTAGTAAGACTCTTGATGCTACCCAAAGAATATATGCTACAACTGAAAAAGAGCTATTAGCCGTAGTTTTTGCTTGTGACAAGTTTAGACCTTATATTGTTGATTCAAAAGTCACAGTTCATACTGATCATGCTGCAATTAGGTACCTTATGGAAAAGAAAGATGCTAAGCCAAGGCTTATTAGATGGGTGCTTCTTTTGCAAGAATTTGATTTACATATTGTAGATAGGAAAGGAGCTGATAATCCTGTTGCTGATAATTTCTCTAGATTGGAAAATATTGCTTATGATCCTGTCCTATTAATGATAGTTTTCCAAATGAACAATTGGCTGCAATAAAGGTGAGCTTGCGAGATAGTCCTTGGTATGCTGATTATGCTAACTTTATCGTTTCGAAGTACTTGCCTCCAACCTTTTCAGCTCAGCAAAGGAGGAAATTCTTTTATGATTTGAGGCATTATTTTTGGGATGACCCATACTTATATAAAGAAGGAGTGGATGGTATTATGCGAAGATGTGTCCCCGAATATGAACAACAAGAGATATTGAGTAAGTGTCATGGTAGTGTTTATGGAGGACATCACGTCGGAGATAGAACCACACAAAAGGTTCTACAGTCAGGTTTTTATTGGCCAACTCTCTTTAAAGATGCAAGGAAGTTTATTTTATCTTGTGATGAATGTCAAAGAGTTGGTAATATCTCTAGGCGCAATGAAATGCCTATGAATTATACTCTTGTTATTGAACCATTTGATTGTTGGGGATTTGAATTCATGGGTCCTTTCCCTTCTTCAGAAGGTAATACTCATATACTTGTTGTTGTTGATTATGTTACTAAATGGGTGGAAGCCATACCCACAAAAAGTGTTGATGGTGAGACCTCTTTAAGAATGCTTTTAGATGTTATTTTTCCTAGGTTTGGAGTACCTAGATATCTTATGACTGATGGAGGTTCTCATTTTATTCATGGTGGTTTTAGAAAAACTCTTGCTAAATATGGTATTAATAATACGATTGCTTCCGCTTATCATCCTCAAACTAGTGGGCAAGTAGAATTACCAAATAGAGAAATTAAATCTATCTTGCAAAAGACTGTTAATAAATATAGGAAAAATTGGGCTAGTAAGTTGAAGGAAGCGTTGTGGGCTTATAGAACTGCTTATAAAAATCCTATGGGTATGTCTCCTTATAAAATGGTTTATGGAAAAGCTTGTCATTTACCTTTAGAACTAGAGCACAAAGCTTATTGGGCTGTAAGAGAACTTAATAAAGATTTTAAACTTGCCGGTAAGAAAAGGTTGCTACAATTGAGTTCTTTAGATGAGTGGAGAAGTGAATCTTATGAAAATGCTAAAAAATTTAAGGAGAAAGTTAAGAAATGGCATGATAGAATAATTATTAAAAGAGAATTTAATGTTGGAGATAAAGTCCTATTGTATCGGTCTCGTCTCAGATATTTTGCAGGGAAATTACTCTCAAAATGGGAAGGACCATATGTCATTATGGAGGTGTATCGTTTAGGGGCAATAAAAATTGGTTCTCTGAAAGGTGATGCCACACAAGTGGTGAATGGACAAAGACTCAAGCATTATATTTCTGGAGATTCTTATAATGAAGATGTTGATGTTATTCGAGTGGTGACTCCGGAAACTTTCATCAAAGATCAAATTGATAGTTTTGCAGAGTTCGACTTCGAATAGGTAACAGTTTTGGTAGTAAAAAGTCCGCGATTAACTTTCCGAACAATGTTTTTGCTATTTTTAGAAAATATGAAAAATTACGAGATCGAACCGGAGCGGAGGAGACGCACGAGGGCGCGTCCCCACGTGGTGGCGCAGGCCCTACCCTGGCCGCGCCGCCATATGGGGACGGCTCCTCGGAGTCCCTCTCCCACTCGGGTTCGACTTGGTGCTTTCCTTTTGTCGTGAATTTTTTTGCTATATAATCCCCCGGACCCCCCGAGGTCCGTATATCGTTTTCTCGTTGTGTTTTGTTTCGAGCTGTTTTCTGCCAGGATCTGTTTTTGATCTAGAAGCACCATGGTCTCTAACAACAAGGACAAGGGGCCTTTTGAGGAAGATATTCAAGACCCCGAGTTGAAAGAAGAAGTCGAGAGTGAAGATGAAGGAGAAGTGGAGGAAGACCCGCGTGCCACCGTCGCAAGCTTCGGGGTGGTGGCAAATCCGTTCAACCCCAAGAGAAGCGCACGAATTAGCACCGGAGGAAAAGTCCCACGTCGCTTCCTAGCTCCAAGGACATCTCCTCCAGGCATCGACAACCCCTTCCACACTCTAATTTATAATAGTCAAATTGAAAGGATTCCCAAGGCAGTATTGCCTAGTAGTTGGGATATGGATCGTTCTAACACTGCAGGAAGGATGAAACCTGAAGCTGAGGAGTGGGGCAACAACTCTAAGAGTTGGGACTCACCGTCTGACATACTTCTTAACCGCGTCGAGCACAACTCGGAGCTGATCCGCAACCTCACTATGAGCTAAAGTAGCTTGTTAAGAAGCTTATCAAGAATTCACCATCACCACCGAAGGAGTAATTCATTATTGGTATTGGCACCCCCTTGGTTTGTTCCAAGCTTGGGGGAGTGTCGCGGTATCATATCATCACTATCTTTTACCTTTTTACTATCAAGTAGTGTCATATCATGAGTAGGGAAGTTATCATATAAGATGGTTGCAGTGTGGAAGTATCTCTCTTTTATTTGGTTATCTATGTATCCCTTGGTGTGAGTTATCGTTATGGAATATTAATGAGAAGTTTTATCATTTACATTTAGCACACCTTATTTTAGTTTGTAATTTCTGTTATATGATTGATCTTGTTGTTAGTATTGGTATCACTTTGGGAGCATCAAATAAATCTATTTGGTTTTGGCAAACTTAGCATTGGTCAACAGCAACATTACTTTGAGACTTAAGTAGAAAAGAGGGAAGTACATGTAGATATATTATTTCATTATCTTTCTTTCTTGTTAACTAATGAGCTTAGTATTCTGAAGTTAAAATTGTTTGTGTTTACAAGGAAAATGCATGATTGTTTCTATCACATGTATATTTGTTTGTTTCCCTCAACTCTTATGCTTGCTAAACAACCGTGCTAGCCAAAGACCTGTACTGAGAAAGAATGCTTCTCGTGCAACCAAAACCTTAAACCAAACCCATGCCATTTGTGTCCACCATAACTACCTACTATGTGGTATTTCTCTGCCATTCCAAGTAAATACTTCATGTGCTACCTTTAAACAATTCAAAAGAAGTTATTATCTCTTATTTTTGTCAATGTTTTATAGCTCATGAGGAAGTATGTGGTGTTTTATCTTTCAATCTTGTTGGGCAGACTTTCACCAATGGACTAGTGGCACATCCGCTTATCCAATAATTTTGCAAAAAGAGCTGGCAACGGGGTTCCCAGCCCCAATTAATTAACTTTCATTAATAATTCTCTTCACATGTTTTGCCCTGATTCATCAGTAAGCAACTTAATTTTGCAAATAGACACTCCTCCATGGTATGTGAAATGTTGGAAGGCACCCGAGGATTCGGTTAGCCATGGCTTGTGAAAGCAAAGGTTGGGAGGAGTGTCGTCCATAAATAAAACTAAAGTACATGTGTAAACAAAAGAGAAGAGGGATGATCTACCTTGCTGGTAGAGATAACGTCCTTCATGGGAGCCGCTCTTTGAAAGTCTGTTTGGCAAGGGGGTTAGAGTGCCCACTACCATTCGTTGACAACAACAAACACCTCTCAAAACTTTACTTTTATGCTCTCTATATGATTTCAAAACTTGAAAAGCTCTAGCACATGATTTAATCCCTGTTTCCCTCTGCGAAGGGCCTATCTTTTACTTTTATGTTGAGTCAGTAAACCTATTTCCCTCTATCTCAAGCAAGCAATTGAGTTGTTGTGATCCAACCATTTATATTGTGATCTATGTAATCATGTCTTTTATTCTTCCTTGTTTAGTACAAATTTTATCTGAATGAATATGACTTTGAAGGTTATCTATGCTCGAAAGATAAGTACAATCTGTTAATTGTTCTTTGACCAAGAACGAAGTTTGCCATCACCAATTATGATTTCCTATGTACCTTTATTTGTGATTTCCCTTTACTTGTCTCAAGTTGACTTATATGAGGAAGTTGTTTACTAGAATGTCTTGTGTGAATTAATAAATGTGATGCTTCTTGTCCGTATTTTATTTATCGACTCTTCACTCCATAAACATGTGATCTTGTTTACTGAGTTCAGTTTCGCTTGGGGACAAGCAAGGTCTAAGCTTGGGGGGAGTTGATACGTGATGTCTACGCACGCTTCTATAGATAGTGTTGGGCCTCCAAGAGTAGAGGTTTGTAGAACAGCAGCAAGTTTCCCTTAAGTGGATCACCCAAGGTTTATCGAACTCAGGGAGGTAGAGGCCAGAGATATCCCTCTCAAGCAACCCTGCAATTAAGATACAAGAAGTCTCTTGTGCCCCCAACACACCTAATACACTTGTCAGATGTATAGGTGCACTAGTTCGGCGAAGAGATATTAAAACGCAGGTGGTATAAATGGTGGTAAACGGTAATTGCGATTTGAAGTAAATATTGCAGGAAGTAAAGATGCAAGAAAACAAGAATAAGCGATGTTTGTAGTATTTGGAAACAAGGCCTAGGGATCCTACTTTCACTAGTGGACACTCTCAACATTGCAATCATAATTGAATATAAATATAAGCACTTCATCATACTACTCTCTTATTGGATAAAGAACTCAAATTCATTGGGCAAGTGTGCAAAACCACACCTCAAAGGCGTATTCCCAAGTACTAATAAACACCCCACGCTGTCACCGTGAGCATTCATAGGAGGTACTAACACACCACAATTCATAAGGGAGTTACACACGGCGCACACACTGTCACCATTACACCGAGGTCACAGTAACTCCAAAGTTCACATAATAAAACACTTGAATAGCATATGACATCTAGATTGCAAAGCATATGATCACATAGATGAACAAATAAGTGCTACTCTCAAACACTTGTTGGATAACAAACACCATTCATTGTGTAGGGCTACAAGAGCACACCTCAAGCCGGAGTAAACAAGCTCCACAACATCCGGAGTTCATATTAAAGTAACCTCTAGAGTGCATAATA
Source organism: Lolium rigidum (assembly GCF_022539505.1). NCBI lineage: Eukaryota > Viridiplantae > Streptophyta > Magnoliopsida > Poales > Poaceae > Lolium > Lolium rigidum. Next base: position 240,628,848 of record NC_061508.1, on the reverse strand, counting down.
GACCGTTGCAATTTAGACCGAGTACTAACATAGCATACACACTGTCAACAATAGCTATGAAAGGTGGAATAGATCGCATCAATACTATCATAGTAATAGTTAACTTCATAATCTACAAGAGATCACAATCATAACCTACGCCAAGTACTACATGATGCACACACTGTCAACATTACATCATGGAGGAGGAATAGACTAATTTAATAACATCACTAGAGTAGCACATAGATTAATTGATACAAAGCTCATGATCACATAAAGATCACACCATGGGAGAGAGAGATGAACCACATAGCTACCGGTAGAGCCCTCAGCCTCGGGGGAGAACTACTCCCTCCTCATCATGGGAGACAGCAAGGGCGATGAAGATGGCGGTGATGTCGATGGAGATGACTCCGGGGGAAATTCCCCGTCCCGGCGGCGTGCCGGAACAGAGACTTCTGTCCCCCGAAATGGAGTTTCGCGATGGCAGCAGCGTCCCTGGAGTCTTTCTGGAGTTTCGTCAATTGGTATCGGATTTTTAGGTCGCGAGGGATTTTATAGGCGAAGAGGCGGCGCAAGGGGGTGCCTGGGGGGCCCACACCACACCTGGGCGCGCCCCCCCTCTAGGCCGCGCCGCCCTGTGGTCTGGGAACCCTGGGCCTCCTCTCCGTCTCCCCTTCGGTGTTCTGGTCCGTCTCGGTGAAATAAGATGTTTGGCTTTTGTTTCGTCGAATTCCGAGAATATTGCACGAACAGCCTTTCTGGAACCAAAAATAGCAGAAAACAGGAACTGGCACTTCGGCATCTTGTTAATAGGTTAGTTCCGGAAAATGCATCAAAACGATATAAAGTATGAATAAAACATGTAGGTATTGTCATAAAACTAGCATGGAACATAAGAAATTATAGATACGTTGGAGACGTATCAATACGTCCATTTTGCATCACTATTTTATATCATAATTTACTGTTATTCATTGATATATTTCATATTTAGAGATGATACTTATGTTATTTCACCTATTTTGCATGTTTCATGATTATTGGAGAATTACTCACCGGAGTCAGAATTCTGCTGGAAAAAGCACCGTCAGGATACAATATTTCCGAAGATCAACAATTGACGGAAAATATACCGAAGCTCCTATTTTTCCAGATGACGGAGCCAGCCAAAAGGGGAGGCCGAAGAGGGCCACCATGGACCCTCCCCATAGGCCGGCGCGGCCACCAGGCCTGGCGCGCCGCCATGTGGGGAGGGGGCCACGACCCCCCTCGGCCATCGCCCTTCCGCGTACTTCATCTCCGAAAAACCCTAAGGTGTGGGGGAACATCGAGGAGAGACACAACCGCCTCTGCGGGGCGGAAAAACACCAGAGAGAAAAGAGCTCTCCGGCAGGCTAAAATCTGCCGGGGAAATTCCCTCCCGGAGGGGGAAATCGTCGCCATCGTCACCGTCATCGAGCTGGACTTCATTGGGATCATCATCATCATCATCTCCACCACTGCACCTCGTCTCCGCTGTAACATCTAGGGTTGAATCTTGATTATTTCATAGGGGAAACTCTCCCGGTGTTGATTACTCCTTGTTATTGATGCTATTGAGTGAAACCATTGAACCAAGGTTTATGTTCAGATTGTTATTCATCATCATATCACCTCTGATCATGTTCCATATGATGTCTTGTGAGTAGTTCGTTTAGTTCCCGAGGACATGGGTGAAGTCTAAATGTTAGTAGTGAACTATGTTGAGTAATATTTAATGGTTTGATATTTAAGTTGTGGTGTTATTCTTCTAGTGGTGTCATGTGAACGTCGACTACATGATACTTCACCTTTATGGGCCTAGGGGAATGCATCTTGTATTCGTTTGCTACTTGTGGGGTTGCCGGAGTGACAGCAACCTGAACCCCCGTTGGTATATCGATGCATGAGGGATAGTAGGATCTCAGAGTTTAAGGTTGTGGTTAGATTTATCTTAATTACTTTCTTGTATTTGCGGATCCTTGCAAGGGGTTTAATCACAAGTATGTATTAGTCCTAGGAAGGGCGGTGCATTAGCATAGGTTCACCCACACAACACTTATCAAAACAATGAAGATTAATCAACTATATGAAGCGAAAGCACTAGACTAAATTCCCGTGTGTCCTCAAGAACGTTTGGTCATCATAAGTAAACAAACCGGCTTGTCCTTTGTGCTAAAAAGGATTGGGCCACTTGCTGCAATTATTATTCCCGCATTTTACTTACTTGTATTTTATTTATCTGCTATATCAAAACCCCCTGAAAACTTGTTTGTGAGCATTTACAGTGAATCCTTCATCGAAACTGCTTGTCAATACCTTCTGCTCCTCGTTGGGTTCGACACTCTTATTTATCGAAAGTACTACGATACACCCCCTATACTTGTGGGTCATCAACCACTAATTTGGTACGCCAACGGTACTAGGTTACCACTGGCATACAACGATGAGGTACACCAAGGGTAAGTGCAGGCCAAGTTGCAGCCCCCCCATACCGCTGGCATACCCTATTTTGGTATGCATTTGGTGTTGGATTTGTGCCCTAGAGGCAAATAAATAAAGATAGTTTTATTGTCACATCTATATTATTCATATAAGTTTTATTCCATGCTATAATTGTATTATGCGAAAATATTAATGCATGTGTGGTATTGAACAAAAACCTAGTCCCTAGTAAAATAGTCCATTGATTAGTAAGATGATCAAGGTTTCCTAATCATGAAAACCAACATCATTAATAATGGAGTCATGTTGTTGGATGGATGACGTGGTGGACACACACCCATATAAGGTATTGCAATGTGATCATGTCACAAAGTTCAACATTGCAATACTAATAAGGAAATGTTGTAACCTAATCCTTAGACCATGAGACCATATTAGAATCACTATCACCAGCAACTACTTTGACATCATCAATCGCTACACCGTAACAGGGTGGTCATAAAGGTGCTACTAGGGTATTCCAATTGGATGGGTTGAGGCGTATGTGTCAATAGCGGGATTTGTACATTCGCGTGTATGTAAAGATACCATGGTCAAACTCAGAGATATAATGTCAACAGCGCTTGAAAGCATGTGACTAGGTGATGCATGTAAAATGCATACATGAACTTTGCACTTTATTGCCACATATTACCACATATTTTCATCTTATATAATGTTATTTGCATGTTTTATATTGTTTTCGGGGATTTTCTAAACAATCCCCTCTCCTCTGGTTCTAACTCTATCTGGTAGAAAACAATTATGTTAGTATTTTTGACTTCCTAGGAGCTACGAGACTCGAAAAAGGGCAAAGTCAGGGGTCACGCTTTAGAAATTTCGAGACGAACAAAATGAGTTCAAGTGGGACACCAGGAGGTCAACAAGCTTGTAAAGAGGGCCTGTGGCGCACCCTCCCCCTATGGGCGCGCCACCAGGTGCCTTTTTTCCCTCGTCCGTCCGATTCGCCTCAATCTCGGGCCCACGGACTTCGTTTGACCTAAAAACCTATATATATATACGACCCCAAGGGTTTTTGCCTTTAATGTTAGAACCATTCTCTTAAATGATTTGGACATTATGTGCTCTCTGGTTCATAAATAAAATAATGTTATCCTTGAAGGAAATAACACCAAGCATGTTATTCTTGTACCACTAATGTCACCCATAGAAAATAAGTGGGAGAACATTTTGTGTTGAAGTTTTTTCAGAGGGTATGGAGGAGCATCACACCAAGAGCTATCCAAGAATGTTGAAGACTATAATCTTGGGGATGCCCAAGGCACCCCACTGGACTCATCGTTCAACTCTCGGTTTGCACAACCCTAAACCTTGTTTTTTGAGCAACATAGAATGATCGCAAAAACTTGGAGCGTCCTTTATTAGTTTTGTTACTTGTGCACATTTTCATTAATACTTGTGGAAGTGATATTAGATGTTTACTATATTTGTGTTCTCATCGCTATATATGATGCAAATGAGATATTATTGAGAAACATTACTTATACTTGATTGAGAGATAGTAGCTTTGAATAAAAGTCTATGCATCCCATTATGCTTGTTATTGCAGACTTGGCACATATTCAATGATGAATAATTATATTCCTATGTGTCTTTAGAATATGAAGGTTGATGTTTGTGTGACTATCCAGTCTTTTAAATGGTGAACCTCATCGTTGAAACATATGTAAGTCGGTTGATATTATCTTTAGTTGACCAACCAACCTCCTGCTAGCCTTTGAACCAATGAGACACTACCTAGAAAATAGAAGAAAAAAAAGAAGGAGAAATAGAAAAAAAAAGAAAAAAGAAAAGAAAAGAGAAAGGGATGAACTCAATGCGTCGGTGCCCAAAGGCAAATCAAAGGGGAAGTACCCCAGTCACTCATATAAGGTGTTAAAGCTAAGAAGCAAACGCCTATCCCATTTCCGCTCTATCCTTTGGTCAACTAAAGAACTAGCTACTTACTCATGTATGAGTCTTCTATGAGTGTTTAAATGTTAAAGGACCGGAAGGATACGACATCCTCACATTATTTGGTTTGCAATGCAAGCATGATGAATTACTAGTCAACAATTGAACGAATCAAAGGTATTAAAAACCTTACTCATAATTCAATCAAATGCGGTGTGAGAACTATGTTTGTTGATACTATCCATTAATCATGCGCAAGTAGTGTTGCAATATATTATCTCCCTTGCACTATGTATAAACAACAGGACACCAACATAGTGGATCTTTATTAGCACTTTGCTATTCATTAATTAAGATATGTTTCAAATACTTGTCATGTTAAATTTGTATGCATGCATAGAGAAAAGATCTTGTTTAAGTCTTTTAGAATTAATGTAATAAACTCCAAATTCATGTTAGTTTTATCACCTTTATGCTCGAGGATGAGCATAGATAAGCTTGGGGATGGTGATACATGTAAAATGCATAGATGAACTTGGCACTTTATTGCCACATAGTTGCATCTTATATAATTTTATTTGCATGTTTTATATTGTTTTCAGGGATTTTCAAAAAAAATCCCCTCTCCTCCAGTTCTAACTCTGTCTGGCAGAAATCACCTTCCATTAGTATTTTTGACTTTCCAAGAGCTACGGGACTCGAAAAAGGACAAGGTCGGGGGCCACGCTTCAGAAATTTTGAGATGAACAAAATGAGCTAAAGTGGGACACCAGGAAGTCAACATGCTGGGAAATAGGGCCTCTGGTGGCCCCCTAGGGCGCGCCACCAGGTGCCTTTTCGCCCTCGTCCATCCGATTCGCCTCAATCTTGCGCCCACAGACTTCGTTTGACCTAAAAAAAAACCAATATATATGACCCCCCAGGGTTTCATCGAGGCTACAGCGGTGGAGATAAAAAACACATAAACAGAGAGTCAACAGGCCGCCGTCGGTGGAGATCGGAGGGTGGAACGCTGCCGGAATCACCTCCGGTGGACTCCACCCCCCTCCGGTGTGTTCATCATCATCTTCATCAACACCCTCTGCACCATCTTCATATACCCTTTGTAATCTCTTGGCAAACATGATGTATGCCCCAATATATTGTTTTACCATGATCTATTGCATATCTATGTTGATGTTTGAGTAGGACTTGTTCCTGGCAATTGTGATATAGTTTATTGTTGGTTGCATACAATTATATGCTACCTTCTATGATGATTTTGTTGTACTAACATACGAGTGCACGCATATGTTGGGGCATGCACAAGGTTGTCACCGTTGCAGGTTGATAGGATGAGGGATAGCTGGACTTTGACAGAAACTGAATTCCAAGTCTAGAGATACATGTTGTATCAATTCATGGTTAATCAACGAGAGTATTATCATGGGGACCTTAGATCTAAATGCGATGGTTGGACTTTATGTCTTAATAATTCCATTGTTTGATCTTAATTGGCCTTGGGATCAATCACTAGGGGTGTATTTGCTCATGTATATGGCTGCACCTATTCATGGCCCCTCCTTAGAAGAAACAATAAAAAAAGACTATCTTTGTGCTTCACTAATTGTTACAACCAACCAAATGAAATAGTAATTTGGCTGAACATTTGCTTACTTGACTTACTACAGTTTACTCCACTTCATATCATTTTACTTCTCTTGCATTAGTTTCACTTATTGCATTTTAATTTCAGCCCATGTAGTTTTATAGTAGAAACCTCTTCACACACACAAACACATTATAGATCCTAGCTTTGCATAGAAGGCCATATAATTGGGTTATATGGCTTTAGAGAATAGATAGTTTACCTTCAGCTCCTCGTGGATTCAACACTCAAATACTTATCAAATTGTACTACGGTGATCCCCTGCACTTGGGGGTTATCACTAGGTCACAAGGATATGATATCACTAGAATGAGTTGAACATGTTTTGTCGGAAACGAGACCGGGCCGGATACCGATGATCAAGTCCCGGGCAAAACTAGGTATCGTGTAACAAAGGGATGGGATTCAATGTTGAGGTTCAAGTGATGAAGATAAATTCGTGGAGTGCGTGGGGATCGTTATGGTTTTCCAGAATCCTTGGTGGTCATTGATTGGAGAGTTGTCTCGATATGTATACGCATTCCCGAACCCGTAGGGTGGCCATGACACACCGTCATCGGCCAGCTTAGTGGGAAGTGCCTGAACTTCCCTGCAAAGATTGTCCCACTCCACAGCTTCCACCAACACAAATTGTCGTTGGAACTGAATGCGCCACTCCCGGGCTCTCCATCAAGTACCCTAGCCCCTAAGACCGTAATGAACAATGTTTCACAACAACTAAACTGTCTAGGGAACCTAGCACAGAGGGGCTCGGCCCCGACCACCAGTCCATCCAGATAGGTTCGCCTCCCACTACGAATCTTATGTTTGGCCCCAAGTTTGAAGTTCCATTTAACCTTTTGTATAGCATTCCAAAACTGGGAGCCACGGGTTGGGACCTCGCCCGCATAAAGATCCCTGCCCCGCAGGTACTTAGCCCGGATGAGGTATGTCCACAGACCCTTCGCACCTTGATAGAGTTTCCAAATCCATTATATTTAAACATGAGGGCAATGTTCATGAATTTGGTGTTAAGGACCCCCAACCCCCCCCCCCCAAATCCTTAGGTTTACACACTGTGGCCCAACCCACAACGGGATACTTCCTCTTCTCCCCCACGCCCTCCCAAAAAAAGCGTGCTCGGGGTCTGTACATACTCGTATGTGTACCATCGTGGAGCAAGTACAAGCCCATGGCAAACAATGGGAGGCTTGACAGGCATGAGTTCGTGAGCTCGAGGCATCCCGCCGCCCCAAGGAAAAGGCCCTGCCACAGGTCAACCCTATGCCCAACCAACTCCGGAAGGAATTCACAATCAGCAACCCTTAGTGGCTTGTCACTTATTGGTAGGCCCAAGTAAATGATCGGGAACTTGCCAAGACGACAGTTGAGCATATTGGCAACCCGACGTTGTGAATCATGTGGGACCCCCATCACCACCACCTCGCTCTTATCAAAGTTAATCTTCAGACCCGATATGTTCTCAAAACATAGGAGCAGGGTCTTGAGATTGGCAATCTCTACCCCTGTAGGTTCAATCAAAATCACCGTGTCGTAATCATATTGAAGATCCGTCACACCCCCAGGTATAAGGTGGGGCACCACACCATGAATATGTCCATCCGCGCCGGCTTTGGCCAAGATGGCCGCCAGGCCGTCCACCAGGAAATCAAAACAAGATCGGCGATAACGGATCTCCCTACCGCACCCCCTCACGTTATGGAAGAAGTGCCTGATTTCTCCGTTAACATTAATCGCGGTCATGCCACCCTTGACCAACTGCATGAGCCTATGGACCATCATCACAGAAAAACTATTGCGGAAGAGGATCTCCCGAAGAAAGTACCAGTTTACCCTTTCATAAGCCTTCTCGGAGTCCAACTTTAGCAGCAAGCCCTCTTGCTTCCTAAAGCTCAACTCGTAGACAATCTCGTTCAAGGCAATCGCCCGCTCATGTATGCATCTATCTTTGATAAAGGCGTCTGACAGCGATCTATCGTCCTATGCGCAATGCGAGCTAATCTAATTGCATAGGCCTTTGCAAAAAATTAAAAATAACGTTAATGAGCACAATAGGCCTGAACCGTCTGATACTATCAGCCCCCTTCACCTTGGTAATGAAGGTAATGATTAGAAAGTTAAGGCGGATGATGTCCACCCGTCCTAGGGCGAAGTCGTTAAGGATTTGGAGAATGGGCCCTCGTAAGATTCCCCACAATCTCTTAAAAAAGAGGACCGGCAGGCCATCCGGGCCAGGGGCCGAGTCCTGCTTCGTGCTCATGAGGACCTCATCCAGCTCCTCATCCGTGAACGTGAGCTCTAAGTCATGATTCTCCCCATCCGAAACTAGCTGGTTGTCTTCCCAAAGATGCTGGCCAAGGGAAAACACCCTTGTTTCGCCCTCCGATCCCATCAGGCCTTGGTAGAACTGATAGATATGGTACATCCTCAGCTCGTGGACTTCCCCTGGTCCGTGATAAGCCTAGGAATCTAGCACTTCCTCCTGCGCACATTCACAATTGCATGGAAGTAAGCAGTGCAAGAGTCTCCCTAAGCATCCATTGCACCCGGCTGCGCTGACGCCAATACTCCTCATCAGCCCTATCTAAAGCCAAGAGATGGTCCTCAAGGGGGTACCGGAGTGCCCAACTCTCCTCATCCAAATTGGAGGAATACGCCACTCTATCTAGGTCAGCCACCTGGAGGAGGAGGAGGTTGGATCTGAAATCCCACTTTTCCCGTCCCAAGTTAGCTCCCCACCCTTTGAGGAACTAGTGGGAGTTGCGAGCCACACATTGCTAGAGTTAAATGCAGCACGTGTGGGGCCTAAGATCTGTGATGAAGCTCTGCAATTTGTTTTTCACCAGCTCCCCAAACCCTGGGACTCCAACCACTAGGTCTGAAAGAAAAACCTTGGTTGAACACGCCTGGACTCTTCCCCACTGAAAAGGAGAAGGGATGTGTGGTCTGATCCTATCTTGTGGTCTCCGTGAGCGAGCACAAAGGAAACACTTTCTCCCAGGCGGGTGCAACAAGTACACGATCGATCACACAATGTGTGGGCACATTGTGAAAGTAGCATTTATTTGGCTCGCTGGAAAACATTAGACACGCAGAGTATTGCTTACAAAAAATACTGGAAGCATACACCGTGCTAAAACATACAAGCTTGTATTTCTCTTTGGAATTTTGTAATTATAGTTTTGTTTCCAGGCCAAGTGAACATACGCTTGTGTCCTTGATAATATCCATGATCTTATGTCCGAGGAACATATGAAAAGAGCAAAAGGCTTCAAGATATAATACAAGTGAAAGAAAAGAAAGTGAAGATCAACATTACAGTAGTCAAAGATAAAATACATGAAATAAAGGTACAAAACAAAAGGGAAAAATGTAGGAGAGGCTATTGAAAACCGTCATGTAGATTGTTTTCCCTCTTATTTTCTAAATTTTCTTGCTCAATTATGATTCATGTAAGACACAACAAAACATATTATCCTTTTGCCATCTTTTTGGTGTTCAAAATTATGGGTGGCCTGGCCCTGTTTGGGAGACGGAAGGTCCACCAAATGAATTATCTGCAAATAAGCATCCAACGAAGTAAAAGTTAGATGTGGTTTCTACAATTAATTACAAATCATGCTAATAAAGACACATGCCTTAAGTTATCTTTCTGTGTGTACCGGTAAAATATGATAACCTAGCCATGCATGCAAGTAGCCAAGTGAGCTTCTTTTCAGTTTTCAAACTTTAAAATATTTAATCTCTCAAATCGTAACTCCAAATTCATATATATTTTCACGGTTAGCTTTGTTGCGACTAGATCTTCGAAACTAGATCTTATATTAATATATTTTAAGCGGGAATCTCGAAGAATAAATGGATGATCCAGAACACACCCACCACCCATGTGTGTTTGTACAAAATCCACTCTACATTTGACAAAGTTTTTTTTACCTTAGTTGCTAGATTAGTCACTTGGTCAAGATGTATAGTAAAGTTGGTTATCATGTTACAAATTGAATGGTTAGCATATCTTCGCCCTTCTCACACTAATGTAAGCTTTGCATGATGGTAATACCATCATTTATGTGTTTAAAGTGGACCAAATACCCACTATCTGGACAAGTACATTATAGTATGAAAAAAAATGTAAAAATTATATGATAACTGTGTATCACTTGGGTGGTAACTATTAACTAATAGCATGATAGTTTCAGTACAATAACCTGGCAGCTGGGAATGATTTTTTTTTTCCGTTAAAACATATTAAGGTTGAATTTTGTTTTAAATTTCTCGCCTAGATGACTGTAACGGTGAACACAAATCGTCAATTGAATTGAGGGTTTAAGAGAAAATTTATTTTGAATTTTGGATGTTAGAAAGATTACTTTCATGCATAAAGGCGTTAGTTCCACCGTTCAAGGCTAACTCCCATTATTTCACGCACGTTCTCCTTGATAGATCTTATTAATCATTTTGTACTCTAGCTATAGCTAATTAAGGCCCTAGGGAAGCTAGCATGAAGTACAAAAAAAAAACAATTCATGGTGTTCTATTTATAAGGTGCCGATAAGATTCAAAATGGTGTGCTGACAACTACACCATGCATCCGCAACTAAGTGTACTTTTAGATTTTGTTCTGAGTCAAATTTATTAAAATTTGATCAACTTTATAGAAAAAAGTAGCATCATTTATGATATGAAATTAGTATAGCTAAATCCGTCTTGAAATATTATTTCATAATAGACCAATTTGCCATCATATATGTTGTTTCTCTTTTCTATATATTTAATCAAATATGAAAAAGTTTGACTTACCACAAAACATAGAAGTACACTGGAGGAACTAGTCTAACAAGTCTAAGGAAGATAATAAAACAAGAGTATATTTACATTTGTATTTGTACGTACTTTCATGTAACATGATTGCAGTTTATATGAATATAGCGTAGAAAAAATCGAGAGACCATGCTAAATCAAAACACGGCTTTAAAAATTAACAACAAAAATTCAATTGCTTAGCTGGTAATGCAAACTAGGATTTGGATGGCGGATAGTCTACAACGGAAGGGATGACTAAATTGTGAAATTACCAATTTGCAACCAAGAGCAAGAATCGGCGGCCCACCTAGTTTGGAAGGACATCCTTGCTTTGTGTGGTATTCACAACATGGCTTCAGAGATTTGGGTAAATAAAACATTCGTCAACGATTGGTGGACCAAACTTGTGCTTCAAAGGAGAAAGGAGATGAAGGCACGTTATGATCTTCTCTTGGAAATATGGAAAGAGCGAAATGCAAGAGTTTTCCGCCAAACATCTTCTACCACAAACATGGTCATCACTACAATCAAAGATGAAGCGAAATTTTGGTGCTTAGCCAGGGCAAAAAATTAAGCAGTATAATTCCAGGAGAGTAGGCTGCCATTGAAGTGCTAGGGCTTGGAACAAGCGGCTCCTGAGAGCCCTAACCCTAAAACCTAAAAGTTCCCCTTGAGCTCCCCCGTCAGGTCGCTACCGGCGGTGGCCGCGCCCGGCTGTCGAAGCCGGCGGGTGGGGTGGACGCGCCCTGACGGGTTCCCTTCGAACGGGGGGAGACGTCTTCCGGGCGGCGCGGGTGGTGGTGTGCGATGGCGGCGGGGCGTCCTTTGAGTTTCGTCGTCTCGGTGGGCTGTGGTGTCGAGCCAGTGGCTGGCGCCCTGGCCGGCGGTCATGGGCAGAGGCCTGGACTGCGCTTGTCCGCCTCGGTGAACCTCCATCTGCGAACTATTGTTGTCGGCGGTGCATGGAGCACCAAAAGCTGATGTGAGCGGTGAGCTCGGATGCTACCAACATAGGATGGTCCTGCTGCGAGCAGTAGAAGGCTGTTCACTCCGGCGGTTCTTCCAGACCATTACGGCTGTACTACGAGCGAAGAAACCAAGGTGCTACCAAAGCAGACAGGTTCTACGAGCAGGGGACGGCGATGCTGCAGGGAAAGACTGCCAATGCTACTATTTTTCTACAATTGTTAAGCCTTTTTGCTACAGTACTGCCTCAGTTAGGGATTATAAGCCCCCCTAGAAATTTGAGCCCGACTTTGACCATAAAATTAACCAATAAATATAATTATTTGTCACAAAAAATATATTGATGGAAACCTCTTTCAAATATGAATGCAATGCTATACTTTATGTAACATAAAATTTATATTTAATACGTTAAATTCTTCCTACAATAACAAACTACCATAATGCTACAATAATATAAATTTTGTGCTACAATTGTTTTGCTGTTTTCTACTTTAGTACAAAAATATTTGTTGGGAGGGGTTCTCCAGCGAAGTACGGTGCTCCGGTTATAACTCTAGTGAGGTCTCTGATGAGTCTCCGGCAACATCCGTGTCCGACAATCTTTTTTCCTTTTTATTTTTACTCAAACCGTTTTTTTATTGCTTCAATGGAGTAAAAGTGGGGTTTAAGTCAAAACTGGACATGATTTAAGTAAAGGCCCAGAGTGGTTTGTTCCAAGGACCCAGGGGTTGGGAAGTTTTGATCCCAGGCCGGGTTCTGAGCTCTAGCATAGACATGCATGATACAGCAAGAATAAGAATACATCTATTGCATCAGCGGGAGGGCTGTACAGTTTTGGGGTTTCTGGCTTTTCTTTCAGTTTTGTAGTTTACTCTTTTGGTTTCTTCTTTCTTGATGTTTGTTTTCCAATACTAAACGGCATGCATTTGGGCATGTCTTTCAAGAGAAGCACATCCACTGTAATGAACTAACTAAACTAGTGGTAAACAATAAAGAACACTGAGAATCTGAGGAAGAAAGATGTACTCACGGCTGCCAGTGGCAGGGCCACCATCCTGATTGGATTTGTTTTGAGCGGCAGGATCACTGGGAGGGCTAGGTGCAGGGTTGGCTTGCGCAGCAGCACCACTGGGAAGTCCAGGGTCAGGTGTGCTTTGAGCAGCAGGAGAGGCAGAGCCAACTGGTGGCGTCGTTGCCATTGTCGTCGATCCCGAAGCTCCTCCTTTTCAGAGTTTGTGTGGTTTAGCCTGAGAGGAACGACGAGCAAACACCAGGCTCCAAGCTTGTGTATATATCATGTGCATCGTCCCATGGAGGGCGGGCGCTGGGCAGCCATCCATTTAGTCAAAGTCAGCTAATCCAAGTGGTTAGATGGGCAAACCAACCATACTACCATCTTGGTACCTTCCTGGATTATCAATTTGGCATGTGCGACAAACATCCGTTCTTACACTGATCGGTGACGCCACTGACTCATATAAACATGTGTTTTCAAGTTTAAGATATTCTGATAAAGTTCCCCACGATCAAAGTAGTGAAGAAGGGAAATTTAAATTGGTTTCTCCACGCCCCAACTGTTACTAACACAGTTGACATCGCCATTTTAAGGGTGTTCGGTTAGGCTTACTTTTGAATTTTGTCTTATGAGCCACAAAATCACCTAAATTCTTTTGGGTTTGGTATCTGTTATTGGTAAACAGATAAGTTATGCCTGGGAGTTGTTCACCATCCCTTGTCCTGTTGTTGTCCAGGAGTTCATCATATTTGGGTTACTGCGTAGCCACTTTATTCGGTTCTACTTCGAGTTCGACTAATCAATTCCGGCGGCTTGAGAAAGATTTCAAGGGAGGGCTTATATAAAATAATTTTCTGACTCGTGATTGGCGAACACATGCCATGAAAACTACTCAAGTATTCAAGCTGCCAGTGCTGACCAATTAATTAGTTAATTACCAACTTGCCAACTTGCTACCATCTCGACTAGAGACTCAGAAGTACCTACCCCACCCCACGTACAGAAACCATGTCTTGTTCTCAAATCCAAATCAATCAGGCAAAAACAATCAGATGAAACAATTTTGATCCCACATGAAGTCATCTTTCTCTCCATTGCTTCTTCTGCTGATCCTTTTGGTGGCCTTCTTCCCCTACACGCGCTCCCTCGATGCCACAGCACCATCTTCAAACAGCTCCGAATCCGACCGGCAGACGCTTCTCTGCCTCAAGTCTCACCTCGCAAGCAACCTCGCCACCACAGCGTTGGCAACATGGCGAGACGACTCCCAGAGCTTCTGTCAATGGCGTGGAGTGACGTGCAGGACCATGCAAGGCACAGCGTCTCGCGTTGTCGCGCTAGACCTCGCTTCACTGAACCTGACCGGTCAGATACCTCCTTGCATCGGCAACCTCAGTGTCTTGACAAGGATACACATGCCAGACAACAAGATCAGCGGCAACATTCCTCCAGAGATAGGCCAGCTGGCACAACTCAGGTACCTCAACCTCAGCATCAACTCAATTGGTGGCGTGATCCCCGATGCGCTGTCAATGTGCTCCCTCCTCGAGAACATCGGCCTGTCGAGCAACCTCCTAGAAGGTGGGATCCCTTCAGCTCTTGGTCAATGTTTATCCCTGGAGCAGCTTTTTCTTAGTGACAACTTGCTTCAGGGGCACATCCCACCTGGGCTTGCCTTGCTTCAGAACCTTTCTGTCTTATCATTTTATAGTAACAAGCTTTCAGGCACCATTCCCCAGTTCCTAGGAGGTAGCTCACGTCTTACCAAGCTTGATCTAGACAACAACACTCTCACCGGAGAAATTCCGCGCTTCCTAGCGAATTCCTCCTCGCTTTCTTACCTTAACCTTGCAGCAAACAGGCTCAGCGGAGAGATCCCTCCTGCACTATTCAATAGCTCATTGCTTCACACCTTAGATCTCTCTTACAATGGATTTTACGGGTCAATCCCACAATTCTCTCATGCATCCTTGCCTTTGAATTATCTTAGACTGACTAGCAATAACCTTTCAGGGATCATACCTAGCTCACTAGGGAATTTTTCTTCCCTATCTTTCCTATTGCTTGCTCTAAACAACTTGCAAGAGACCATTCCAGAGAGCTTAGGTAGCCTTGTAGGTTTGCAAGAATTAGACCTGACATATAACAATTTGTCGGGCACAGTTCCTCCAGCTATTTATGCAATCCCATCCCTCACTTACCTTGGACTTGGAGCCAATCATCTAGTTGGGAGAATTCCAGCCAACATTGGTTATACACTCCCCAGAATACAGACGTTGGTACTGCAACGTAACCAGTTTGATGGCCCAGTGCCTCCTTCTTTGGCCAATGCCTCGAACCTTCAATACCTTGGCCTTCGTAGCAATATGTTCAGTGGTGTCATTCCTTTCCTGGGGTCTTTGACAAATCTGGTCACACTGGATCTGGGCGAGAATCTGCTTGAAGCTGGTGATTGGACTTTCTTGTCCTCGTTAACAAGTTGCACACAGTTGCAGATATTATACTTGCATAGCAATAATCTTCAAGGAGAGTTGCCTACTTCCATTGCCAAACTTCCAAAAGGCTTACAATGGTTGCTTCTGAATGATAACCAAATAACTGGTTTTATACCTCCAGATATAGGAAATCTCACCAGTCTCACTCTTATTCATATGGAGAGAAATTTCCTCTCAGGGCCTATTCCTGCTACACTTGGAAATATTCAGACTTTGTTTGTCCTGAATTTAGCAGAAAACAATTTTTCTGGAGAAGTCCCACAGTCAATTGGAAACCTTGGCAATCTAAGTGAACTTTATTTGGAAAAAAATATATTAAGTGGGTTGATACCTGCCAGTTTAGCAGGATGCAGAAGCTTGACTAGACTGAACCTTTCTTGTAATAGCTTTCACGGAAGCATCCCTCCTAAACTGTTTTCAGTTTCCTCACTTTCCGAAGGCTTGGATTTGTCATATAACCAGCTAATAGGAACAATACCATCAGAAATTAGCAGCTTAAATAATCTTGAACTCCTTAATCTTTCCAACAACCAGCTATCTGCAAAAATTCCTGCCAGTCTTGGCCAGTGCCTTAACTTGCAGTCACTTCGCTTGGATGCAAATTACCTTGAAGGAAGCATTCCTGCCTCTTTGATGAACTTACGAGGCATTGTTGAGATGGATCTCTCGCAGAACAACTTGTCTGGAGAAATTCCAAGCTTCTTTGAGTCATTCAGCTCTCTGCAACTTCTGAATCTGTCCTTCAACAACCTTCAAGGGACAGTACCTGCAACTGGTGTGTTTGGCAATTCAAGTGTAGTGTTCATCCAAGGAAACAAAAATCTATGCGCAGATTCTGAGATACAACAACTACAACCTTGCATTACATCAACATCCAAAAGAAAAAGGACTTCATATGTTGTCATGGTGCTGGTTCCGCTTGTTGTTGTTGTTCTAGTCTTGCTCATATGTGCCATAGCAATTATACAAAGGAAGAAGCAAGCACCTAAACATCCAATTAACCAGTCTTCAGAGAGGTGGAAGAGATTTTCATATCACGATCTGTACAAGGCAACAGGGGGCTTCTCTTCTGTTAACTTGGTTGGTGTGGGAGGGTCTGGATCCGTCTATAGAGGTACATTTGTGGCCGAACCACGCATAGCTGCAGTCAAGGTATTCAGGCTTGATCAAGATGGAGCATCAAAAAGTTTCATTGCTGAGTGTGAGGCTTTGAGGAACACACGCCATCGAAATCTCATAAGGGTGATAAGCCTATGTTCTACGTCTGATCCATCAGGGAATGAATTCAAAGCTCTTGTTCTTGAGCACATGTCGAACGGTAGCCTAGAAAGCTGGCTCCATCCAGAATTGGAAAAACATGGCTCAAAAAGGTCACTCAGTCTTGGGCTAAGGATAACAATTGCGACAGACATAGCTGCTGCCTTGGACTATCTCCATAACCGATGCACACCTCCTTTGATCCATTGTGATCTCAAGCCAAGCAATGTCCTTTTGGACAATGACATGTGTGCTCGTGTTGGTGACTTTGGATTAGCACAGTTTCTTTACGACCATCCATCCGAAAGCTTGAGAGGGGCAAGAGGATCAATTGGATACATTGCACCAGGTAAACACACATTTCATTCTTATAACGTCAATATAT
This sequence comes from Lolium rigidum, assembly GCF_022539505.1. Lineage (NCBI taxonomy): Eukaryota > Viridiplantae > Streptophyta > Magnoliopsida > Poales > Poaceae > Lolium > Lolium rigidum. The sequence goes on along the minus strand of NC_061508.1, from coordinate 240,611,875 downwards.
TTAAATGAAGTTGTACTTTCTTGACAAATCTGTTTACCTTTATACAAAAGCTTATAATGTATTGTGAGAACCAGCCTTATGTAAACCTAAGTTTTAAGTATTAAATATAACATGGTTCGAGAAAACATAAAGGATCATTTAAAAAATAATAGTACTTACAGTTGATTAAGAAACTGAAATGATTTTACAGAACAAATTTGCAAATTTTGCAGAGTATGGCATGGGCAGCAAAATGTCAATTGAGGGCGATGTATACAGCTATGGAATCCTTCTGTTAGAAATGCTGACGGGAAAGAGGCCAACAGATGAGATGTTTAAGGATGGACATGGCCTCCACAAGTTTGTGGAACTATCATTTCCTCACAAGAATGGCGATATTTTGGAGGCCAATCTCGTTCAGCAATACCAGGACGAACAAACAAGTAGTAAAATTACAGGCGATTGGACACATGTAATGGTCGGCATGCAAAACTGTGCAAAGCGACTGACAGAACTTGGTCTAAAATGCTCCACGGATTCACCAAAAAGCCGACCAACTATGCAAGAAGTTTATACTGAAGTTATGTCAATCAAAGAAACATTTTTGGCACTATGTGATTGAGCAATTGGCTGAACAAAAAATCATCAAAATTTTCATTCTCAAGAGCATTCATCACTTGTACTCCAATTTGTATGGTCATGATGCTTGTGGGACGTGTTGCTTTCAGTTAAATAAAAATATTGCATAGGAAGAAACAGATAGAGAAGGTTAACCTATTTCATAGTTCAAACTTAACTCTTCTGAAATACTGGGTTCAAAGCAACTCTTACCTGAAAAGGAAACATTTTCCGCTGTAGTCTTATTTTTGTTCAATTGCTTTCTTCCTTTGTTTCCTCATATAAGTTACTGCTGACCCTCACAGTATTTTCTTTTTTCCTTTGCAATTTTGCAAAGGTAACTTCACAGCATTTGCGTGGAGAAGTTTACCCAGTAATAGTAGACTGGAATACTAGAATCCTACATTTAACAAAAGAATCCTCAAATATAAAGCATTCTACAGATATCTGGATTGTGCTTGCGACACAACTCTAAATGCAAACCCCTGTTTGTACTCTGTGAGAAAACTAATGCGACATAATTTCGGGAAATTCCAATATTTTTCTCTAGTGGTCATGCGATTATATAGGTGGATATGATAATCAGAAGAAACGAAACTGGAACATCGATCGTAAAGCAACCCCTCTCTCTCTCTCTCTTCCCCAACGGATTTCACAGGAGCGGAGAAGATATGACCTGTGTTCTCTCCATGACGCAGGTGCAGGCTAAGCGTGTCTCTTCCCCAATCTGTCGGCTTGAACCCTAGCCGCAGACGGCGGTAGCGCTCTCCTCAGCGCCGCGCCGCCGCGGGAGGAAACTTCTTCGGGGCAAGATGTTCAGAGCGAATGGGAAGACGACGATGGGCAACGGACAAACGGCCTAGCACACAGCATGGGCTCTTTTTTAGGGTCGGCCCATATAGGAGAGCGCAAAAACAATCCAGAACTGGGCCTCGGCCCACAAAATATTCCCCACTGCCTAATCGCCTCGATTCCTCCGCACGCCCGCAATCCCCTGCTCCCGTCCCGCGACCACCGGAGCCAGCCGCCGCCGCCGACGCCGCCAGGGCCAAAGCCTGGAAATTAGGCGCCACCGCCGCTCGCCGTCCTGCTCAGCGGCTGCGGATCTCCCTCCCGCGGCCCCGCCACTGTCCTTTCTTCCCCGATTCCCCCCAAGTCGCCGATTGGTGTGAGCTTAGGGGAGATGTACCGCGGCGGGCTAGACCGCTTCAAGAAGGCGGAGGCCCTGGAGCCCTTCTCAGTGCAGCAGTCCCGTTCCGGCGCAAAGAGCGCGCAAGTGCAGCCGGCTCCGTTGGTGCCGCCGCAGAGTTCACGTCCTGGTCCTAGCCATGCTCCACCGAGTGCGGGCTCGAGCATGGCCGGGCAGGAGACCGGACCTGCCGGGACGCAGCTGGGTGGCGGGCAGTCGACGTGGCAGCCGCCGGACTGGGCGATCGAGCCGCGCCCTGGGGTTTACTATCTTGAGGTGTTGAAGGATGGGGATGTCATTGATAGGATCAACCTCGACAAGAAGAGGCATATCTTTGGGAGGCAGGTGCCTGCTTGCGAGTTTGTGCTGGACCATCAGTCTGTCTCGCGCCAGCATGCTGCCGTCGTTCCGCACAAGAATGGAAGGTTAGAGACTCTGATGTTTCATGCATTTGTGTTCTGTCGGACGAGCTTATGTTTTTATGTGTAATTACAGGTCTTCTTAGCTAGTATTAGCAACCTGAATGTCAAGTGTGGTAGCAAATGGATTTGTTCTTATCTCAATAGACAATGGCTTGTGCCTGTAACAGAATTTATATGCTATATTGAATTTCAATGCTCCTGCATCTTTTGTCAAATATGATAACCAACCTTGTTAGAAAGGACAAAACCATTTATCTTTGATGTTGATATCTTCTTACATTAAAATGGCAGTCTTAATAGCTAATGTTCATGATTTCCGCTTGTTTTCTGTTATCTACATTGTGTCGTAGGTGCATGACTAACAGCCATTCCATGCTTTGTTTTCTTTCAGCGTCTATGTTATCGATTTGGGATCTGTTCATGGTACATTTGTTGCAAATGAGAGACTAACTAAAGACAACCCTGTGGAGCTTGAAGTTGGACAGTCACTTCGCTTTGCTGCATCAACCAGAGCATATATTCTACGAAAGAACACAGCTGCTTTTACCCCCACGCGCAGTCTCCCGTCAGATGTGAGCTTGCCGTCTCCTCCAGACCCCAATGATGAAGACGCTGTTGTGGCATACAATACAATACTTAACCGCTATGGCATTAGTAAATCAGATATGCCATTGAGGAAAAGAAGTTCTTCAGGAGATACTTCTGGTGCAAATGATGGCAACCAGGCAGTTGGCAGACCGTTGAAGAAAAGCAAAAAGCGAAGAGTGTCATTTAGAGATCAGGCTGGCGGAGAGCTTATTCAGGTGGTTGGGATTTCTGATGGTGCGGATGTTGAAACTGAACCTGGCCCAGTAGGCGTAAAGGAAGGCAGTCTTGTTGGGAAGTATGAATCTCTTGTACAGGTTACTGTCATACCAAAAGGGAAGGAGCCAACTTTACCAAATGATAGTGCCTCTCAGAGTGGAGTAACATCTAAGCTACAGCAGGTTCTTGACAAAGTTAAAAGCACAACCAGAGGGGGTATGTATGATGACCTGTATGGTGATTCTGTTCCAGCAAAATTGGGCTCATCATGGGCATATAAATCAGATAACCAGTCAGTGCAAATCAAAGCTGTTGATGAAAAGAAGTCGAGCCAGAATTTGGGTAAAATTTCAGCTGATGATAGTGATGATGACTTGTTTGGACACTAGCGATTGTCCCATTTCCAATAAGTAGCAAATTTGTATTACTCACAAACGCATGGCAGCAGATGTGTTGGTCGGTTGGGTATTTTGGTTGTTCTACATGATTGTATCCTGCTGGAAATCAAGGTATGCTCTTTTGCCTAATGTTAAATGTTAGGGCATTCTTTCTTATTGTTGGTGAGTCCTACCTTGTTTCACCATTTCTTAACTCTTTCTTGTGTGGTGATTTTTAACAAGGTTCAAAAAAGCGCTAGGCGTTAATTCATTGTTTTGCCTCTGCCTAGCACCTAAGCTCACACATCGCACGATTAAGCTCTACGTGCGTTTAATCGCACGCCTAGAAGCGCCCTTTTTAAGCATGATGTTTGACCATTAAATCATTTACCCTGCCCAGGTTTCTTATAGTTTCTTAGCTTGCTTGTGCAATATGATGTACTTTTTTGAGATAAAAAATATGGTTTTAACTCTTATTGGACCTCTAATGATTTAAATGATTAACAGTTAATATGAAAGCTATAGCTTTGCTTTGTAGCCTGAATTGTTGCTGTATTCATGTTCATCTGGTCAACTAGATACATAATATTATTGTGTACATTCTACTAGGAGAATGTAAGGAGTCATTGTCTTCCTTCTTATAAGCAAGTAAAAAATAAATAAAGAAATCACCCACTGTAGTTCCTCTTCAAGCCCTCTTCTGGATGGTAGTTAACCATCATGATCTTGTCATCCTTGTGGGAACTATGTTCAAACTGCATAAGGTTCGTAGCTTTTCCCTTTTTAAGCCTAACAATTAAGATACCCATGTGTTCCTATTGAACAACATTATATGTGAAAACATCTACTGTAGAAGCGTAGCGTGATACCATGTTTGTTTTCCCCCTCTTACGACAAAACTAATATAAATAAACCTACATATCCTGGTACAGGTGTAAATAGATCTGAGAAAAGTTAAATGAACATGGTCAGAACACGTATCTTCTCTTATGAAAAAATAGCACATTATTTGCACTCTAGGCAGGAATCGCTGGTCTCCAAGGGATACATGCCTTGAGGGCTTCCTGTTAAGTGGCAGAATAAATGTATGTTTACTGTATAGAAATGTTGGAGGTTTAGCTTGAAAAGAATAATAATGGGATTTAAATCATTCATAGTTTGCGTTCTATAACATGATATTGGGACGAGTGCCTCAATTCAAACATTGTAATCAAGCTTGGGGGCTTCTTCAGTTTTCGTGGTCACAAAACAGCAAAAGGAGAGTGTGAACACTAATCCAGCTCTTCAAAATGAGTGCACCCATAATGGGAGAGAAAATCATCGGATCATGACAATTACGTAGTTAGTTACATTACGTGCAAATGGAAGGAATTAAGTAAGATACAGTTCCCTCTTTTAAGATGATATTTCGTGTAAAATAGTGCTCCATCTCTTCCTTGATATGGAGCCTGAAGAATTGACATGTTTGCCCCTCCCTGTGCGTTTCCTCAAATTATTGAATTTCTGATATCCTTGCAATCAAGGAGAGGATCGATATAATCATTATTTATAGAAGGATGTCCTAAAGCGCTGGAGCGGTAAGATGTTGAGGGGTGCTCTATTGCCTAAGCGTCCTAAGGCAAACGCCTTAAAAAAACCACGATTTACCAGTTGTTTGTAAACATGATATAGGCCAGTATGTTTTCCCAAACCTTAGGATGCTAATTAACATAATAATTCTAGATGGTAATCAATAGGGAGCTCGAGGAATATGGTTGTTACTGCTGGATTCAAAGTGGAAACAGCTATTCTGGCCCCCTAACTGCTTGTGTGATACTGGTTTCTACAATGTGTCTATTTGCTTCTGTGCTCCTTGTTGGCAGGTCGATTCTGGTGGAAGTAAGTATCCTCTTGCACTTTGGATTAAAATGGCTGCTTGTGTCATGAACAAACATCTTCTTGTCACTTCCTATATTATTTTAGGGATGAGTATGTGAGAGCATTTTCTGCATCTTTGTTGACCATATTATGCACCATTGCTAGACTCCCTACCGCTTGGAGGGACATTAGGCGTACGTTACGCATAGCCTAGACAACAAAATTTTGTAACTTCCATAAAACAAAATTCTATTTCTCACTGACTTCAATATTTTTCCGGAAGTTCTCAAGATTTTTTCACAGTTCAAACATTTTGGCACATCTCTAAACCATGTTTTCTTCTCTCCAGGGAATCACATGCAGACAAGCTTGTTCTTGCAAGCACCACATACTCATCTTTTTGTAACAGGACAATGGACGGAAAAGAATTCCAGATCAGCCGAATCATGTAAAACTCATTAAAAATATGTTCGCAACATATTGTGTGTTTGGTTTCCATGTTTGCTGGTAGCTTTGTCTTGGTACCTGCCCTCTCATACTCGTTTTTTGAAACTTCACTGCATTTTGGAGAGTAAGGTCCGCCACTTGTGCATTTTTTGTTGCTTTGCGGGGGTTGAAATTCCAATTCCATTGCAATACAGGTCATGGAAAATTAAGTGAGATGTATCTGCAGCTAGATTTGTGCTAATTATGATGCATGTATGGGGTAAATATGGGTTCAGTGACTTCAGTCTGAAGATTTGCATATCAGTTGTTTTTATCCTGATTGTATTACATTGCTAATTACTGTACTAGCCTTGAAAAAAGAGAAGAGACTAAACTTATCTCATTGTACAAACCCGCCGTCGCATCCTTGCTTGGTCTCCGTCAACCAGGCCCAATTTCACTCGACCACTAGCACTGTTGTTGCTGCATCCTAGCTCAGCAAGATCTGGTGTTTTGGGATGAATTTGATTTTTTTTCCCCAACTGTGTATGACTCTTTGCGTTGGTTCATGGATTGTGCCTGGGAGCTGGAGTAGTTTCAGAGGATTTGGAGGATGATGCTCTCTTTGGGGGTTGTACTTAGTGTCGTTTCAGGTTAGCTGTTAGGAGCAAAGCAATGCAGGAATTCCCAGGTTTCAGCGGCCTGGGACTGTCATAATCAACAGAAGCTCAATGCTATCCCAGTTTTCCTCCACTGATTGCACCGTTTTCGTCGGTGTAATTAGTCTAGGCCATGCAGGAGGAAAATCAGATAACTGCCCTCAAATATTCAGGTTGAGTTAAGCTTACTTGATGCTCACACGTCCCAATTCAGACCAGCAGTTGCTAACAAAATTCATGAATGGGCTGACTTGCTAACAGTTACTTTTCCTATTACAGGATGTATTATTGGACTAACTCGACGATACCGCAGACGAGCAGATTAGACCATTTTGTTATTCTAGTACTTTTTATGTTCTGGGTCTTCTGTCAGTCGACTAAACTACTACTCCTACTCTCAAGAAAAAATAGAGAAGGCTTCAAGTTAGGTGAAACCATTAAGGAATTAGCGTACTCAGGCGTCATTGCTGATCGTTGCGACTTGCTTGCCTATACCTCTTCCTGATTCTCTCTGCTAGTGTGATCAACTTAATCATACTCACAACTTGCATCTCACGCCAACGATTCAAGTTTTTGGTTAGGTAATGACTGATTCAGTTTGACTAGTTAATTAACTTCCCCTTGTTGGTTCCATAGACATAACTGTGTTCTCATTCCCATCGGCACAAGTTTCTCCGGAGCACGACCCATATCATTTTTTTGTATCACCCCCTGATCTCTCGCCCCTAGCTTGTTATGGTAATACATGATGCCTCGCCCACCGCTAAGGAATTAGCGTACTAAGGCGTCAGTGCTGATGGTTGAGACTGCTTACCTATATCTCTTACTGATTCCATCTAATCAATGTTAGTACCTTTTAGGAGATAGGGTGGGGATAATTGGCTAGTGTCATCAACTTAATAATACTCACAACTTGCATATCACGCAAACGATTCAACATCAGGTTCTTAGCCTCGCAGGTTAGGGTAACGACTGATTCAGTTTGACTACTTAATTAACTCTCCCTTGGTTTACAGACAGAACTCTCTTGTCATTCCCATCAGCACAAGTTGCTCCAGAGCACGGCCTAACTTCCATATCCATCTTCAAGGTTATTTTTGTATCTCTCTCTGATCTCTCGCCCCAAGCTTGTTATGGTTCAAAAAATGATTGCATCCATACCAGTCTCCTAATTTTTTCTAGCCTCCCTAATTTGTTGTTTCTCATGTTAATAATCGAAGAATGGCAATGGTTCTAGATGCCTTAGCCTCCAACGTGCTCAGCATGTTAACGCAGATGGCGAAAGAGGAGGTTGGCCTGCTGCTTGGAGTCTCCGGTGAGATCGATAGGCTGAGCGTCCAGCTTCATGACCTCAAGAACTTCCTGGCCGATGCCGAGAGAAGGCGCATCACCGACAAGAGCGTGCAGGGGTGGGTGACAGAGCTCAAGGGCACCATGTACGAGGCAGCCGATATCCTTGACCTCTGCCAGCTCAAGGCCATGGAGCAGAGTCCACTAGCATCACACATGGGGTGCTTCAACAAATTACTCTCCTGCCTGAGCAGTCCCCTCTTCAACTATGACATCGGCAGCCGCATCAAGGTGCTGAACCAGAGGCTTGACAGCATTAAGGAGCGGAGTGCTGCCTTCAGCTTCATCAACCTCAGCTCCTACGATGACCGTGGTAGCAAAGTACATGCCTCTCGGGCTGCCTTTGCCGGCCGGGAGACGTCAGGGCTGGTCGACCGGTCAGGTGTCGTAGGGGAGAAAATCGAACAAGACACAAGAAAGCTGGTGGAGATGATGTTGACAGGAATCCAGGGGGCGACCAGCCGTGCAGACAACCGAGTCATGGTTTTTGCTATTCTGGGTGTTGGTGGGATTGGCAAGACCACCCTCGCCCAAAAGGTTTTCAATGACGAGGCCATCCAAAGTGAATTCGACAAGACAATATGGGTTAGCGTGAATCAAGACTTCAACGAGGCTGAGCTACTGAGGAGAGCCATCATCGAAGCTGGGGGCGACCATCAACATGCTGGAAATGCAAAAGCGACGCTTCAACGAGTCCTCAAGGATACCTTGATAGGGATGAAGATCTTGCTAGTGATGGATGATGTTTGGAACCACATAGCATGGGAGGATGTGCTCAAAACACCGCTTGTTAATGGGGCCGCTCCAGGTAGCCGAGTTCTGTGCCGCTAGAGATGAAAGAGTCGCTAGAGGGATGAGATCTGTGCCGCCCTACCACCACATCGACAAATTAGACGACGATGATGCTTGGTCCTTGCTCAAGAAACAGGTCTATATAAATTAACACTAGTAACCCTTTTCTAAAAGAAGACTTCATCAATTTGCTTCCTTTGCACCCTTAACCTTAATAGTGTCATATTTATTCAATTCACTACTCCATTTAATCAACAAAAATAGACACGTACCCATTATTAATTATCAGTTATGTGGGCTTCTGCAGGTTGTCTTAAATGAGATAGATGAGTCTGAGATTGCTACACTGAAAGATATAGGAGTGGTAATTATATCAAAATGTGATGGTTTGCCACTTGCAGTCAAAGTGATGGGAGGACTCTTGCGCCAAAAAGAGATAAATCACAGTGATTGGGGGAAGGTCTTGCATGATTCTGCATGGTCGGTTGTCGGTATGCCTGAAGAGCTGAACTATGTTGTATATGTAAGCTATGAAGATTTGTCTCCTTGCTTGAAGCAATGCTTTCTGCACTACTCCCTTCTCCCCAAAAACATAATGTTTGGTATGGATATAATTGTTGGGATGTGGATCAGCGAAGGATTTGTCAATGGAAGCTTATCAGATGACCTAGAAGAATTTGGGAGACAATACTATGAAGAGTTAATCTTGCGAAACCTCATAGAGCCGCACAAGACTACTGGTCAATATAATTGCATCATGCATGATATTGTTCGCTCATTTGGTCAGTATCTGTCACGAGATGAAGCAAGAATAGCTCATACTGGAGAAACTTCAACTATTAGTGAACTTAATTCCCAAAAGGTTTTCCGGCTATCTATAGAAACCGGCGGATCAGAATCAGGTAGACGGAAGTGGAGTATGTTACAAGAACAGAAACATCTGAGGACGCTAATATCAATTGGTCAATTCAAGATCAGACCCGATGATTCATTGATTTCTTTTCCAAGTCTACGCACTTTGCACATTCAATCTGCAAAAGTTGCTGCATTAGTTGATTATTTATATCAACTCAAGCACTTGAGGTTTTTGTCAATGCGACAATGTGACATATCTAGGCTACCAGATAACATTGGAAAAATGAAATTTTTGCAGCTCATTGATGTTAGAAGCTGTAGAAATTTGACAAAGCTTCCTGATAGCATTGTAAAACTAGAGCATCTGAGGTATATTAACATGAATGAAACAAGTAAAGATGCCACCATACCTCGAGGGTTTGGTGGCCTAACAAATATGAGGATACTGTATGGGTTTCCAGCCCACATGGATGGTGAGTGGTGTAGTTTGGAAGAGTTGGGTCCTCTTTGTGAGCTTAGGAAGCTTGGACTAAATAGTTTGGAGAATGTATACGATCCCTCATCCGCAACAATGGCAAGGCTCTGTGAGAAGGTACATCTTACTGACCTGATCCTACGTTGCAGCAGTAGAAGGACAGACGATGGGTTGGTCAAAGACGAAGAAGAGCAAAGGAAAATTGTAGAATTGTTTGATAAGTTGTGCCCTCCCCAGTCCCCCCTGCTTAGATTTCCTGGAAATTGTGGGATATATTGGCCGATGGCTTCCAACCTGGATGATGTCCACATCTGCGGTGGCCCTCAAGAGCTTGAAAACTCTGTGGATGACTAATCTGGCTTCTTGCACCCAACTACCTGATGGCTTATGCGAGCTCCCATATTTACAAAACATTCATATCCGCAACGCTCCCGCTATCAAGTGTGTTGGTCCTGACTTCATGCAACTCTACCATCACGGTAGCCATCATCCTTCCAAGACAATGGCTGCATTTCCCAGATTGAACAGGCTGGTCTTAGAAGGAATGGTGGAATGGGAGGAGTGGAAGTGGGAGGAGCAAGTGAAAGCCATGCCCGTTTTAGAGGAGCTTGAGCTCAAGGGCTGCAAACTGAGACATGTTCCTCCAGGTCTTTCATTCCAGGCAAGGGCTTTGAGAAAACTATCTACGAAAAACATCCAACACCTCAGTTCACTTGAGAACTTTGCTTCCGTTGTCGATCTTGAAGTCTCCCAAAACCCTGACCTGGAAAGAATCAGTAATTTCCCTATATTACAGAAGCTTTCCATCATCATGTGCCCAAAGATGAAGGTACTGGAGGGTGTGCCTTTACTCCAAACCCTTGTGCTAAAGGACTATGTCGCCGAAGCACTCCCGGAATACATGAGAGATGTCAATCCAAGGCAACTGAATCTGGACTGCAGTTTAGCGCTGCTCAGTTCCATCAGCATGGGGCAATCTGGCCCCGAGTGGGCAAAGTTCAGCCATGTTGACCGTATAAAGGCATATGCGCAGGAGGGAGACAACGAAAGGAATTGGTATGTGTTGTACACGAGAGAACCCTACAGCTTGGAGACGAACATTCTTCTACAACTGCAGGTAAACTAACATAGTAATCTTTTTCGATTACTCTCCTTGTTCAGCTTTTTTTTTTACATTCTCACGTGTGTATAGGACTTTTAGCTAGGATATTTCTTATCTTCTCATTTCCCTTGAATATGTTATTTCAGAGTACGAAGAGGAACATGGCATACAAATAAGAACAGAGGCAGGAGAAATAATTCTAGGTGGTCCTCCATCCCACGCTTGCAGAAACTTGAAGCATGAAGTTTATCGTCACTTGTTGCTTTAGTGCCATCTACATTACGAGTTGTTAGCCAGCCATTTGTATATTGTATTTTCCTCGGTAGTTAGGGATTTTCTGCATATTGCACACCTATACATGTACTATATATTGTGACCTTTGGCCCCCGTGAAATACAAATTGATTATTCCTAACATGGTATCAGAAGCTAATTTTTTTTTACATGTCGCAACTGGCGTTGTTTTCCGCTGCACCGCCACCACCAATCTTGGTTGGCTGCTTTAGGAGAGGCTTGATCTTCTCCGCTGAGTGAGCTTCTTCACTGCAACCCGTCCCAGCCGCAGCTGCCCTGGTCCTCGTCCCGGTCCCGTCTCGGCCGCGCGCCGGGAGCTGCTGCCGCTCCACCTTTGTCTCCGCACACTCAGCGCGTCAGTTCGTGTGCGGAGATCATGAATCAAATTTGCACCTACGACCGCCGCTGAGCTGGAAGCAGCTGCAAAGATTCGATCTGAGTTGTTAGACCTTCCTAAGGAAGACTCCGCCTTAGATCTGAAAATATCAAATCCTTGTTTTGGTAGTCGGATCCGCACCTATGTTTTGGTAGCAGGATCCATACCTATTTTTGGTGGCCGGATCCGCGCCTACGTTTTTGGTAGTCGGTCCACACCTATATTTTGGTAGCTGGATCCATACCTATTTTTGGTAGTCGGATCCGCACCTATATTTTGGTAGCCGGATCCATACCTATTTTTCGTAGTCGGATCCGCACCTATATTTTTGTAGCCAGATCCATACGAAATTTTTGGTAGGTGGATCCGCACCTAAATTTTTGAAGTCGGATCTGCACCTAAATATTGGACCATCGCGATAATTAATCTCACCGGATCGATGGAACGCCAAAGAGAAACCGCCACGACCGATGTTGACTCCGCTGCAAACAGCTAAGTCCCTTTTTATATTTAATATTTTAATATTTTATGATCATGAGATTAAGATTGGTTCACTCATGTCCTGAGTCTTTTACCGCTTTCACTGTTGATCATATATTTTTCACGATTTGCCCCATGCTCGTAAAAAACTTTGTACTGTTTTTGCCGCCTAAGCCTCCAGTACGCTACAAAATTTCCGCCTTCTGGCGTTAGCTTAAATTTTCTGGCCTACATGATTTCTGTTGTTTATATGTGGATTCCCTAGTAGTGACATTTCGGTACTTAAAGCCGGCCTCTGTTTCTGAGGTTCTTGATTTTTTCGCTATTAAGCGCTATCGCCTCAGTTTAAAGTTTGTCGTCTCGCGAAAAGTCAAGCATATAAACTAGAAGAACGGATAAACCAGCACTTGCTTAAAATATACAAATTTATATATGAACTGTTCAAGATAGTCGAGATTTTTCCGCCTTGACAATTTTATGTTGTTCAACTGCTGCATAGTTTCAGCTTTAAAACATTTGTTCAAAGGTTGTTTTTGTTCCAACATACATTTGTTCGTTGAACATGATCAAAGAAACAATTTAATACAAATGTGTTTTTATGTTTATGTATTAGGTACGTGACGCTTGGACGCTTGGACGGTTGGACGTTTAATAGTCCTTGATTTAAGTTGTTTTCAAGTAGGCCTAGCACTCGCACGATGCCCAGGGGAAGCTAGCCGGATCCATACGAGAGAAGGTTAGGCGGATCCGTAGCATGCACAGCTGGAAAAGCAACTTAAGTCTTGATTCCGCTATGCTTAGCCGGAACCAACCTTGGGGGCTGCGATTTGATCTTATGTGAAAAGTGTGCTTTCATTCGAGTATCAGTGCTGAAAATTTCCGCCTAGATGATTGGGATTTATGCTATTTCTAAGTCACATATCGATAAAGCTACTCTAAGAGCTCCAAGCCGGATTTTCAAGTAAATTCACCTTGGCGCTCGGGGGCTACATCGATGAAGTTCTCTTTGGAGCAACAAGCCGAAATATTTCCACCTTGACGCTTGGGGGCTAAGTTTCTGAGCATCGAGTCTCCTTGGAGCAAGCCGACTCAACGCTCGGGGGCTACATATGGTTATGTCAAGAAAATTTAGAAGATGGCGAAAATCCGGCTAACTAGCCGAATCCGCACCTAATTTTTGGTAGCTGGATCCGCACCTATATTTTTGGTAGCTGGATCCTCACCTAGATTTTTGGTAGCCGGATCCGCACCTGAATTTTGGTAGCCGGATCCGCACCATAATTATGGGTAGCCGGATCCGCACCTATATTTTTGGTAGTCGGATCCGCACCTATATTTTTTGGTAGTCGGATCCGCACCTTGATTTTGGTAGCCGGATCCTCACCTTAATTTTGGGTAGCCGGATCGGCACCTATATTTTTGGTAGTCGGATCCGCACCTTGATTTTGGTAGCCGGATCCTCACCTGGATTTTTGGTAGCCAGATCCGCACCTGAATTTTGGTAGCCGGATCCACACCTCAATTTTTGGTAGCCGGATCCGTACCTATATTTTGGTAGCCGGATCCGCACCTCAATTTTTGGTAGCCGGGTCCGCACCTCAATTTTGGTAGCTGGATCCGCACATCAGTTTTTGGTAGCCGGATCCGCACCTATATTTTGGTAGCCGGATCCGCACCTACATTTTGGTAGTCGGATTTGCAACCATATTTTGGTAGTCGGATCCGGACCTATATTTTGGCTAGTCAGATCCGAAACTACATTTGGCTAGTCGGATCCATACCGAAGATTACGTTGAATGGTATCTCCGAAGAATCTGACCATTGGATCATGAAGTTTCCGACCAATACTTGGTTGGAGATATGAAGTTTGGAGTCCTTCAAGATTCTCTATTATTCGTTCCAGCCAAAGGATGAAGATACATGCGCAAGCTGAGCTGGACGGAAGAACGGTGAATCTCGGAGAACTCCGGGGCTACTGTTATGGATATCCTTCATAGGTATACCATCGACATGGTCCGATTCCGACAAGCCCGGGTGGCCCACAGATGGTGGTGATGGCATATGGCCCACCGGGAAGCCCAGTTGTTGTTGATCAAGATGGAATATGTCCAGCCCAGGAACAAGGAGCCGGATCCTAACCGACCTACTAAGGTAGCCGGATCCGAACCAACCTACTGAGGTAGCCGGATACAAACTGTAACATCCCAAAAAATTCAAAACAAAGAAAATGAAATTCCCTTTTTCCAAATTTTGAAACCAACAAAAACTTTTCTTAAATTAAGTTTGATACATAGTACTCATGCTTAATTCTTGTGCTATTGCCATTATTGTTTGTTGAAGTATTTTGAAATGATCTTAAACCCTAAACCTCACCCCTCTTTTCACCATCCAAGTTAAAACAAATAAAAAGAAATTAAATAAGAAAAGGGCCTATGTGCCTATGGCTATTTTTGTAAAACTTTACCCTAGGCCTTTTTACTTTGTTTAAAGGATTGGAAAAACTTCATAAACCCTACCTAGTACTTATCAAACCAAATCCAAGGTGAACCCAAAGAAAGTAAAAAAGAAAATAAAAAGGCCATAGAGGCATATGAGAGTAAATAGCAAATTTGTGAATTTGAGGATCTTGACCCTAAGACTTGTTGTGAATGTTTGGATCACTCCTCTATACCATTTCAACACTCAACAACATTAATTGGGTCAAGAAAGATCAAATTAAAAATCAAATGAACATATGCATAGAGGCATATGTGACACATAGCCATTTTACCCAAACCTTGACCTATGCACTCCTACTTTGCCCAAATGGTGTGAAACCATATCTAAACCTAATCTCACACTAAATGGACCCTCAACCATGCCCAAGTAAAGCAAGGGGGAACAAAAGAGGACAATAAGGAAAATTGGAATATTCACTTCTTATGTGTTTATGGCCATTTTTGCAAATCTTTGAGCTAGACCTTTTGGAATTGTTTCAATGGTTTGGAAATGTTCCTAAACTAATAAGAATCACTTTCGAGCCCAGAAAAATCAAATCAAATAGAGAGAAATAAAATAGTGAGAAAATGCCATTTTCACTCACATACACTTTGGCCAACTTTTCAAATCTTTAACCAAGTCCACCTTTGCTTGTGCCTTTGCTTGTGAAACCCTTAGATATCAATAACACACACTTTTGCATCAAAGAAACCCAATTCAAATCAAAGAAAAATTCAAATCTCTCTCACATGTGATATTGGTCACTTTGCCCTTTTATAAAATGTTACCCACTTTGCACCCCTGGTTTGGAATATTCTTAAACTAAACTTGACCAACTCTTGCCACCTCATCCAAGACCATGTCAAGGTGAACCATTTTGGTGTTGACCATCAAGGTTGACTCTGCCTAGGTTGACCAGAATAGAGATGCCAAGTGGAGACTTTGAATCAAAGGGAAGATGAGCCTCTTTTTGAAATCTTGCAAACCAACTCCAAATTGACCACCACCACCACCATTCTACTCCTCTATTTATATAAATGAGGTGCACCAAAAAGATTTTCAAAATTTGAATAAAAGTTTCATGCGGCCATTGTGTCGAACACATGGCAGGCAACATTTGCATTTTGACACACACCTCAATACCCATCAGATTTTAGCCTAAACCCCTTTTGGTTTGTGATCATCAACCTCCTTGTACCTCCTCTGCATCATCCCATGTACTGCAGCCCTGCTAAAAGTGAAGAAATGATCAAAATCATCACCATGCCGACCCTATGAGCACCACAATGTCAAACCCTACCCTGGTTCACTCCTCTCCACAGAACCTTGCCGAACTAGCCTCTCTTTTCCTGCTGAGCATGCTAGACAAGATCCCAACTCCAAACCATGCACGACAAGCCCTGGCCGCGACGTGATCACCACGCCTGGGCGCGCCAGAGCGTGCATCGGCACGTTACTGGACGCACCAGTACATGCCTCGCCTGGTCGCTCTCGTCCTCCTCTCCCTCTCTCCTCGCGCATGCTCACTCATCAACCCACCAGGACATCGCCAGACACGCGCCATTGGCCGCGCGTGCACAGTCGCCGTCGCCATGATCAACAAACTTGCCGCCAATACCGTACCCGTCGCGCCATGATCGTGAGCCGTCTCCTCCTCCCTTCCCTGCACCAGCTAGACGTTGAGAGCCGCCTAGACGTCGCCTACCCCCTGCGCACCCTACCTTGCCCCTTCGCGCCCTGGAATGCCATCGCCGTCGACGACCTCCACGGCACCCTTGCAGCACCTCGAGCATCTATAAATATAGCCATCCCTGCGCCTCCTTCTTCACACCAAACTCGCTCCTCTCCCTCCACTCGATCTCCTCGCATCCTCTCCGCTCCGCATTAGTGACCACCGCCGCCCAATTGCACGCCGGAGACCCGCGAGCCGCCGCAAAACAATCCATCGATTTAGGCCACCTCAAGCTCTGCCGCGACTACCGTTGAGCTCACCGTCGTCGACAACGACCAGTAGCATCGACGCCGTTGATCGCCGGAGCCCCAGCTCGCCGCCGACCCCCTACCTCCGCCTTGCCAGCACCTCCCTCTCGTCGACGACGACGACAACCCTCCACCGCTCGATCAACTTCTAATCCTACGGCTCACAGTGACAGGTACCGTTTCGGTGAAATTACTCGCTGACGCATGGGACCCACTCGTCGCTTGGCCCGCAGCGCTAGCTGGGCTGGCCCATTTCTCTCTCCCTCTGCGGCCCGTTAGCATTTCCCGCCTAGGCCCAAGTTTTGAATTCAAATAAATCTGTTCGGTCAATTTTGCTTGCAGATGCCTTTTTCAAATTTAGATAGTTTCAAATCTACAAATCCAATTTTAGTGATTCAAAATGTTCCAGAATCCTTATGAAATGATCTAACTAATCCCACTGGTTTGAACCCTAGAACTATTATGGAATTTAAATAGTAAAAATCATAAGTCAGAGAGTTTTCAGATTTCAAATAAATCTTAAAAATCAACCATAATGATTTTTGAGGTGAATCCAATTGCTATGATTCACATTTTCAATTCTCTAATTGTTTATGCAAAAATATGATATGGGTACTGTATATGATCATGGGCTAGAATCAAAAATTGGCTATGTAGTCAATACTAGTCCATTTCAACTATTTCAAAATTTAGGAATTTAAATCTATGAGGTGTAGCACCTCATTTAAATCACCTTCCCAAGTGTTATGGAGTAATGTGATGACCTCTAGTGCATGGTCTCATGCTTGCTCACTTGTGGAGTTTAAATCAAATAGGATTCAAATTGCATGAGATGATGAATCTCATTTAAATCATTTTTCTCAAATGATAAGTGTGAAGTGTTGACCTTGGTCAACATGTGATCATACATGGTTATTTGAGGAGATTAAATCTTAACAAGATTCAATGAGAAGAAATTATTTCTCCCAAACCAAAGAGAAACCCTAATCAACTTTTCAATGAGAGGAAATTATTTTCCTAACACTAAATAAGAAAACCCTAGCATAACTTTGGGTAGCAATGTTAAGTAGTGATGCTAGATCATTTGTGTGAGCCATTAAGGCTAATTAAGAGTACTTAAGTATTGTGTGGTGATTGTATCCTCGTATTCATTTATAGACGCTAGTACCGGAGACTATCAAGAGGAGGAGGTATTCTACCAAGAGGAAGGAAAAGAAAACTTTGAGCACTACCCCAATCAAGGCAAGCTATTACCAATGCAAGCTAGACTAATGCAAAGCTCTACAAGAGCAAGGCACCATTACATTTTACTTTATGTCTATTGGTCCTATCCCAAGTTTTTACTTTACAAGCTTTATTGAATTTTATTTATCAAAGTTACTTTTTGATTCATGATTCACTTAGTTTAATTATGGAGTAGTACAAGAGCATCAAACTTAGCCTAGAGCAATACAAGTTGATTAGCACCCCTCGGGACTAGTTGCTAGTGCTAAACTAAAATTGACTACTATAGATGGGAACTTGTGAAAACCAATGACTTTGAAAACCTTGGAATGATGAGTCATTCTATTGAAAGATTTTGAAGGTGAATATGACTGGTGAATGACTTGGTGAAACTTACCAAAAACTGATGGTTGGGTTCGGATGCGATACCATTCTAATTCTTAAGTATCTCCACAATACCTGAATCTGGGTAAGGCTTAACTGGAAACTTATGTATTTTAGTATGGGTTCCCTCTGAACAAGCGTCATAGGGGTTATGCCGAGGCTTCCTCCCTCGAAAGTGAAATGGCGTGAAATGAGGTGAATGTCCTACCCAAGCCCTGTGCAGTTCCCGGGTTGACGGTTTGTTTTCACTAGGAGGCCAAGCTCATGGGGAGAGGTGCCTATACTAGGGTATGTAAATGAAAGGTTAGGATTGGTAGTTCGCGCACTGAGTGCGATAAATCAGGGCCAGTTACCCCTGACGAACTATTGCAATTGTTGTGGCACAGGTGTAGAACCTCTGCAGAGTGTAAACCTAATAGCCGCGTCCGCGGTCATGGACAGTTGGAAAGGCCATACTGTTCCGTCATCAGAACTTTTCTAAAAATATGAATGGTGACTTGTGACTTGAATTGAAAGGTGACTTTGACTTTGAATCACAACTGAGTTGTGGGGATGACACTAATGTTCCCACTTGAGTTAAGTTAGGCAAATGAAGAGGCTTTGATTACTAAAGTGCTTATGAAATAAAGCGGCTTTATGCAAATGAAACTAGAGCTTAGAACCCCCTTACTATAGTTGATAGTATTTACCTTAGTATTAGTTTGCGAGTACTTTAAAGTACTCATGGTCGTGTCCCCGGCTATTCAAATGGTCGGACTATGAAGAGGAGTATCAGAACCCGGAAGAAGGACAACAGGACGTCTACGACAACTAGGACCACTCCTGACGTCAGCAGTTGTCTGTGAAATAGATGGACTACTACTACGCTACTTCGCTTCCGCTATGTGTTTTGTAATTGATCAATAGATCATCTATTATTGTAATGAGACTCGGATCATGTGATCCTTTGTTGTAAGACAATTATGATGTTGTAATGAATGATGTTCTGTGATATCAATCTATTATGTCTCGCAAAAACAATATTCCTGGGATTGCGATGAATGGCATAATAGGCATCTGGACTTAAAAATCCGGGTGTTGACAAGTTGGTATCAGAGCCATTGTTGACCTTAGGAGACCCTAGTTAGAATGGACGTCTGAAAAACTTAGTTTCAAGAAAAAGGAAGTGATTATTTATGAAAATTATTCTCACTCTTATCCATGAGATCTTCTTCAAAAAAAGAAAGTTATGCTCTATTCTTCTTATACTACTACATAAAATTTTGGACACACTACCCACTTCTCTAACTTACTCATCATAATTGCTCATAGATGGAGTACACCTGCAAGTCCTATCAACTTGGTCACGGAGGAAACCTGATGTTCGAGAAGGATTTGAAGCAACTAGTGGAGTATTTAGGACGCCCGTATCCCGAGTTCTTCGGAATACCCCTCAACCATCCATCGGGAGGACCACCTCGGTGGGAAGTTACTGCAGATCTGAGAGGAAAGCTTGGAGCCCCAATATGGGAAACCATCTGGTTTTCGGTAACGGGAACACTTGGAAGGATGGAATAGCCAAAGCCATGCAGGAAGCAATTGCCCGTCTGTGCGGACAGAATGAGAACAAGATCAAGAACACTCGCTTTGTTTACTATCCAAGACATGACCCCATGGGAAGACCCGTAACTATACCACCGCACCCGGAGATGAACTACTATGTCGCCTGCCTGGACTTTCTGCTGCACAAGACCCGCAAGGAGTTGGACAACGCCCGTCAAGCACATTACCCCTGAAGATGAAGAAACCACCATGAAGAGTAGTATCATTAAAATCACTATCGTAGGTGTGAGTTTGTATCAGGATCCCCTTGTATCGTAGAACGAATGAATGGTTCTTCAAACCAACGGTGTGTTAGATTTGTAATGTGTGATGTTTGGTATGAATGAAAAAGTGTTGTTGGTTTTTACCCCCTCAACACTACTCAAGTTTTCAAGTTATGAACTTTTTAAACTTTAACAAAACAAACCATAGAAATTTCCCTCTCATCTTATCATCTACCTCAATGTTCAGATGGCCCCACCAACCCGCAGCACCAACCAAGACGCAATGATGCAGATGCTTCAGATGATGATGGCAGACCGAGAAGCCGAGAGAGCTGAACGCCAAGCCAATATTGCTGCACTTCAACAGATAGCTCAGAACAATCAAGGCCATGGAAACCACGATCACCCTGGATCGAAGCTGAAGAATTTTCAGAACACCAACCCACCAATGTTCAACAAGACTGAAGAGCCACTTGACGCAGATGACTGGCTCCAGACAATGGAGAACAACCTCGAAGTTGCGGGAGTTGAAGCCGCAGAAAAAGTACTGTTTGCCACCCACTACCTGTCAGGACCTGCTAGAGCCTGGTGGACAAGTGCCCGTGCAATGAATGCGGGACAGATGATGACCTGGGAAGACTTCAAGCTGAAGTTCAGCAAGTACCATGTGCCCCAAGGACTAATCAAGAAGATGAGAGACGAGTTCCGCGAACTCAAGCAAGGAAGGATGTCCGTGGTGGAATACCGCGACAGATTTCTTACTCTGTCAAGGTACGCCCCGGATGAAACCGACACCAATGAGAAGAGAAAGGAAAGATTTCTGAACGGACTGCATGATGAGATGCAGACTGTGTTAGTGAACATTCCGTTCGTTGACTTGGAAGCCCTCGTAGACTCAGCCATACAGATGGAAGGAAAGCTGCATCAGGCCAATGAGAACCGCAAGCGCAGGATGATGAACCAGAGTGGACCCCACCATGCCCCGAAGTACCGCAACAACTCCTCTGGAGGATTCACCCCAAGACACAACAAGCCAACTGCTCAGAGTTATCGCCCCAACTACACCAACAACAACGGAGGACCCCCGAAGCCCGGAGGTAACAACAACAACAACCATCACAACAACAACAACCACAACAGCAACAACAACAATGGGAACAACAATACCAACATCGGCCCGAGGACCGGGAGCAATGCTACCCCCATTGCCCCAAAGGACAAGTCAACAATAACCTGCTATGAATGTGGAACTGTGGGTCATTACTCCAATGAATGCCCCAAGAAGCTTGCCAAGACTGCCCCCAATACCACTGCCCCTGCTCAGCAACAGCGTCGCTTCGCAGCCAGAAGGAACCAGAACGATCACAACGGCCGTCTCTACCACATGAGTGCCACAGAACCTCAGGAAAACCCCCAGGCCATGCCAAGTATGTTTTCCTGTTAATCCAATTGCTCAATCTCTCTTAGGAACCTAAGTTTTATTAAAATCTCGGGACGAGATTTGTTTAAGGGGGAAGGGTTTGTAACATCCCAAAAATTTCAAAACAAAGAAAATGAAATTCCCTTTTTCCAAATTTTGGAACCAACAAAAACTTTTCTTAAATTAAGTTTGATACATAGTACTCATGCTTAATTCTTGTGATATTGCCATTATTGTTTGTTGAAGTATTTTGAAATGATCTTAAACCCTAAACCTCACCCCTGTTTTCACCATCCAAGTTAAAACAAAATAAAAAGAAATTAAATAAGAAAAGGGCCTATGTGCCTATGGCTATTTTTGTAAAACTTTACCCTAGGCCTTTTTACTTTGTTTAAAGGATTGGGAAAACTTCATAAACCTTACCTAGTACTTATCAAACCAAATCCAAGGTGAACCCAAAGAAAGTAAAAAAGAAAATAAAAAGGCCATAGAGGCATATGAGAGTAAATAGCAAATTTTTGAATTTGAGGATCTTGACCCTAAGACTTGTTGTGAATGTTTGGATCACTCCTCTATACCATTTCAACACTCAACAACATCAATTGGGTCAAGAAAGATCAAATTCAAAATCAAATGAACATATGCATAGAGGCATATGTGACACATAGCCATTTTACCCAAACCTTGACCTATGCACTCCTACTTTGCCCAAATGGTGTGAAACCATATCTAAACCTAATCTCACACTAAATGGACCCTCAACCATGCCCAAGTAAAGCAAGGGGGAACAAAAGAGGACAATAAGGAAAATTGGAATATTCACTTCTTATGTGTTTATGGCCATTTTTGCAAATCTTTGAGCTAGACCTTTTGGAATTGTTTCAATGGTTTGGAAATGTTCCTAAACTAATAAGAATCACTTTCGAGCCCAGAAAAATCAAATCAAATAGAGAGAAATAAAATAGTGAGAAAATGCCATTTTCACTCACATACACTTTGGCCAACTTTTCAAATCTTTAACCAAGTCCACCTTTGCTTGTGCCTTTGCTTGTGAAACCCTTAGATATCAATAACACACACTTTTGCATCAAAGAAACCCAATTAAAATCAAAGAAAAATTCAAATCTCTCTCACATATGATATTGGTCACTTTGCCCTTTTATAAAATGTTACCCACTTTGCACCCCTGGTTTGGAATATTCTTAAACTAAACTTGACCAACTCTTGCCACCTCATCCAAGACCATGTCAAGGTGAACCATTTTGGTGTTGACCATCAAGGTTGACTCTGCCTAGGTTGACCAGAATAGAAATGCCAAGTGGAGACTTTGAATCAAAGAGAAGATGAGCCTCTTTTTGAAATCTTGCAAACCAACACCAAATTGACCACCACCACCACCATTCTACTCCTCTATTTATATAAATTAGATGCACCAAAAATATTTTCAAAATTTAAATAAAAGTTTCATGCGGCCATTGTGTCGAACACATGGCAGGCAACATTTGCATTTTGACACACACCTCAATACCCATCAGATTTTAGCCTAAACCCCTTTTGGTTTGTGATCATCAACCTCCTTGTACCTCCTCTGCATCATCCCATGTACTGCAGCCCTGCTAAAAGTGAAGAAATGATCAAAATCATCACCATGCCGACCCTATGAGCACTGATGCGTGTAGCTGACACGTCCGTTGGGAACCCCAAGAGGAAGGTGTGATGCGCACAGCGGCAAGTTTCCCTCAGTTAGAAACCAAGGTTTAATCGAACCAGTAGGAGTCAAGAAGCACGTTGAAGGTTGATGGCGGCGGGATGTAGTGCGGCGCAACACCGGAGATTCCGGCGCCAACGTGGAACCTGCACAACACAACCAAAGTACTTTGCCCCAACGAAACGAGTGAGGTTGTCAATCTCACCGGCTTGTCTGTAACAAAGGGTTAACCGTATTGTGTGGAAGATGATTGTTTGCAAGAAAACGAGTAAAACAAGTATTGCAACAGATTTGTATTTCGGTATAAAAGAATGGACCGGGGTCCACAGTTCACTAGAGGTGTCTCTCCCATAAGATAAAAGCATGTTGGGTGAACAAATTACGGTCGAGCAATTGACAAATAGAGAGGGCATAACAATGCACATACATGTCATGATAAGTATAGTGAGATTTAATTGGGCATTACGACAAAGTACATAGACCGCCATCCAATCGCATCTATGCCTAAAAGTCCACCTTCGAGGTTATCATCCGAACCCCTTCCGATATTAAGTTGCTAAACAACAAACAATTGCATTAAGTATGGTGCGTAATGTAATCAACAACTACATCCTTAGACATAGCATCAATGTTTTATCCCTAGTGGCAACAACACATCCACAACCTTAGAACTTTCACGTCACTGTCCCGGATATCAATGGAGGCATGAACCCACTATCGAGCATAAATACTCCCTCTTGGAGTTAAGAGCAAAAACTTGGCCAGAGCCTCTACTAATAACGGAGAGCATGCAAGATCATAAACAACACATAGGTAATAACTTGATAATTAACATAACATAGTATTCTCTATCCAAAGGATCCCGACAAACACAACATATAGTATTACAGATTGATTATCTTGATCATGTTAGGCAGCTCACAAGATCCAACAATGAAGCACAATGAGGAGAAGACAACCATCTAGCTACTGCTATGGACCCATAGTCCAGGGGTGAACTACTCACTCATCACTCCGGAGGCGACCATGGCGGTGAAGAGTCCTCCGGGAGATGAATCCCCTCTCCGGCAGGGTGCCGGAGGAGATCTCCAGAATCCCCCGAGATGGGATTGGCGGCGGCGGCGTCTCTCGAAGGTTTTCCGTATCGTGGCTCTCGGTACTGGGGGTTTCGCGATGGAGGCTTTAAGTAGGCGAAAGGGCACGCGAGGGGCCACACGAGGGCCCCACACCACAGGTCGGCGCGGCCAGGGCCTGGGCCGCGCCGCCCTATGGTGGCGGCGCCTCGTGGCCCCACTTCGACTCCTCTTCGGTCTTCTGGAAGCTTCGTGGCAAAATAGGACCCTGGGCGTTGATTTCGTCCAATTCGAGAATATTTCGTTACTAGGATTTCTGAAACCAAAAACAGCAGAAAACGACAATCGGCTCTTCGGCATCTTGTTAATAGGTTAGTTCCGAAAAATGCACGAATATGACATAAAGTGTGCATAAAACATGTAGATATCATCAATAATGTGGCATGGAACATAAGAAATTATCGATACGTCGGAGACGTATCAGCATCCCCAAGCTTAGTTACTGCTCGTCCCGAGCGAGTAAAACGATAACAAAGATAATTTCTGAAGTGACATGCCATCATAACCTTGATCATACTATTTGTAAACATATGTAATGAATGCAGCGATCAAAACAATGGTAATGACATGAGTAAACAAGTGAATCATAAAGCAAAGACTTTTCATGAATAGTACTTCAAGACAAGCATCAATAAGTCTTGCATAAGAGTTAACTCATAAAGCAATAAATCAAAGTAAAGGTATTGAAGCAACACAAAGGAAGATTAAGTTTCAGCGGTTGCTTTCAACTTGTAACATGTATATCTCATGGATAATTGTCAACATAGAGTAATATAACAAGTGCAATATGCAAGTATGTAGGAATCAATGCACAGTTCACACAAGTGTTTGCTTCTTGAGGTGGAGAGAGATAGGTGAACTAACTCAACATAAAAGTAAAAAGAATGGTCCTTCAAAGAGGAAAGCATCGATTGCTATATTTGTGCTAGAGCTTTTATTTTGAAAACATGAAACAATTTTGTCAACGGTAGTAATAAAGCATATGAGTTATGTAAATTATATCCTACAAGTTGCAAGCCTCATGCATAGTATACTAATAGTGCCCGCACCTTGTCCTAATTAGCTTGGACTACCGGATCATCGCAATACACATGTTTTAACCAAGTGTCACAATGGGGTACCTCCATGCCGCTCGTACAAAGGTCTAAGGAGAAAGCTCGCATTTTGGATTTCTCGCTTTTGATTATTCTCAACTTAGACATCCATATCGGGACAACATGGACAACAGATAATGGACTCCTCTTTAATGCATAAGCATGTGGCAATAATTATTATTCTCATATGAGATTGAGGATATATGTCCAAAACTGAAACTTCCACCATGAATCATGGCTTTAGTTAGCGGCCCAATGTTCTTCTCTAACAATATGTATGCTCCAACCATTAAGGTGGTAGATCTCTCTTACTTCGGACAAGACGGACATGCATAGCAACTCACATGATATTCAACAAAGAATAGTTGATGGCGTCCCCGTAAGCATGGTTATCGCACAACAAGCAACTTAATAAGAGATAAAGTGCATAAGTACATATTCAATACCACAATAGTTTTTAAGCTATTTGTCCCATGAGCTATATATTGCAAAGGCGAATGATGGAATTTTAAAGGTAGCACTCAAGCAATTTACTTTGGAATGGCGGATAAATACCATGTAGTAGGTAGGTATGGTGGACACAAATGGCATAGTGGTTGGCTCAAGGATTTTGGATGCATGAGAAGTATTCCCTCTCGATACAAGGTTTAGGCTAGCAAGGTTATTTGAAACAAACACAAGGATGAACGGTGCAGCAAAACTCACATAAAAAACATATTGTAAACATTATAAGACTCTACACCGTCTTCCTTGTTGTTCAAAACTCAATACTAGATATTATCTAGACTCTAGAGAAACCAAATATGCAAACCAAATTAGCAAGCTCTAAGTGTTTCTTCATTAATGGGTGCAAAGTATATGATGCAAGAGCTTAAACATGAGCACAACAATTGCCAAGTATCAAATTATCCAAGACATTTTAGAATTACTACATGTAGCATTTTCCAATTCCAACCATATAACAATTTAACGAAGAAGAAACTTCACCATGAATACTATGAGTAAAGCCTAAGGACATACTTGTCCATATGCTACAGCGGAGCGTGTCTCTCTCCCATACGAGTGAATGCTAGGATCCATTTTATTCAAACAAAACAAAAACAAAAACAAACCGACGCTCCAAGCAAAGCACATAAGATGTGACGGAATAAAAATATAGTTTCAGGGGAGGAACCTGATAATGTTGTCGATGAAGAAGGGGATGCAAGTAACTAATTTTTTTTTTGTGTTTTTGATATAGCAAACAAGATAGTAAATAAAGTAAAGCTAGCAACTAATTTTTTTGTGTTTTGATATAATGCAGCAAACAAAGTAGTAAATAAAATAAAGCAAGACAAAAACAAAGTAAAGAGATTGGGAAGTGGAGACTCCCCTTGCGGCGTGTCTTGATCTCCCGGCAACGGCGCCGGAAATTTGTTGCTGGCGCAAAGTTGACGTGGGAGTTAGAGATCTCTGTGGTGTAACTTTTCTTCAGGTCCCCGGCAACGGCGCCAGAAATTTGCTTGATGCGTGTAGGCTGACACGTCCGTTGGGAACCCCAAGAGGAAGGTGTGATGCGCACAGCGGCAAGTTTCCTCGGTTAGAAACCAAGGTTTAATCGAACCGGTAGGAGTCAAGAAGCACGTTGAAGGTTGATGGCGGCGGGATGTAGTGCGGCGCAACACCAGAGATTCCGGCGCCAACGTGGAACCTGCACAACACAACCAAAGTACTTTGCCCCAACGAAACAGTGAGGTTGTCAATCTCACCGGCTTTCTGTAACAAAGGGTTAACCGTATTGTGTGGAAGATGATTGTTTGCAAGAAAACAGTAAAATAAGTATTGCAGCAGATTTGTATTTCAGTACAAAAGAATGGACCGGGGTCCACAGTTCACTAGAGGTGTCTCTCCCATAAGATAAAAGCATGTTGGGTGAACAAATTACAGTCGAGCAATTGACAAATAGAGAGGGCATAACAATGCACATACATGTCATGATAAGTATAGTGAGATTTAATTGGGCATTACGACAAAGTACATAGACCGCCATCCAACTGCATCTATGCCTAAAAAGTCCACCTTCAGGTTATCATCCGAACCCCTTCCAGTATTAAGTTGCTAAACAACAAACAATTGCATTAAGTATGGTGCGTAATGTAATCAACAACTACATCCTTAGACATAGCATCAATGTTTTATCCCTAGTGGCAACAGCACATCCACAACCTTAGAACTTTACGTCACTGTCCCGAGATATCAATGGAGGCATGAACCCACTATCGAGCATAAATACTCCCTCTTGGAGTTAAGAGCAAAAACTTGGTCGAGCCTCTACTAATAACGGAGAGCATGCAAGATCATAAACAACACATAGGTAATAACTTGATAATTAACATAACATAGTATTCTCTATCCATCGGATCCCGACAAACACAACATATAGTATTACGGATAGATGATCTTGATCATGTTAGGCAGCTCACAAGATCCAACAATGAAGCACAATGAGGAGAAGACAACCATCTAGCTACTGCTATGGACCCATAGTCCGAGGGTGAACTACTCACTCATCACTCCGGAGGCGACCATGGAGGTGAAGAGTCCTCCGGGAGATGAATCCCCTCTCCGGCAGGGTGCCGGAGGAGATCTCCAGAACCCCCGAGATGGGATTGGCGGTGGCGGCGTCTCCGGAAGGTTTTCCGTATCGTGGCTCTCGGTATCGGGGTTTCGCGACGGAGGCTTTAAGTAGGCGAAAGGGCAACGCGAGGGGCCACACGAGGGCCCCACACCACAGGTCGGCGCGGCCGGGGCCCGGGCCGCGCCGCCCTATGGTGGCGGCGCCTCGTGGCCCCACTTCGACTCCTCTTCGGTCTTCCGGAAGCTTCGTGGCAAAATAGGACCCCGGGCGTTGATTTCGTCCAATTCCGAGAATATTTCGTTACTAGGATTTCGAAACCAAAACAGCGAGAAAACGAGCAAGCGGCTCTTCGGCATCTTGTTAATAGGTTAGTTCCAGAAAATGCACGAATATGACATAAAGTGTGCATAAAACATGTAGATATCATCAATAATGTGGCATGGAACATAAGAAATTATCGATACGTCGGAGACTTATCAAGCACCACAATGTCAAACCCTACCCTGGTTCACTCCTCTCCACAGAACCTTGCCAAACTAGCCTCTTTTTTCCTGCTGAGCATGCTAGACAAGATCCCAACTCCAAACCATGCACGACAAGCCCTGGCCGCGACGTGATCACCACGCCTGGGCGCGCCAGAGCGTGCATCGGCACGTTACTGGACGCACCAGTACATGACTCGCCTGGTCGCTCTCGTCCTCCTCTCCCTCTCTCCTCGCGCATGCTCACTCATAAACCCACCAGGACATCGCCAGACACGCGCCATTGGCCGCGCGTGCACAGTCGCCGTCGCCATGATCAACAAACTTGCCGCCAGTACCGTACCCGTCGCGCCATGATCGTGAGCCGTCTCCTCCTCCCTTCCCTGCACCAGCTAGACGTTGAGAGCCGCCTATACGTCGTCTACCCGCTGCGCACCCTACCTTGCCCCTTCGCGCCCTGGAACGCCATCGCCGTCGACGACCTCCACGGCACCCTCGCAGCACCTCGAGCATCTATAAATAGAGCCATCCCTGCGCCTCCTTCTTCACACCAAACTCGCTCCTCTCCCTCCACTCGATCTCCTCGCATCCTCTCCGCTCCGCATTAGTGACCACCGTCGCCCAATTGCACGCCGGAGACCCGCGAGCCGCCGCAGAACAATCCATCGATTTAGGCCACCTCAAGCTCTGCCGCGACTACCGTTGAGCTCACCGTCGTCGACAACGACCAGTAGCATCGACGCCGTTGATCGCCGGAGCCCCAGCTCGCCGCCGACCCCCTACCTCCGCCTTGCCAGCACCTCCCTCTCGTCGACGACGACGACAACCCTCCACCGCTCGATCAACTTCTAATCCTACGGCTCACAGTGACAGGTACCGTTTCGGTGAGATTACTCGCTGACGCATGGGACACACTATCAGTTGGCCCGCAGCGCTAGCTGGGCTGGCCCATTTCTCTCTCCCTCTGCGGCCCGTTAGCATTTCCCGCCTAGGCCCAAGTTTTGAATTCAAATAAATCTGTTCAGTCAATTTTGCTTGCAGATGCCTTTTTCAAATTTAGATAGTTTCAAATCTACAAATCCAATTTTAGTGATTCAAAATGTTCCAGAATCCTTATGAAATGATCTAACTAATCCCACTGGTTTGAACCCTAGAACTATTATGGAATTTAAATAGTAAAAATCATAAGTCAGAGAGTTTTCAGATTTCAAATAAATCTTAAAAATCAACCATAATGAGTTTTGAGGTGAATCCAATTGCTATGATTCACATTTTCAATTCTCCAATTGTTTATGCAAAAATATGATATGGGTACTGTATATGATCATGGGCTAGAATCAAAAATTGGCTATGTAGTCAATACTAGTCCATTTCAACTATTTCAAAATTTAGGAATTTAAATCTATGAGGTGTAGCACCTCATTTAAATCACCTTCCCAAGTGTTATGGAGTAATGTGATGACCTCTAGTGCATGGTCTCATGCTTGCTCACTTGTGGAGTTTAAATCAAATAGGATTCAAATTGCATGAGATGATGAATCTCATTTAAATCCTTTTTCTCAAATGATAAGTGTGAAGTGTTGACCTTGGTCAACATGTGATCATACATGGTTATTTGAGGAGATTAAATCTTAACAAGATTCAATGAGAAGAGATTATTTCTCCTAAACCAAAGAGAAACCCTAATCAACTTTTCAATGAGAGGAAATTATTTTCCTAACACTAAATAAGAAAACCCTAGCATAATTTTGGGTAGAAATGTTAAGTAGCGATGCTAGATCATTTGTGTGAGCCATTAAGGCTAATTAAGAGTACTTAAGTATTGTGTGGTGATTGTATCCTCGTATTCATTTATAGACGCTAGTACCGGAGACTATCAAGAGGAGGAGGTATTCTACCAAGAGGAAGGAGAAGAAAACTTTGAGCACTACCCCAATCAAGGCAAGCTATTACCAATGCAAGCTAGACTAATGCAAAGCTCTACAAGAGCAAGGCACCATTACATTTTACTTTATGTCTATTGGTCCTATCCCAAGTTTTTACTTTACAAGCTTTATTGAATTTTATTTATCAAAGTTACTTTTTGATTCATGATTCACTTAGTTTAATTATGGAGTAGTACAAGAGCATCAAACTTAGCCTAGAGCAATACAAGTTGATTAGCACCCCTCAGGACTAGTTGCTAGTGCTAAACTAAAATTGACTACTATAGATGGGAACTTGTGAAAACCAATGACTTTGAAAACCTTGGAATGATGAGTCATTCTATTGAAAGATTTTGAAGGTGAATATGACTGGTGAATGACTTGGTGAAACTTACCAAAAACTGATGGTTGGGTTCGGATGCGATACCATTCCAATTCTTAAGTATCCCCACAATACCTGAATCTGGGTAAGGCTTAACCGGAAACTTATGTATTTTAGTATGGGTTCCTCCGAACAAGCGTCATCCGGGTTATGCCGAGGCTGCCTCCCTTGAAAGTGAAATGACGTGAAATGAGGTGAATGTCCTACCCAAGCCTCCGTGCGGTTCCCGGTTTGACGGTTTGTTTTCACCGGGAGGCCAAGCTCATGGGGAGAGGTGCCTATACTAGGGTATGTAAATGAAAGGTTAGGATTGGTAGTTCGCGCACTGAGTGTGATAAATCAGGGCCAGTTACCCCTGATGAAATATTGCAATTGTTGTGGCACAAGTGTACAACCTCTGCAGAGTGTAAACCTATTCGAATAGCCGCGTCCGCGGTCATGGACAGTTGGAAAGGCCATACTGTTCCGTCATCAGAACTTTTCTAAAAATATGAATGGTGACTTGTGACTTGAATTGAAAGGTGATTTTGACTTTGAATCACAACTGAGTTGTGGGGATGACACTAATGTTCCCACTTGAGTTAAGTTAGGTAAATGAAGAGGCTTTGATTACTAAAGTGCTTATGAAATAAAACTGGCTTTATGCAAATGAAACTAGAGCTTAGAACCCCCTTACTATAGTTGATAGTATTTACCTTAGTATTAGTTTGCGAGTACTTTAAAGTACTCATGGCTGTGTTCTTGGCTATTCAAATGGCCAGACTATGAAGAGGAGTATCAGCACCCGGAAGAAGGAAAGCAGGACGTCTACGACAACTAGGACCACTCCTGACGTCAGCAGTTGCCTGTGGAATAGATGGACTACTACTACGCTACTTCGCTTCCGCTATGTGTTCTGTAATTGATCAATAGATCATCTATTATTGTAATGAGACTGGATCATGTGATCCTTTGTTGTAAGACAATTATGATGTTGTAATGAATGATGTTCTGTGATATCAATCTATTATGTCTCGCAAAAACAATATTCTTGGGATTGCGATGAATGGCATAATAGGCATCTGGACTTAAAAATCCGGGTGTTGACACAAACCGACCTACTGAGGTAGCCGGATCCATGAAGGCCCATGAAGGTAGCCCGATCCGAAGAGGTCTATGCCAGGAGTCAGATCCGTGAAGGCCCATGAAGGAAACCGGATCCATGGCGACAAGTTAGGAAGAGGTGGATCCTTGACATGCACAGCAATGTAATATTCCGTAGTTAGGCATCTTGTATTCCGGGTAGGACTCTCCGTAGAAACTCTAGATCCGGGCGCCTTTATAAGCTGGATCCCGGGAGCCCTAGAGGCACAACCACAACTCATTGTAACAACGTGAAAGCGCCCAGATAATTTCAGACAAGCAGCAGTAGGCCCTGTCATCGTGCAGGTGTTCCGAAGCTGGGTAAATCGCGTACCACCGTCCCGAGGACTCTCCGCCCAATGGCCCCTACTTCTTCTTCCCCTCGTGAGGATCCCTCCTCCGAGGTACCGTCGAATAGGCAACGACATGATCTGTTCAGGATCGTTGCACGGGCATGCTCGACGCCCTGATGGCCTTTGTGAGCTTGGTTGGCTTCGCCTTCCTTCCGCTACCGCCACCGCGAGTCTTTCGGCCCCTGTTACCGCATCCGTCCACCATGTATTATTCAGCATTGGCAGCATCATCTTGGCCATTTATGTTGTTCTCGTCTCTCATCTCTAGTTCATCGTGGCGTTTTGGGTCTGTCTCCGGCAACCCCTGTTTGGGTTGTATGGGTTGTCGGCTTGGTAAGCAGATTCAGCTACCATATCCTCATAGTGACTCTATGTCTGCGCGTCTATTTGATCTTGTTCATTCAGATGTTTGGGGTCCAGCTTCCTTCGCCTCGAAAGGGGGTCATCGATACTATATTATCTTGTATAAATGATTTCTCTCGCTACACTTCGATTTACTTTATGTCTTCTCGTAGTGAGCTTCTCTCTATTTGTAAGCGCTGTGTTGCCACGGTTCACACTCAGTTTCTCTAGACATATTCGTGTGTTTCATCTTGATTCTGCTAGTGAGTATATCTCTAAACATTTACTTTGTGTTCTTGCTGAGGAGGGCACTCTCGCTCAGTTCTCTTATCTCGATGCGCATGCTCGGAATGGCGTTCTTGAGCATACACATCGTCATCTTCTTAAGACTGCTCGTGTGATGATGATCTCTTCCTCTCTTCCGCCTTATTTCTGGGCTGAGGCTATCACTACCTCAGCCTATCTCGTTAACATCCAGCCTTCTGC
The DNA here is from genome assembly GCF_022539505.1 of Lolium rigidum. Classification (NCBI taxonomy): domain Eukaryota; kingdom Viridiplantae; phylum Streptophyta; class Magnoliopsida; order Poales; family Poaceae; genus Lolium; species Lolium rigidum. Next base: position 240,578,886 of record NC_061508.1, on the reverse strand, counting down.
CGCCCTTTAGGGTGGCATTCCTTTCGAGGGGCTCTATGATCACTTTCCTGATTATTCTGGTCTTCGTGTGTCTGGTTGTGTTTTCTATGTTATCCTCGCTCCTCGTGAACGTACCAAGCTATCCGCTCAGTACACATGATCCGACGTTGTTTGTTCACTGTTCTCCCCGTGGTCGCACTCTCCTTCTTCTATATGTTGATAACATGATCATCACCGGTGATGATCTTGAGTATATTGCCTTTGTCAAAGCACATCTTAGTGAGTAGTTCCTTATGTCGGATCTCGGTCTACTTCGCTATTTTCTTGGGATTAAGGTTTCGTCCACCTCTGATGATTTCTTTGTATCCCAAGAACGTTATATTCAGGACCTTCTTGATCGTGCCACTCTTATTGATGAGCGTACTGTTGAGACTCATATGGAGCTCAATATTTGTCTTTGTGCTTGTGATGTTGGTCATCTCTCTCATCTGGTCTCATCTATCTGGTTGTTACTCGCCTAGATATTTCTTATCATGTTCGTATTCTTAGCCAGCTTGTCTCTACTCCCACTTCGGTCCACTATATTCACCTTCTTTGTGTTCTACACTATTTACATGGAACTATCTCCTTTTGTCTTTTCTTTCCTCGTTCCATCTTGTTATAGCTCCAGTCCTACTCCGATGCTATATGGGCGAGTGATCCTTTGGATCGCTTGTCCCTTTTTGCGTATTGTGTTTTTCACCCTGAAGAAAGTCTTCCCTCTTAAAACAATGTCGTCAACAAGAACATTGTCATGCACAATCACCTAAGGTCAGACATTGAATTTTCACCTTCAAAGGTAGGCTATGAACTTCTCATGTGCAGTCTCCCCCCACTTTCATCTTCTGCTTCAAGTCACGAATCACCAAGCTAATTTGTCATCGTAGAAAATTAAGACCAGAACCACCATTGCAAGTCCAAAGATCCCGGCTTCAAATGACCTTCTCCGCTAGCTGATTTCACAATGGAACAATAAAGTGTGCCCCATAATGGTAACACCCAGCAAAGCTTCGCAGCGCTCCCTCTGAAACCAAACGGCCAGAGTAAAACACAGGTACGCCCAACCGAATCCCACCTAATCCAGTAAACTCCATGCATAAATCGCCCAATGAAGTTCGATGGCGGAGCCTTCCGAAACACAACACTCCAACCAGATCAATGAAAATGCTCATCCGGCAGATCATCACCTTCACGTGAATTGAAACCCTAGGACAACCACCTTTATTCATAGCCGAGTTAGTAGCCATCACGCTACCGGCCGACAATGGCAGAGATGCCAAACGCCAGGTTGCCAGAACGGCGAAGACCCACACGCGGCCGCCATGCATCCTATGAGCGAAGCAGTCACATAGCTCCGGGATGGCGCAGCCAACCCGCAACGACCGAACCCTCTGGACCCAGATAGGGCCCACCCCGTCGCCAATCTGGGCACACACCGCTCGGCCGCTGCCGACCATGACGCGCTAGCCCTGTCACCCAACGACCTTCCCCTTCGACGCAACCTCGTGGATCAAGTATTCTAACAACCTAGGTATAAAAATATATTTCACCATAATAATTCTCATAACACTAATTTCATACGTTTCACCATAATAATTTTCATAATATTAATGTCATATTATAAAAGTTGCTATGCTGGAGGGGAAGGATGTGAACCGGGTGCATGTGCACCCGGTTTTTTAAGAATTGGAAAAAAATCTAGTTAAAAGTTTTTTTTAAAAAAATTGAAATAATTTTTTTCATGTACATATTATGTTGGTACGGAGTACTTACTTGTGCAAGTCCGCACGAAAAAATACGATTGTATGTGGCCTACACGAAAATGATAAAATATTCAAATGACACTATAATGGTTGGTGAGCTACTATTCACAGAAATAGGGAATTGCAGTTTCACATTTTTGTGTAAGTCACATATGGTCATTTTTTCCCAAAATATGCACAAATAAGTATGAACATAACATCTACATACGTGCATTTTTTCAAAAATTTCCAAAACTTTGAAATAGCATTTTTTGAACTTTCAATATAGGGTGCATGTACACCCAGGTGTAACCCTTGCTATGATTTGTTATATAATTGGTCATTTATAAAATTTGACTTTGGCTCGATATAATATGCAATATTATTTGGAATGGAAGGAGTATTAAAGTAGAACTCTCAACTAGTATACGTGCACTTCATTAATTAAACAATTTTCTCTTCATGTCTATTCCGCCAGTTGCTACTCCGTCTTAGCAGTCACGATATGGAGTGGAGAAGCTGTTTCGGTTTTTCGGTGTGAACATGTGCGGACAAGGAAGAGCCGAAGAAGGGGATGAACCAGCTTCTCCATATTGCGGGAGATATAAAGTGGGCTAGAATTTTTCGATAAAGAACGCTTTATTACTTAAAAGTCTTAAGAATTACACCTAGCTTCTGCATGACTAGGATGTCCATTCACAGTCTAGAATGGTGGGTTTAGGAATTGTAATTAATTTTTGACTTGACGAAACTATGCATTTTCAAATTTGGTAAGTTAGATATATCTTTCATGAGAAAGATATTCTTAAAAAAAATCACATCACTTGACTCTATAATTGTACCAACAGTTGGCTATCTTGAATTTTACTATTGAAAGTCTATAGCCAATGCTATGCATGCATATATTGCAGAAAATTATAATATAAGGTTTTTGGTCTAAATTTGCGCTTGTTCGATATTGGCACATTGTTTCGCCAAACAACCCAAGTACGTAGGGAAGATAATTCCATCCTTTCTTTTCTCAATCTCAAATGGAGTCAAGGTTTATTCTTCGTGAGAACTTGGTTTAGAACATGACTTGCGGTTATTCTTTCCATATCAGTAGGAGTATCCTTAACCACTCCATCTTGGTCTTTCAAGGATTTTATCTTGTTCTTTTTAGCCCGCCATACTGCCTTATTATGGAAAAACCGGGTATTTCGATCACCCTCCTTTAACCACCTCTGGAGCCATAGCATCCCCTCTCTATATAAAAGCTCATTCATCATATCCATAGTTTCTCTAATCTCCTCCCTTGAAGTATCACACGCCATCAAATTCTCCAACTTCCTACTCAATTGTGTCAGTTGGTGCATGACATTCCCAAATTTCTTGCCTCCCCATTTGTGCAAAATATTCATCTCTTGTTCCAGAGCTGCATGGACATCACCCATATCAGATTTAGTACCCAGCTCGGTCCATGCATTTTTATCACCTCAGGGAGTGCATGATCACGCTCCCACAGAAACTCATACCGCAAGCATCTCCTCCCCTGCGGCATTCGCGTTTTCTGATTTAGCTGAACCAGGATCGGTGCATGATCCGAACAGGGAGAGACCAAATGCACCACCGATGCATCCGTAAATATGTTTCTCCATCTGTCATCTATAACAGCTCGGTCCAACCGAACCCGAACATTATTTCTACCACTTCTTTGATTATCGAAAGTGAAAGGTAATCCAGTGAATCCCAAATCCTTCAGTCCACAGATCATCAATGCATCGCGGAAGGCTGCCATTTGGTTCTCCGGTCTTGGACAAATCGATAAGTGTTCGTGCTGCCATAGAGCCTCATTGAAGTCCCCAATCACACACCATGGTAGTGTTGTTGATGCCTTGAGATCACATAAAGAACTCCACATACGATGCCTCTTTTCCGTTCTTGGTCCCCCATACACAAACGTGGCCTGCCACATGGGCTCTATTGAGGATAGTTTCAGGTATACATGGATGAATCTGTTATTTACCTCCTTAACTTCAACATCTACACTCTCATGCCAGAACAGAGCCAACCCTCCACTCAACCCTTCGCTATCACAACCAGCAAAACCACCAAAGCCTAGTCGATTCTTCAGTTTTGCTACTAAACTCGCTCACTTTTTTGAGGGGTCTCGCATAAAAACAACAACTTTGGAATGTGTGTCTTAACTAAGACATCGAGCTCTTGAATTGTCGCAGCATTCCCGCAACCACGATAATTCAAGCTGAGGCAACTCATTGGACCCGGCGGCCATCCTCGATTGATGACGCCGATCATGAATCCGTGGAGACCGAAGTTCCATCTACCTTATTATATACCTCTTCTTCACATTTACATCATTTGACTCTATAATTGTACCAACAGTTATGTTGGCTATCTTTGATTTTACTATTAAAAGTCTATAGCCAATGCTATGCATACATATTTCAGAAAAACGCAATATAGGATTTATGGTCTAAATTTGCGCTTCTTTGGTATTGGCACATTGTTCCACCAAACAACCCAAATACGTAGGTAAGATATAATATCGTCCTTTCTTTTCCATTTATCAAATGGAGTCAAGGTTTATTCTTCGTGAGAACTTGGTTTAGAACATGACATGCAGATATTATAGTGTCTTCCACCATGCCTTAGATAGATTCGATGTATCATAGATGGCGTTAACTAGATCAGTTAGAGCATGGTTTGTTCTTTCGACTACCCCGTTTAACACGGGGGTGAGTAGGCAGTCGTCATCTCAAGGAATATAACATGTTTCGCACAAAATAAATCAAACTCGTTAGAAAAATACTCTACATCACGATTAGACCGAAGCCATTTAATCTTTCTATCAAATTGGTTTTCTGCTTTAGCTTATTAGTTTTTGAAGAAATTCAAAATATTTTAGAAGGTACACGTAATAATATCTAGTGTAGTCATCAATTAATGTTATGAAGTATTTCTTTTCACCTTTTGTTAACACGCCGTTCACCTCACATTTGACAATTTTCTCTTCCCATCTATGATGTGAGTTAGTAATTGAAAGCTTGCTTAGTGATTGACAAACTCCGATATAGTACAAATTATTGAAGCAGGACCCTCAAATAATATATGTGCACTAAATAAATAAATAAAGGAAACCGCTTCAGGTCTATGTTGCGAACTGCTTCTCCTTGTAAGCAATCACGACATGGAGTGGGCTCTTGGCACACATGTTGACACCGAAAAGACGGAACGGCTTCTCCCTGAAGGCCCAGATCTCGACGACATCCTCCGGCTCGTATCCGCACTGGCGCATGAACTCCAAGTAGCCATCCCCATGGATGACCGTGCTGCGGCTGCTGTCCCACTGCGTCAGCTTCATCTCCTTGGTGCGGCCGCGGGCGTCCACCAGCACCATGGGAAGCCCGACGTGGTCCCTCCCCTTCTGCCTCGTCCTCTTCCCGCCCTGCTCCCCTTGCCGGGCTTGGATCATCATCGCCGGCGGCTGTTTCCGCGGCCTCGGCCAGGGCGCTTTCAGGTGCAGCAGGTTGGCGGCCTCGAGCTCGGCGTCGGAGAGCATCCCGCGGAGGCGGTGCTGCACGCCGTCGTTGGGGATGCGGAAGCGGCTCTGCTGCGTGTCCAGGTCGGTGTTGGTCACGGTCTTCTGGGCGATGAAGCGCACCTCCATGTCGGCCCGGAACCCCAGCTCCCGGAGCAGCCTCTCGCGTATCCACGACGGCTCGGCTCGGCCGGGCGCGACGGCCGCGAGCGGGACGGCGTCGATGCAGTAGGCCGGCGCCATGAACGGGACCAAGGCGCCCGTGTTCGCCGAGACGTTTATCTTCTTCGTCGCCCGCTTGGCGTGCTGCCCGGGCAGCGCGATCGCTTGCGGCCTCTTGCGGCCAGCGACAGGGTCGGTTGTTTCGACGATCGTCGACGTCATGTCTGGGCGGATTCGATCGCAGTAGTAGTTCGTTTAGCAGCGCGGATTCGTGCCTTCTCCTGTTTTGCGTTGGCCTATGTCCCCATGTGTCCGGAGCTATATAGATGGAATAACGCTGTATCAAACCGAGTCGAACATCGACGCGGATTCCTACGGGACCTTATGGCGCCAGGACCCAATCGGCCGCCGTCCAATATCGCTGGAGATGCTCACATTCGTTGACCGCTGTACGCTAGTGGCAGTGTATTTGTACCGGGTGATACTATCTTGTCAGGTATTCACACTATTTGGTGTACCTTTTGAGCCCCACAGTTTGTACAACAGCATGTAAAGATGGTACCGGGTGTACTTCAGTCCATGACAAAAGTACACAGGCCCTGTCATGTAGTACACACAGCAGGACCTCGTCTGTACCTGATTAATGCAGTTAGGTTGGTAACTGGTTTTGAATTTTCAATTTGATGCATCTTGATTTCGAAAAAATTGTCTGAACGAAAAATGTTCCTCTCCTTTTTCTGAACATAATGTGTATAAAAATAGCCGGCCACCTATAAAGTTCTTTGAAAACACATGAAGAGTATCCATTAAATAATTGCTAGAGTTCACTACGTGTTAAAGCATCTTTCACAGGCGCGCTATATCAGGCGATGTATATTTGGATTTAGGGCATCTCCAACGGCGCGACGCAATCGGACGCTAAGCGATCGTTTGCGTCCGCCGGGCCGAAAAATGCGTCTGGTACCACCTCCAGCGGGGCGACGCAAAGTGATCGGGCAGTCCGCGGCGACGTAAACCTGACCCAAATATGCGCCTCGGATGCGTCTCTACGGACGCTGAACGGACGCGCAAAGTGTCCGCTCGCGTCTGGAGGACGTTTCGTCTGGCCCGCCTGGCAGTGACCCAGCGTCGATGCATCTTCTCCGCCAGTACTAGCGTCGAGGCGTCGCTTTCGGCAGTCTGCGGCTGCGTAAATGGCGATGCCTTGCGTGGCGCGCGACCGTCGCCTACTTCTGCGCGCGAAGTAATGGCGATGCCACGCGTGCCGCGGTCGTCGCCCTGCCTCCGATCTATATAAACAGGGGCGCGAGCATCTCATCTCCTCCCCACAAAACCCTAGCCGCCGCACAACCTCCACCGTAGCGCCGCTGCCGCTCAGACTCCACCGGAGCCACGGCGACGGCCGCGGCCAGCCTCCACTCCACATCCCCCGGCCTCGAGCTCCGACGAGGAGTTCGACTCCGACGACAACACTGACCTCCTCGACCCGGTCAGGGACGTCGAGGCCCTGGCTGAAGCCGAGGCCCTCCTCAACTTTATTTGCTTTCAAACGGACGCTGCGACCACTTTTGGGCGTCCGAAATGCGTCGCCCCATTGGAGATGCTCTTACACCGCGTGCTATGCGGATGCAACAAGCGGCGACAACTTTTGTAGATGCGCTAAACTGCCGCATCAAAATGCAGCGCTGAATTCGTCTTTTTGCAGATGCGCTAAAATGCCGCGGCAAAAACAACATTTTCACACAATTGCATACGTAAATAGATCAAACAAAAATTTAAAATAAATTGGAAATATAAATATATTGCAAAGTTCAACCCATATTTGCTACAACCATATTTATTAAAAACTAGACTACACTACTTGGAATTCTCGTTAGGAACCAATCCCAGGAGTGGGTTTATTATTCAACCGACCTATGGATACATAGTTGATAAACAATCTCGGTCATCGTTATAGTAGATTTCAAACATAAGGTCCTCTAGAAGCCAACTAAAAGATCTGTGCGCTTTGGTGTGAGTATTCACCGCTGTCGTGTCCCGCATGGTGTGATCCGCAAGAGTGTGTATCCCACGTTTGTCTAGTAAGGTTCTGTAGTCGCATGACAAGCTATTCGTTCCCGTTCTCGTTAGGAACCAATCCTAGGAGTCGGTTTATTTTTGAACCAACCCTTGGATATATAGTTGATAAACAACCCCGGTCATAGCTATATATTTCATCCATAAGGTCCTCCATAAGCTACCTAAAAGATCTGTGCGCTTTGGTGTGAGTATCCACCGTTGTCGTGTCCCGCATGGTGTGATCCGCAAGGGTGTGTACCCCATATTTGACTAGTAAAGTTCTGTAGTCGCAGGACAAGCTATCCATACACATTCTCGTTAGGAACCTATCCCAGGAGTGGGTTTAGTATTGAACCGACCCTTGGATACATAGTTGATAAACAATTCCGATCATAGTTATAGTAGATTTCATCCATAAGGTCCTCTAGAAGACAACTAAAGGATCCGTGCGCTTTGGTGTGACTATCCACCGTTGTCGTGTACCGCGTGATGTGATCCGCAAGACTGTGTATCGCACATTTGACTAGTAAAGTTCTGTGGTCGCATGACAAGCTATCCGTACCCGTTCTCGTTAGGAATCAATCCTAGAAGTGTGTGTATCGACTCATAACTAACCACGTGATAGACGAACCCAATGAATTGATATCGAGCTAATATCTTAGACAAAGTTATCCTAAATTTGTAATATAGGTATCCACCTCGTGGAACACATAGGTATCCTAATCTTGGGCCCGAGAAGTTCCTTTTCAAGCTAATAACATATCCATGCATGCATCTCATAGGATCCATGCGCTTTGCTGTGAGTATCCACAGTTGTCGTGTCCCTATGATGTGACCCACAGGAGTGTATATCCCACATTCTACTAGTATAGTTCTGTAGTCGCAGTACAAGGTATCCGTACCCGTTATCGTTGGGAACCAATCCCAGGCGTTTTTTTAACCGACCCTTGGATATATAGTTGATAAAAAATCCCGGTCATAGTTATAGTAGATTGCCTCCATGAGGTCCTCTAGAAGCCAACTAAAGTTTCCCTGCGTTTTGGTGTGAGTATCCACCGTTGACGTGTCCCGCGTGATGTGATCCGCAAGAGTGTGTATCCCGCATTTTACTAATAAAGTTTCGTAGTCGCAGGACAAGGTATCCGTACACATTCTCGTTAGGAACCTATCCCAGGAGTGGGTTTAGTATTGAACCAATCCTTGGATACATAGTTGATAAACAATCCCGATCATAGTTATAGTAGATTTCATCCATAAGGTCCCCCACAAGACAACTAAAGGATTCGTGCGCTTTGGTGTGAGTATCCACTGTTGTCGTGTACCACGTGATGTGATCCACAAGACTGTGTATCCCACATTTGACTAGTAAAGTTATGTAGTCGTAGGACAAGGTATCTGTACCCGTTATCATTGGGAACCAATCCCAGGCGTATGTTTTTTGTTGAACTGACCCTTGAATACATAGTTTATAAACAATTCCAGTCATAGTTAAAGTATATTTCCTCCATGAGGTCCTCTAGAATCCAACTAAAGGATCCGTGCGCTTTGGTGTTAGTATCCACCATTTGTTGTGTATCTCGTGATGTGATCCGCAAGAGTGTGTATCCCACATTTGACTAGTAAACTTCTATAGTCGCAGGACAAGCTATCGATATCCATTCTCGTTAGGAACCAATCCCAGGAGTGGGTTTATTATTGAACCGACCCATGGATACATAGTTGATAAACAATCTCGGTCATAGTTATATTAGATTTCATCCATAATGTCCTCTAGAAGCCAACTAAAAGATCCGTGCGCTTTGGTGTGAATATCCACCGATGTCGTGTCATGCATGGTGTGATCCACAAGAGTGTGTATCCCACCTTTGACTAGTAAGGTTCTGTAGTCGCATGACAAGCTATTCGTACCCGTTCTCGTTAGGAACCAATCCTAGGAGTCGGTTTATTTTTTAACCGACCCTTGGATACATAGTTTACAAACAATCCCGGTCATAGTTATAGTAGATTTCATCCATATGGTCCTCTAGAAGCTAACTAAAATATCTGTGCGCTTTGGTGTGAGTATCCACAGTTGTCGTGTCCCGCATGGTGTGATTCGCAAGGGTGTGTACCCCACATTTAAATAATAAAGTTTTGTAGTCGCAGGACAAGCTATCCATACACATTCTCGTTAGGAACCTATCCCAAGAGTGGGTTTAGTATTGAACCGACCCTTGGATACATAGTTGATAAACAATCCCGGTAATAGTTATAGTAGATTTCATCCATAAGATCCTCTAGAAGCTAACTAAAAGATCCGTGCGCTTTGGTGTGAGTATCCACAGTTGTCGTGCCCCGCATGGTGTGATTTGCAAGGGTGTGTACCCCACATTTAAATAATAAAGTTCTGTAGTCGCAGGACAAGCTATCCATACACATTCTCGTTAGGAACCTATCCCAGGAGTGGGTTTAGTATTGAACCGACCCTTGGATACATAGTTGATAAACAATCTCGGTCATAGTTATAGTAGATTTCCTCCATAAGGTCCTCTAGAAGACAACTAAAGGATCCGTGCGTTTTGGTGTGAGTATCCACCATTGTCGTGTACCGCGTGATGTGATCCACAAGACTGTGTATCCCACATTTGACTAGTAAAGTTCTGTAGTCGTATGACAAGCTATCCGTACCCGTTCTCATTAGAAATCAATCCTAGGAGTGTGTGCATCGACTCATAACTAACCACGTGATAGACGAACCCAATGCACATCAAGCTAATATCTTAGTCAAAGTTATCCTAAATTTGTAATATAGGTATCCACCTCAACGTGGAACACATAGGTATCCTAATCTTGGGCCCGAGAAGTTCCTTTTTAAGTTAATAAGATATCCATGCATGCATCTCATAGGATCCATGCGCTTTGTTATGAGTATCCACAGTTGTCGTGTCCCGCATGATGTGACCCACGAGAGTGTATTTCCCACATTTTACTAGTATAGTTTTGTACTCGCAATACAAGGTATCTGTACCCGTTATCGTTGGGAACCAATCCTAGGTGTAGTTTTTTTAATCGACCCTAGGATACATAGTTGATAAACAATCCCGGTCATAGTTATAGTAGATTTCTTGCATGAGGTCCTCTAGAAGCCAAGTAAAGGTTCCCTGCGCTTTGGTGTGAGTATCCACCATTGACGTGTCCCGCATGATGTGATCCGCAAGAGTGTGTATCCCACATTTGACTAATAACGTTCTGTAGTCAGAGGACAAGGTATCCGTACACATTCTCGTTAGGAACCTATCCCAGGAGTGGGTTTAGTATTGAACCGACCCTTGTATACATAGTTGATAAACAATCCCGGTCATAGTTATAGTAGATTTCATCCATAAGGTCCCCCAGAAGACAACTAAAGGATCTGTGCGCTTTGGTGTGAGTATCCACCGTTGTCGTGTACCGCGTGATGTGATCCACAAGACTATGTATCCCACATTTGACTAGTAAAGTTCTGTAGTCGCAGGACAAGGTATCCGTACCCGTTATCGTTGGGAACCAATCCCAGGCGTAGGTTTTTTGTTGAACTGACCCTTGAATACATAGTTTATAAACAATCCGAGTCATAGTTATAGTATATTTCCTCCATGAGGTTCTCTAGAATCCAACTAAAGGATCTGTGCGCTTTGGTGTGAGTATCCACCGTTTGTTGTGTATCTCGTGACGTGATCCGCAAGAGTGTGTATCCCACATTTGACTAGTAAACTTCTATAGTCGCATGACAAGCTATCGATACCCATTCTCGTTAGGAACCAATCCCAGGAGTGGGTTTATTATTGAACCGACCCATGGATACATAGTTGATAAACAATCTCGGTCATAGTTATAGTAGATTTCATCCATAATGTCCTCTAGAAGCCAACTAAAAGATCCGTGCGCTTTGGTGTGAATATCCACCGCTGTCGTGTCATGCATGGTGCGATCCACAAGAGTGTGTATCCCACCTTTGACTAGTAAGGTTCTGTAGTCGCATGACAAGCTATCCGTACCCGTTCTCGTTAGGAACCAATCCTAGGAGTCGGTTTATTTTTGAACCGCCTCTTGGATACATAGTTGACAAACAATCCTGGTCATAGTTATAGTAGATTTCATCCATATGGTCCTCTTGAAGCTAACTAAAAGATCCATGCGCTTTGGTGTGAGTATCCACAGTTGTCGTGTCCCGCATGGTGTGATCCGCAAGGGTGTGTACCCCACATTTCTATACCTAATAATAAAGGAGCTAAGGTTTCTGCCAAAATTTTCGTCCAACATTTTCTGGACGATTTTACCCTCCGGACGACAGTTGGCGGCAAGGGAAAAGAAAGGAGAGATAGTACCACATCGCTCGCATAGACGCAAGTTGAATATGCTGGATGGCTAACATGGAAGGAAATTGCATGAGCGCGGATTAAAGAAGGAATTGCAAGATGTGTGGCACGAGGACGGAATCGATAAGATGAATTTGGGAAAAGCTAACATGAACTGAAAAGTGTGAATTCGGAGGCCCTACTGGATCACCGTCGTCGACGGGCGGCGCAAGGATCCCGCCCGACGCGCCGGAGGAAGAGCCCTCGCCGCCCTCGGGGCGGTTCCACGGGAGCTCCTCGACACCGACCTGGTCGGCGCTGGGAGGATGCCGCACACCCTCGCGCTCCAAGGTAGCTAGCTGGGCCGCGGCCCAACATCAGGTAATTCGTTTTTTCTTTTTCGTTTCTTTTTGTTTTCTGTTGTTTGTTTTCTTTTTTAAAAGATTTTTTTAAAATCTGAACATTTCGAAAAATTTAAAAATTCAAATTAAAAATAAATAACTTTTTAAAAATCTGAACATTTTTCAGATTTGAATATTTTTAAATTTGAACAAAAATGTAGTTTACTCTATGAACATTTTTCGAATTTGAACATTTTTAAATTTGAACAAAAATGTAGTTTACTCTATGAACAATTTTCGAATTTGAACAAAATTTATATTTGAAAAATTTTCGAATCTGAACGATTTTCATATTAGAAATTTTTTTGAATTTGAACAAATTTCAAATTTGAACGGTTTTCAAATTTGAACGGTTTTCAAATTTGAACAATTTTCGGATTTGAACGGTTTTCAATTTTAAACATTTTTTAATTTAAACAATTTTCAATTTGAACAGTTTTTTAAAATTGAAATTTTCGAATCTGAAAAATATAAACAAAACCGAAAATAGAAAAAAGAAAAAGAAAACAGAAAAAACCAGAAAAGAAAAAAGAAAAAGGAAAAACGAACTGCTACAGGCTAAATAGACACTAATGGGCCTGGCCCATACCCGACCAGGGGTGTGCGGTGGCCCGTAGCCACCGACCTGGTCGGTGTATAGGTTTTCCCCGGTTCCACTTCCGCGTCAGGCCACGCCCCGTCCTCCAAAATGACGGCGACCTGTGGTGGCGGCTTGGCTCGAATTGCTCGCATGTAGTGGAAGAGGCAGACGGCGAAGCACCGGCGGGGAGTAGGGTTTTGGAACCGAGCCCCCGTCCGCGACCTGTATAAAAAAGGGCCGCGCGCTTAGTTTCTCGGGCCCCCGAGAAAGTTTTCAGATATCGTCCTGAACCTAAGAATGATGTCCACCATCATCAAAGGATTGTGGTATTACAAGTTGGTATAGTGAGATACTTTGCAATCTACTATTATTATAAATAGGAGAAAATAAGACCATCATCAACAATGTTGATAAAGAGGAGAATTATCAACACAGATGGTTTGTCTAGGTACTTTCTTACCCGGACCCGGTGCAACGCACGGGCACTTTTGCTAGTAAATAATAAAGTTCTGTAGTCGCATGACAAGCTATCCATACACATTCTTGTTAGGAACCTATCCCAGGAGTGGGGTTAGTATTGAATCGTCCCTTGGATACATAGTTGATAAACAATCCCGGTCATAGTTATAGTAGATTTCATCCATAAGGTCCTCTAGAAGACAACTAAAGGATCCGTGCGCTTTGGTGTGAGTATCCACCGTTGTCGTGTACCGCGTGATGTGATCTGCAATACTGTGTATCCCACATTTGACTAGTAAAGTTATGTAGTCGCATGACAAGCTATCCGTACCCGTTCTCGTTACGAATCAATCCTAGGTGTGTGTGTGCATCGACTCATAACTAACCACGTGATAGACGAACCCAATGCATTGATGTAGAGCTAATATCTTAGTCAAAGTTATCCTAAATTTGTAATATAGGTATTCACCTCGACGTGGAACACATAGTTATCCTAATCTTGGGCCCGAGAAGTTCCTTTTCAAGCTAATAATATATCCATTCGCTTTGATGTGAGTATCCACAGTTGGCGTGTCCCGCATAATGTGATCCGCAAAAGTGTATATCCCACATTTGACTAGTATGGTTATGTTGTCGCAGGACAAGGTATCCGTACCCGTTATCGTTGGGAACCAGTCCCAGGCGTAGGTTTTTGTTTGAACCGACCCTTGGATACATAGTTGATAACCAATCTCGGTCATAGTTATAGTATATTTCCTCCATAAGGTCCTCTAGAATCCAACTAAAGGATCCGTGCGCATTGGTGTGAGTATCCATCGTTGTCGTGTCTCACGTGATGTGATCCGCAAGAGTGTGTATCCCACATTTGACTAGTAAAGTTCTGTAGTCGCAGGACAAGCTATCGATACCCATGCTCCTTAGGAACCAATCCCAGGAGTGTGTTTATTATTGAACCGACCCTTCGATACATAGTTTATAAACAATCCTAGGTCATAGTTATAGTTGATTTCCTCCATGAGGTCATCTAGAATCTAATTAAAGGATCTGTGCGATTTGGTGTGAGTATCCACCGTTGTCGTGTCCCGCGTGATGTAATCCACAAGAGTGTGTATCCCACATTTGACTAGTAAAGTTCTGTAGTCGCATGCTAAGCTATCCATGCGCATTCTCATTAGGAACCAATCCCAGGAGTGGGTTTATTTTTAAACTGACCCTTGGATACATAGTTGATAAACAATTCCGGTCATAGTTATGGTAGATTTCATCCATAAAGATCCTCTAGAAGCCAGCCAAAAAGATCCGTGCGTTTCGGTGTGAGTACCCATCGTTGTCGTGTCTCAAATGATGTGATCCGCAATGCTTCATCTAGTCAAAGTGAATATCCATCGAATGCTTGATCTAGTAATTACGGCTGTAGGTATCCTATATTTAGCCCATAAAGTCCTTTAGCCACCAAATAAGATATCGTTGACATATATATGTTCCACCGCCGGATAAGGTATCGTTAATATATATATGTTCCATTTAATCCTTCGGCGGTCACGTCGGAGCCGTGGGCATCCTATATTTGCCCCATAAGGTCCTTTAGCCACCAAACAAGGTATCCTATATTTTTCCCGTAGTTTCCTTAACCTATATTTCTCTCATACTATCATTCAACCGTCCACCAAGGTAATTGAGTAGTTCTTTGTTCCAAAAAAAAAAAAACCTAAACACCGGGATCTCCTGGCATCGGCGGTGGCAGCCTCACCATCCATATGTCCAAACGTCCAAACATAAATATTGGCATTCAATCTCAGTATCAGTACACTAGGATATTGACAGTCAAGCCAATATAATGCCAAACCTCTGAATGCAAACATCCAACAGACACTTATCGAATCAGCAATATCAAATGAAGTCTCAATTTCAACGCCAACATCCATATTACACATCAAAAGAGAGCGTTGTAGACACCCTGTTCTGAATAGGGGTCACCAAAATCATGTCATAACTGCTAAGTATTTGAGAAACCACAACTTATCACATGTCATATCCTATTGTTCACCATTTTCAAAATTCAGACTAAGTACCCTGCCATATCCTCCTCACTCGAATCACAAAAAATGTCTCATATCTTCTATGCTTCCTTCCATATGGTCCATGCTGAAAGAAACACGAAAATATATGAAGCTTCTACATGAGGATATCACGAGCAAACAACTGTATTGATGATCAAAATAATTCGAGGAGGAATAAAGTCCATAGAGGTAAGAGTAGTAGGCTGTAATAAAGAGCCAAACACAAGACCAAGATCTTTTTCAGAGGCCATGGACACGATACAAACCACTAGATGTCTGCAACCTACAAAATGACTACCAATCATCAAGCTAGCAGCCAAGATACAAAGTAAAAAAAATGGAGAAGAGAAGGCAGAGAGAGGCCCCTTACCATGAGCCGTCCAAGTGGATGGAAGGAAGTCGCCCTCCTGAAACGCCGCTGGCCATCACCACGGCTTTAGGGCTCTCCAACCACACCACCACCGGAGCACTTGCTGGCAGCATCGGCTCAGGGAAAATGCCGGCTGCATCTCCATGTTGTGTAATTGACCTGGAAAACACAATCATGGCTGGAATTAATTTTGTAACAAGAACTAGAGAATGCCTGGACAATTAACAATGAGAGGATCATTGGTTTCGAAAGAGCAAGCATGATTGTATCCACAAGGATGCACTGTGGTACCAGAAATGTCATTATCAACACAAAACATGTGTGGAAATTCATTTCAAGCACAATCAGTTTTTAGCTTTGCAACCTTGGTGAAAATTGAAAACTAAAATTACTAGTAAGTAGTAGCTTCAAAGAAAATAGAAGTTTCATAACAGCCTATGCATGATAAACATAAAACAATCAAAAGAATGAGTCATATACATCTACTAACTACACACAAGTATGTGTGGAACCAGGACACACTTCAATCCTCAGGAATCAAACGCCTTCGCATCATACTTGAAGCTATCTACTAGTAAAAATCCGAACACGAAAAAAGGCAGCAACCAAAATGCATGACACAAAAACTAGAGTTTTTCGAGCAGATTCATGGCCTAATACAAGTAATTGTCTGGACATACTAGCATCAAGACCAAACCTTAACGCCATGGCACCACTGAACATCAGTTTTATGCATGATTTCGACTGCTAACACATTCAGCATGATAAAATAAGAAACAACTTTTTAGAAGGATATCAAATAGGAGGAGATGGATCTCACTGTCAAGAGCAGGTTGGAAGTTAATCGGCAGCAGCGGGACATAGTGGTGGATGGCATTAGGAGCAGCAGCTCCGGCAGGGAGTCAAGCACCAGCAACAGCTTGGGAGGCTGGCGCTTGAGGGCATGGCAAGCACCACCACCAGCCATCCTCCGTGCCTCGGTGAGAGAAACGTTCGCGTCGCCATCACAAAACTTTGCTCAAACCTGATGGAGTGCCTACAAGGAAAATAAATAAATGTTCAGAAGATACATGAAAGGATCGCTGCAAGCATATATATAAAAAAAATACATGTGTGAGCAGCTTGGTTTAATTCTAACTCGTGACCAGCATAATGCATTCCATAATCAGTCTTCCTCTTGCTGATTTCACATGGAACCTAGCCCACCAGCACTACATTGGAGATACCATTGCAGCCCACAAATCTAATATGATGCACACATATCTCAAGAATCATTTTTTTACGGCAACCAAATTATATGGAGTGGTAAAGCTGCCACATTTCAACATCAAAAAAAGAGCTCAACATATAAATGCATAATTAATAACAGATGAGAGACTTATGGTTGTCTTGGGTATATGTTAAACCTGAAGCATAATTGGTGATATTAGTGGCTTCATTTTAACAGAATGGGCTTGGGTTAATGACCTTCTTATATAAACAAAAACAACGGAATGACTCACTTGTGAACGAGAAAACTCACCTTCATGTTTCACATGCAAAAAATATTTTAAGGCAGTATCAGGTCTGTACTACCAACATGGAAGGCCTACGATTGTTTCCAAATTAAAAGATATCAAAGTGTTGAGTTGACTGCTGAAAATAAGCACAATTTAGTATAGGAAACTATGCAGTTGATGTTAGGCAAGCAGTTGGTTAAACATGACACCCTCATAAAATTAATATGTAGGACGCCCAACATATGGATGATTGTATGAACAGTTCATGAACCAAATCTTTACAAAGTTCAATATGGATGATTGTACTAACATTTTGGGGCAGTACCCAGTATTCGGCAATGATGCGGAAGGCTTATGGTAGTTTTCAAAAATTAAAGATATCAAAGGTTTGGGGTTGACGGCTCTGTATGAATCATTTCGTATATGCAACTACTTGTAAGAATCACTCCATGGAAATAACCTATCATGTCAGCTGCACTGGATACACGTTCACACATCAAAAGCTTCGAAGCAAGCTATACCTCTTTAGGTCCTCACGAGAAACGTGATTGTAATTGGCTGCTTCATTCTATTTGTATCTACTCAAGCCCCAGGCTAATTCTCCAAAAAATGCTAACATAATTTTCATGCATAAATTTTTGAGCTACAGATCTATGTGCTTCAACAGGGGTTAAAAATTATAAATTCAGCGATCCTTTGGCTTTATCCTTGGGAATCTCTGCATCCAATTTTTTGGTGGGCGGAAAGACTTTTGAGTTTTGACCAGATTGAAGATACACAATAAAACAGCAGCACCGGGGAAGGTACTTTGATAAATCTGTTTAGAAGATCGAACTAAGGCAATCCAATTTATAGAAGAATCAGTGAGACCCTAGGCGGCTTCTTAACGGAATCGAGCGAGGGTGAGGCAGGCAGACGCACGGGAGACGGCGGAGACTCGTACCTTGTAGTTGAGCAGCAACCAGAAGTCCACGGTGTCACCGGCGAGCTGCAGTAGCCGGATCCGAACCCAAGGCGACGGATATGGCGAGGGCGCCTCTGATTCGGAGGCTGGGGAAGGAGGAAGGGGAAAGGTAGCGCTGGAGATTCAAATTTGAACCGGGAGTGCGGGGGCAGTGGATGGGGGGCCGGGGCAGCGCCATGGCCTCGCCGTACTTGCGCCGCAACCACCAAGGACGGCAGGTACGCTATGTATCCGCCGACTCCCCGTCCTCTCTCCCCGAGCGTATCGCTAGAATCGGTAGGCGTATCCGCTGGATGTAGGGGTCAACCGCCCCGCGCGTGTGGACCCAGATACGCGAATCTCCAGCTGCTCGGTCGGTGTGGATAGGGTCATGGCGCCCTAAGGTCCGCTCGATCGAATATTCGGTCGAACATGGTGAAGAAGACGCTGCCGGATGCGAACTCATCATCGTCATCGGACATGGAAACTGGCAAACAGCTGTTGCAAGAAGTCCGGCTCCAACTCGTCGCCGTTTTCCAATGGCGATGTACGTAAGAGATTACACCATTATCGATACGCATATACTAGCACAAGTAATTCACGAGATTTGAGTACAGTCATGCCATGAGTACAGTACAGTTGTTGCAGTCGTTAGTTTCATGCGCCGTACGAACAGCTTACGTCTTTGAGCTCCACCATGCCGCCGTCGGTCTGCAACGCGCGCGAGTACAAACAAAAACTACAGTACTACTCCCTCCGTTCGGAATAAATTGATGCGTGTGCTACACTAGACTACTAGAGTAGTGTATATACGTGCATAAGTTACGTCAATTAAAGATGATCAGAGGGAGTATATAGCAAATCGGATTTAACCAAATCCGAGTAGTACAAAACAACCCACAAGAATGGTCAATTAAGTTGAAATCGGGTGTAAGAATGCATGATTCAAATAAATCAGTGCATAATTATTGGAGGATTTGCATCCTAGTGGGTGGTGGTGGCCCCATTCTGTTCCAATTGCTTCCCGCAACGAAACACGATCTTAAATTACGGCCAAACCACATGAATATCCTTTCAGGTGAACCTCCGCTTCTAACAACATGCCTCTTGTTGTGATGGTGTCACGGCAGATGACATGAAAAAGCTTAAGTTAGGGGCCGATGAACTCCGAAGGATCTGGGGAGGGATGATGTAGTAAAGACCGCACACGGAAGAACACACGATATAACCAGGTTCAGGACTCTCACGAAGAGGTAAAACTCCTACTCATGCAAGTCTGACTTTATATGGAGCTGTATATAAGAGGTGTTCTTTGGGTAGTTTGGCCTATGCCTGTATGAGGCTTACTAGAGGAGTTGTGGAGCTAGAGGTAGGAGATGCTCCAGCGAGCTGGGGGAAATGAGACCCCAAGGGGGGGAGCGTTTCCCTGGTGATCCTTATATAGGGAGCCCAGGGGACAAGGGATGCCCCACAATACACTGTACATTGCACCGCTTACTGTAGCTGAGTTGACTATTGGGGTCTTGTCAACACTATTCACGCGTCATGGTGGGCATTGTTGCCCTGTCATGAGCATGAGCTCGGTACGTCTAGGTCTTGTCCTTGTCGTACTTGGCTTGGTCATCGATCTTAGCGTCCCAAGACCGGCACAGGAAAGAGTTATCTAGATGGGGGGTCTGCTTCGTGTCGATGGAGGGCTCTGGAGGTGACCGGGGTAGCGACCGAGGGAGGAGATGGCCGGCCCAGCCGGCACAAACCTGTGCCGGCCAGGCGAGGTGGCCAATGCCGGCCTAGAAGAGGCTGGCCGGGACAGCCCAGCCGGGATGTGAGAAGACCGGCCCAGGAGGGGGAATATCGGCATGGGCCGGCCAAGCGCTAGCGAAGTTGGGCGGGGCACTGGCGAAGTTGGTGATGTCGGGGCACGGAAGTCGTCCCAGACGGGGCGCAAGTAAATGACGAGCCAGGGCGCTGAAGTCAGACCGAGCAGGATGGCGAAGTCGGACTAGGGGCGGAGAAGCCACGGCGCTGAAGGCACAGGGCGGGCGCAGTGAAGTCGGACCAGACTATGTCGGCCCAGGGAAAGTATGTCAGCTAGGCCGACCTGGGCCCAGGAGCTAGGGCGCGTTGAAGATGTCAGCCGGGCCAACTTTAGCAATGTCAGTCTGGGCCGACTTGGGCTGAGAGCGTGGGTGCGGCAGGTTCTACAGGGCCAACTTACGAAAACTCTAGAAAAAGGTCGACCTTCGTGAAGGGAAGACAACTCGCTCCGCACGCGACAAGTGGCGCGCTGTGGAGCCAGAAAATTCTTGGAAAGTGGTCTCCCTGCTCGCCACGTGTCGCAAGGGGAAACAAGGTGGGGATGGGGGAGGAGAGAGAAGACTGAGTTGTGTCAGTTTTTCCCTTTTTCTTCTAGATTCGTTTTTTCAAAATGAAATATCTTGAGAACCGTAAGTCCAAATTGCGAACCGTTTTCACTTTTGAGATCCTCGCGTCGAGATCTTCAAAACTAGATCCCATGTTGATAGGTTTGGAGATACTTTTTTTCGTACTTCCAATAATATTATGATTGTACCTGTGGTGTGTACCTAACTGTACTCGTGTTTCTACTTCTGTTTTCAGTGTATTTGGTGCAATTTTTCCTTTACTCGCTAACTGTACTCGCCCGTGTGCGGGACTGTACCTGTACTTACGCGCGACTGTACCTGCTCGTGTGCGCACTGTAATTTTGTACATGTACTTGCTCGTGTTCACGACTGTACCTGCTCGTATGCGTGTTTGTACCTGCTCATGTGTGTGACTATACTTGTACTCGCTCGTGTGTCCAACTGTACTCGTGTGTTGTGCGTGACTGTACCTGCTCATGTGCGCGACTGTACCTGCTCGTGTGCGCGACTATCATACTCGCTCATGTGCGCGATGTATCTTGTACTTCGCCCGTGTGTCTGAATTGTACTTCGTCTGTTGTTTCTCAACTGTACTCGTGTATTGTACATAATTGTACTGTGTTGTAAGGTACTTGTGTTGTGTGTCAACAAAAAAACCTACATATACTAGCTAGCCATGATGGTACGTTCTGAAGGTAGCTGTGCAATGCATCGATCGATGATGGCTTTGATTGTTTTGACATGCATGCGTGCGCGCCGCCCTCAATTCGGCCGTGCTCGCCCGCGCCCGCGATACGTACAGGAAATACGCGCGCTCTCGTCCGTGGAGGTACATGCCCACGCGCCCTGATTGCTCGCGTCACGGTGGGGAGTTCTCGTAACGCCACGCGTCGTACGGAGAGCGACGCTCGCGGACGGATCAGACCTTTGAGAAGGTCGGTCTTTTTCTAGTTGTACCCGTCAACTTTAGGTATGTCAGCTAGGTACTGCCGTACTGCAGGGCCGACTTTAGGTATGTCAGCCGGGCCGGCCTTTTATGCCGGTTTTTGGGTGATGCTGGCCTATGAAGGCTGCCTCTTCCTTTTATTTATCCACTTCTCTGTAAATTCTTTCCTCGGAAATTCAATTCGGCTCCCGGGTGCATATGCTCCCTCTATCAAAAAATTATATTTCGAAATGTCGAAAAATTTTGACAAAAAATTGTACTTGTACATCTCCACAATATATATACGTTCGTCAAGTTTCGCGAGGAACCAATATGTTTTGTGGTCCGTGTAAAAAAGAGAAAATTTATCTCCTGAAAAGCTTTATTTTCAGCATTGAATTTTGTCTTTTTTACACACGTCACACGACAAGTCGGATTTTTATGAAACAACTTTGTGAGCGTGTAGCACGTGAAGATGTACGTTCGAATTTTTCGTTTCAATTTTTTGAAATTACAAAATGTATGTAACATGCATTTCAAAATAAAGGGAGCATATGCTCCCATGTGCCAAAACACCATTCCCTTTTGGTATATCCAGGGTCATCCCCTGACACCTGTCTATTAGATCTGCAAATAAAGTTCTACCAGACTGAAACCATCTGCTTGACTGCCTCTGCCGCAAATAGCCACAAACAATAGTAGACTGTTCCTGACGGTTACAGAAGTTGCCAAATGGATGAGAAATTCAGAACCCCAACAACTTAAGTTATTCAGACGTCATAGCAGACAGAGAACTGAGAACTCTCTCCAGCGAATTTTTTTAATGAACTTTCTATGAACAGAAGAAAACAACATGAGATGCTACTTTCATCACTTCTTGTTCTTGTTCTTCTTCTTGTTGTTACTAGATACTACTGACGGACCAGCCGCTGGTTCCTGCTTCTTAGTCCTCCCATGATGCTTGGGGACCAGCTCTGCTATTTGGATCATTAACTGCTTCTCTGAAATGCAAAAAGACCGGTGTCAGTAGGTTACGCAAAACATGTTCAAGGTTTAAGGACTTCAAGGATTGTCAGACATAGAAAAATCTGAGATTAGATGTAACTAGGATTAGGAATACTGTTCTTAGCTAGAGCAACTTCAGTATCAGTGACACAAAATACAAGAAATCTGTTGGTAAAGTCTGCAGATCAGTTGTCACATTGTTTTCTCAAAGTATCGGCAGCTGTAATTCATGCTTTACTCTAAACAAAAAGGAAAAATATTGCCTTAGGCAAGTTTAAAAGACTATTTCAGTAGCATAATGGCACTAAGCAACATTGTAATTGTCTTTTCAATCCTCTGAGAAATTTAGCAAAAGACGTCTCCAATGATATATATATGAATGGACTTAGACACTACGATAAAAGGTTATGTACTAACACTGCACACAGTTGTGAGGAACAACAGGGCAATTTAACTGGCAGCGAAAAATCTACAAAATTATAAAAGGCAAAATTTACAGGAGCAAGATTCAGGTTGATACAGCTAAGTTTATCCTATTAGACAATTTTAACCACATTAAGAGCTATGTGACTGAAATTCCCGCTGACTTTGAAAACAAGTTAAATTTTGAGGAATAAGAAAGCCAACTTTTAACTATCATGCATCAACTCTACTTAGGAAAGATCAAAAGTTTCAGATAAAAGACAACACTGCCTTGGTGCTGGGCTGTCTTGCAGGCTAATGTACTAACAGATTCAGCATGGTTACATATGCATTGTCCAACATAGTTACATAGAGATGGTATAATCAATCTAGCCATATTATATAGCATCAAGGATAACTGATGATAACTACATACTTGTGCTGCATAATTGTCTATAACAAGATGAACTAAATACAAGAATCATTGACCAGATTTGACGATACTACCAAGCAAAACCCAGGAAGTACATGATCCACATAAGGCAACACACTTTGCCCCCTAGCCCTTTGATGCCATAAGAGGTAAGACATTCAATCAGAGAAGAATCTATGTGCACCGTAATGGACATAGGGAGGTTTCGTTAAGAGGTCCCATTCCCATCCGTAGATTGCCACATTTATTTTCTTTTATTCATTGCATCTACACTACATAATGACATAGTTCAAAGTAGCGAATCGGCTAAAAATACCAAACTACAAACAGGAAATCGAACAATCATGACAAACATGCCTGGCAATCCATGCTAAGAATACTTTATTTCCTGAAAAGGTATTACCAAGCATAGGGAATACTTTGTTTTTCAATGTTGTGGTTTAAGCTCCAGGACTACAGCAGATCCTTATACGTCCTTTTCTGGTGTCAGATATAAGGTTCTATAAACCCTTCTCTCAGATCCTTCGCATGCATAGTCTTATTTCCTCTATTTATGCATTTGTTTATTCACTGCTCCAAAGCTAAGCAAACCATACACATTTGCAAAAGGAAAACAGTTTTTTAAATCTAATTTACTGTTTAACTAACTAACTTACAGGGGAACACATCAAAGTAGTTTCCACTTTTCAGTTAACCTTGCTATGCCAAACAAGGTCTCACAAGAATTATAGTACAGATCAAAACAAGCCAGGCTGCAGCCTTTCCATTTTTTTTCATATATGTGCACCATAATGCTACAAGTCCTGACAGCTGGACGCAAACATCACTTTTCATGCATGGTTGTTTCCAGGTTCACAGAACCTTGTTGCAGACATAATAAGACCACACTGATTGGGAGAATGTGAAGTGCGTAGTAAGAAAAGATCTTAAATTTGACTTCACAGTGCAATAATGGATAAGTAACTTTGTTTAACCAGTATTATGTCAGAACATATTAGCATTATCAATTTCATTTCAAATTGCAACCTCACTTCTCCTATCAAATTAACCCTCCATAATTAATATTTGTAATACTTATATGTTGTTATTTGTTGATCGATCAAGCGTACATAGGCGTCAGGATGTTGAGATGAATTGGTCATACAGGCATGTGATTCAGGGATAAGATTGTCCATGCATTTGGAGGTATAGGTGATGTTTAACTAAGAGCAGATCAAGATAATCAAGTGAAAATGGACTGGTGAAATCAAGAGAGGGTCACACAGAAAACAGACTACTTATTCTTATGTCATGCAACTTTTTCTTACCAAGCACATTGCTGTGCACCAAAATCTGGAAATTCAAACTGCCAACTTACTATGAGAATAGTGCTCTCGCAAAACCTTCAAAAGAATTCAACAAAAATTGCATTGGACCAAATTATAAGTTCCTTATATGGAATTGACAGTGTGTGCTTTATCAAGAGCAAAAGTATCATCTTTAAGATTTTACAGAAGTATAATCAAACCATTGGCCAAGCAGATATCTATTCCTGACAGGTCTACTAGCTGCACTAAGAGCATGTCTAACAGGCCCCGTATATTTTCGCCCCTTAAAACGCGAGTAGAGGGCCCTGTATTCACTTTTCGCCGGCCGAAAATTCGTCCAAGCTAGCAGACCCCGTATAACTAAACTGTAAAAGGGAATATTCCCAAATATGCCAAAAAAAAAATTCATCTTCTTCATCCTCTCCTTCTTCCTCCTCTGGCCACAGCCACAGCCCCTGCCCAGCCCCTGCCCCGCCCCGTCCCGGCCGGCCCCCGCCGCCGCGCCTGCCGCCGGACCACGGCCGCCCGCCGCCGCCCGCCAAGGCCCCGCCCGCGCGCCCGCCGCCGCCCGGAGCTCGCCCCGCGCCCCCGCTGGCCCACGGCCGCCCACCCCCGCCCGCCGCCGCCCGCCAAGGCCGCGCCACGCGCCCGCACCCGCCCCGCGCCCTGCCTACCTCGTGCCGCCGCCGCCCGCCACGGCTGCGCGCGAGCCACGGCCGGCCACGCCCGCACCGGCTGCGCCCGCTCCCGCCCCGGCCGCCGCCGGCCCTGGCCGCGTGCCCCCACGCCGGCCGCGCCCGCTCCGGCTGCCCGCACGCCGGCCGCGCCCGCTCCCGCTCCGGATGCCCGCCATGGCCGCGCCGGCTCCAATGGACAGAAGCAGTTGCTAGCTGAAATTTCAGCCCGCCAAAGGTGAGGGGTTGGCCCTGTATTCCCCCTCCCGCCCCGCACAAGTAAGGGGCGACGACCCGCCCCGTACTCGAAAACAGCAAAAATCGAAGCGGGGGCCGATTTTACGGGGTCTGCTAGACGACCGGGTAGAGCTCTACCCCGTATATCGGCGGTTATTATACGGGTTTGGCCCTTTTAAGGGGTCTGTTAGACCTGCTCTAACAGGATTTGGGATAGCTCGAAACGGTATAAATTTTATATAGAATAAGATGATCTTAAACTTCATTCACGGTGCACAGCTTCCACTTTATCAAACAATGCTTAAAGATGAAAATCAAGGGGTCTTCCAGGATAAAGTCAATAGTTTCTAGGGCTTACTTGTTCTGATTGCTGGATTGACTGGGGAGCCGTCCTCATTGGTGAGCTGCACCCTCACCCTCCCCACCTGGAAGAAATCTCGCGGATATGCCTTATCCAACTGCATATACGCCATAAGCAGTCCAAACATCATCATAAATCTATGGAAGAGCAAAGAGAATCCCCGACGGCAGAATTTTCAACGAAAAGAAAGGGGGGGGGGAGATACGGGTACCTCAATCGCGCGAGGGATCTTGAGGAAGGCGCAGCTGTCGGCGATCTCGATGCAGGTGGGGTCGGGGCATGCCTTGGCGGCGGCGATGCGGCGGCCCTCGGCGACCGTCTTCTTGGAGTTGAGGTACACCGGGTAGATGATCTTCCACTTCTTGATGCTGCTCCTCAGATCGGCGCCGCCGACTTCCATCTGGAGGTAGATCCTGCTCCAAGAAGCAGAGAGACAGCGCGCGGCAGAGGTTAATGCGGTTCTCGGTCGTGGTCGGGTCGGGCAACGAGAGCCATGGGAGAAGGGAGCTTCGGCGCGTACCGGGAGATCTGGAGCCTCGTGTTCTCGCCGAAACTGAGGGAGCTCCGAGACACAGGAGGGTTTGGATGATGGCGATGAAACGCACGGTCTGTCTCAACGCGCCGGACTCCGAAGCAGTATACTACAAAATCTCGCCTTATAAGAAAATAAAGTTGATGAAAATATAACAGAAAATATATAGTCACACTAGCCTAATGTGCACCCCCAAACAGCATCGATTTTTTTTTTCCGGGGAAACTCAGGGCTACTGAAACAGCTGCTCCTCCGCTGTCAGCCTGAAGACCGGCAATAAGGAAGCTGGGAGGATGTTCCATCCAAACACTCGTCAGCTCCAAAGTACAAGCATGTTTAGCACATATGTGAGCGACTGTGTTAAATGATCTTATTACATGTTGAACAACAAAAATAGAAAATGAACTAGAAAGCCCTACGATATCTTGTAAGATCGGTGCAATGACTGCACGAAAACCAGCGCGCGAGTCCCAGAGATTGACAATCTCTAAGCAATCCACTTCAGCAACCACTCGTGAGTAACCACGTAGCTTGGCAAAAATCACACCCTCCCTCAGAGCCATTGCCTCGGCAATCATCGGATCAGTAATTTCTGGGAGCGGTTTACTCCAAGCCGCAATGAAGCCGGTGAGGTTCCTAACAACACCTCCCGCTCCACCCTTCCTTTCCTCGAAAGCCAAACCAGCATCAGTATTACTTTTGATGTATCTTTCATCTGGTGATCGCCAACCAAATCCTGGCAAACGTGAGAGCTTGTTGCCTTGGGATATCTAGCAAAGCTGGGTCATTTCTCATCCTCACCATGGACTGAAAAGGATCCCATCCTTCCCGGTCATGAGTGATATTGTTTCTTGAGTTCGAAATAGCCCACATGAATGTAATGATCTGTCTCCTATCACATGTAGGGATAATTGGATCACACGACACATCCTTTGCCCAAGTACTAGGATGCAGGTTGGGGACTTAACATCGAATGCAACTCGCGCCTCCGCCCAGAACCTCATCGCATGTGTGCACACCAGTAGTGCATGTCTCATATCTTCATCTGCGCCAAGGCAGATTTTGCATCTTGCAAGCGTGGCTATATGACGATATTGCAGCGTTTGTTCCACTGGTAGAATACCACGAAGAACTCGCCACCAGAAGACCCTCACCTTTGGCATCACTTCAACTTCCACATCTGTTCCCACATCTGTTTAGAAAACAAGGATCCCGTAGCCGTCCCTTCCGCTAGAGTTAAATGCTTGTTGCGCGTCACCAGAGCATGATACGTTGTTTTAACAGTGTAGATACCAGACTTTTCTAAGTTCCAAGCCCAAAAATCCTCCCCCTTCTCGCCTCAAAGGAATATTTAGAACTGCATCCGCATCAGGGGCTATGAAGTTATTTCTTATCACTTCCTCCTTCCATGTCCAGCTTCCCACATTAATCAGCTATGATACTTTACTCAGGGGCATGGTACCAATCTGAACTGACGGTATCATCAGCTGAATACCTGGGATCCACTTATCAGTCCAAATAGAGACTGACGAGCCATCCCCAATCTGCTTGATCAAACCAAGCAACAACGCCTCCCATCCAGCCACGATCGCTCGCCAGGTAGCAGATGCGCAGCGTGGAACAGTAGCTTGCATAAACTCCGAGTCCGGGAAATATTTAGTTTTTAGAATTCTGCAACAGAGGGACTCGGACTGAGTTATGAACCTCCATCCATGTTTTCCAAGAAGTGCCATGTTAAAATATTCCAATTCTCGAAAGCCCATTCCTCTTTGACATTTTGGTTTAACCAGTTGATCCTAAGACAGCCAGTGCATAGATCGCCTGTCAGTAGAGCTGCTCCACCAGTAGCGCCCCATAAAAGAAATAAATTTCTTGAGTACAGCCTTCGTCAACTTGAAGCAACCCATGATGAACGTAGGAATCGTCTGAATGACTGCCTTCAGGAAAGTTTCCCGCCCCGCACAGGACATCATACGCCCAGATCCACCATTCAGTTTGCCGTGAATGCGCTTCCAAAGGTGATCAAATGTACCACTCGATATACGGCCAATAGCAGTAGGAAGACCCAGATATCTTTTAGAAAGCTTCCACCACAATGTCCATCAAAAGTTTCAGAGACTGCTGCACTGCCAGAGGGGTATTAGGACTGAAATAAATTGAGCTCTTCTCTTTATTCACCCTCTGTCCCGAACAGTCTTCATAAATCCTCAATATCTCATTCATTCTGGTAGCACTCTCCACTGTTGCTTTCATAAAAATAAGACTATCATCTGCAAACAACAAGTGGTTCACCCAGGGTGATCAAAATCTCACTCTTATTCCTCTATCGACAATAGCACCGTCAAAGAAATTCAGGAGAGATGTAAAGCCCTCACCACACAAAAGAAACAAATATGGAGACATGGGGTCACCTTGTCGTAGTCCTCTGGTAGGTGCAAAGAAGGGTAATAATTCCCCATTTACCTGTACTGTAAACCGAACCGAAGTTACACATTTCATCACCAACCTCGCAAAATTTGAGCTAAAACCGAGCTTGAGCATAATAGCATGTAGATAGTGCAATTCTACTCGATCATAAGCTTTCATCATGTCTAATTTGACAGCACACACACTGTTCTTTCTTTTCTTCCGTTTCTTCATTGCATGCACACTCTCATATGCAATCAGCACATTATCAGTAATCAAACGGCCTGGAACAAAGGCACTCTGCTCCTCCCCAATTGTATCACCCAGAAAACCTCGTGCACGGTTAGCAATACATTTTGCAGCAACTTTGTACAGAACAGAGCACAGAGAAATAGGCCTATACTGGAAGATTCGTTGTGGATGATGCACCTTAGGAATTAACGTGATAGACGTATCATTCATACCTGAAGGTAACTCCCCACCATTAAGAAATCCGAGAATTGCCGGTACAATGTCATCCTTGAGAACCGACCAATGTCTCTGGAAAAACCGGCCGTAAAGCCATCAATGCCAGGTGCTTTTGATGGTGCCATTTGAAATAACGCTGCCCTCACATCCTCAGCATTATACTCCTTGTACAAAACCCCATTCATGTCATTGGTCACCCTAACAGGGACCAAATCAATCAATTCCTCCATCTGAAGGTATCCTTGAGATGTGTACAAGGCTTGATAAAACCCCTGAACTTCCACACAATTTTCCTCCTAGGAAACACATTTGGAACCATCCTCACGCTCAAGATTATCAATCTTATTTGTGCGCTTTCTTTGGGCATCTTGAGAATGAAAATATGCAGTGTTACGATCACCATCTCGTAACCACTGTACTCTGGATCGCTAACGCATCCATATTTCCTCCTGACGAAGAGCCTCACGGAGCTGTTGTACCATTGCTCTTTCCTCGTCATTTGGCCCCTGGCCCACAGAGCGACATCGAAGATAATTTAGCCTCCCACGAAGCTTTCTTACTTTGCGCGCTAAGCAGCCAAATTCTTTTGAGCCCCATGACGTGGGCATTACCCTTCGGGTAACTGTTATTGCCCTATCCTGTACGGCCCAACTGGAGGCCCATGAAGACTTCCGATGGCAAGGTGGGCCACTACGTCGGTGCCGAAGAAGATTCCTTGAAGAACAAGACGAAGAGACGAATCAAACAAGGAAAGTCTAGAACTAGGGTTCTTTGTAACCTAGTCGTACCCGGACAGATCTCTCGAGACCTGGCTCCCTATATAAGGGCCAGGAGAGGGGTTGCCGAGGGACACAATCAATCTTAGCAATTTTAGCCACCATAAGTCCAGAGCTAGGTCCCCGTAGTACTTAGCCTCTCGACGAGATCACAGCCGAAACCTTCGGCACCCCATTGTAACCCGATATTTTCATAATCAAGATTAGACAGGCAGGACGTAAGGGTTTTACCTCATCGAGGGCCCCGAACCTGGGTAAATCGCTTTCCCCGCTTGTTTGATAACCGATGTCTCGTGTCAGCCTACAGGATTCCATCTACCCTAAGCTCCAAACGGAGGGCATTGCCGAGGAGTACCCTCGACAATTGGCGCCGTCTGTGGGAACCCTGTCGGCACAAGGCAGGTCATCGGCACTTCCAGTCACGTCTGCAGCGTTCATGCTGGAGTCACCAATGCCATCAGATCCAAGAGATTCAGTTCACTGCGGATCCTTTGAGTTCGTACCGCACGCCGAGGCGTCGCATCCGATCTCCGTAGAGTCGCGCTGCAACATGGATACTACTTTCGGTGGTGTTCACTTCATCATCGATTCCAGAGGGTTTCTCCGCCTCCCTAGTTCAAACGCGTCAAGCCCAAGAACTTCGGTTCCAGATGATACCACGCCAGCAGCAGCCTTGGCAGTCCTGCCTAGGAGTACGGGAGAGGGCAGCCGAAGTAGCTTCGGCGCCATAGAGGAGCAAAGGAAAAGACGAAGGGACTCACGCCGTGAAGAAGAAGAGCAAATCGCGACTCGCCCCCGACAGTATGAACGAGGATATCACAACACGCAGCCGAGCAAGAATCGTCTTCGCACACCTTACCTATTGGCCACGGGGCAACTTGAAGCACCGTGTTATCTACATTCTTACATCGACCCAAAGGATAACCTCATAAAGTCCAGTCATGTGCTCAGAAATTGTCGGAAGTTCCTCGAAATTTGGCAGTTCTGCGACGATCTTAGGGCCGAAGCCACAGCAAGGGCTCACTCAATGGAAAAAAGAGCGGCACCCTGCAATTATCCACCAGAACCATACGTACCAGAACCGTACATACTAGAACCGTACGTACCAGAAGGAGGAGACAAGTACGTGCCAACCGAAGTATTTCCAGAGTCTCCGGACAGGTCAGCATGATCCATAAAACCAGTTTTTTCAAAGAGAGAAGTCAAGAAGTTTTCGCGGGAAGTGAAGTATGCAGAAGTTGCTATGGTCGACACACCCGAATACATCGACTGGTCAGACCAAAGCATATCTTTTAGCAAAGCAGATCACCCGAAGGCTGTTCCAAGGCCTGGTCACGATGCCTTGGTCCTTGAAGCACAGATCGGAGGGTACAACATGAGCAAGGTATTCATGGATGGAGGAAGCGGTCTGAATCTGTTATTCGCCAGCACAATGAAAGCAATGGGCCTAACAGTTGACATGCTAAGAGAGTCCGACACAGGATTCCATGGCATCATACCGACCTGGCCCGCTTACTCCCTTGGTAAAATATCACTGGACGTAGTTTTCGGTACACCTAGCAACTTCAGAAAGGAGAAAATCGAATTTGAAGTGGTTGATTGGGAATCTCAATACCACGCCATCCTCGGCAAACCATCGTTTACTAAATTCATGGTGGTACCTCATTACGCGTACCTGAAGTTGAAGATGCCGGGCAATAATGGGACATCGATAACCATCCATGGAAGCTTTTCCCGTTCAGACAGCTGCGACAGGGATTTCCAGAAGATCGCCTCGAAGTTTGGGGCTAAGGAAGAGCTCAATGCAGTCGACGCTATTACAGACCACACAAAGCCACCAGCCGATAATCGGAACGTAAGATCTGATGAATTTGACGTCGCAAAGGAAGCAAAGAAACAGCAAGTGCATCCCTCTGACCCGAAGAAGACAGTCAACACTTCGGCAGATCTTGTTATCGCATAGGAAAGCGTGCTCATCGAGTTCCTCCATGAGCGCTGGGAAATATTTGCATGGGAACTATCCGACATGCCAGGTATTCCTAGGGAACTCGCTGAGCACGCCCTCAATGTTGACCCAAAATCCAAACCTATACAGCACTCGATGCGCCGGTTTTCAGAGCCGAAGAGAAAAGCAATCGGCGAAGAAATCAGTAGGCTCCGCAAGGCTGGATTCATTCGGGAGCTTAAAGAAGCCGAGTGGGTGGCCAACCCAGTCGTGGTGCCAAAGAAAGATACAACAGCTCTTCGCATGTGTATCGATTACACAAGTCTCAATAAGCATTGCCCTAAGGACCACTTCCCGCTGCCCCTTATTGACCAGATAGTCGATTCTACAGCAGGATGTGATCGTCTCTCTTTTCTCGATGCGTACTCCGGGTATAACCAGATCAAGCTCAAAAAAGAGGACTAAGAGTTAACCGCGTTCATCACTCCGCACGGCGTTTTCTGTTACAACATCATGACTTTCGGGTTGAAAAACGCAGGAGCAACTTATCAGCGATGTATGCAAGCCTGTCTTGGAGAGCAGATCGGAAGGAATATAGAAGTCTACATCGATGATATCATGGTGAAGACCAAGCACGCCGCTACTCTCATCGACGATTTGCGAGAAACCTTCGACAACCTCGACAGGTACAAAATCAAGCTAAACCCGAAGAAATGTTTCTTCGGGGTGCCAGGAGGACAAGTGCTCGGGTACTTCATCTCAGCCAGAGGGATAGAGGCCAATCCTTTGAAGATCAAAGCTATTCTCGACATGGAGCCGCCAAAGAATTTGCATCAAGTGCAACAGTTGGCAGGACGGCTGGCAGCGCTCAGCAGATTCATCGTCAAGCTAGGAAAAAAGCTTTACACTTCTATAACCTGATGAAGAAGTCAGAAAACTATGAGTGGACAAACGAGGCGCAAGAATCTTTTGATAATTTAAATAAGATCTTATCGACATCCCCAGTACTCGTAACTCCACATGAAAAAGAAACATTGCTCATGTACATAGCAGCAACGGTGCAAGTCTTCAGCAGCGTCCTAGTTGTTGAACGAGAGGAGGCAGGAAGAGTTCATGGCGTGCAACGACCCGTTTACTACCTCAGCGAAGTACTCACGCCAGCAAAACAGAGATATCCTCATCACCAGAAGTTAGCATATGCGGTATGGACAACAGCTCGTAAGCTGCGCCACTACTTCACGGAGCACCCGATTATTGTGGTAAGCGAAGCACCATAGAAGAATATACTTACCAACCCAAAAGCTACGGGTCGAGTATCTCAATGGGCTATCGAGATAGCACCACACGACATAACCTACGTCAATCGGACGGCAATCAAGTCTCAAGTTCTCCCAGATTTTGTGGCAGACTGGATTTAGTCGCAAACTCCGGCAGCACCCGACATGTCTGGCTCATGGACAATGTACTTTGACGGATCGAAGCGGAGTACAGGTGCAGGTGCAGGGGTAATATTGATATTACCACAAGGAGACAAGATGAAGTATACCCTACGCATGACTTTCTCCCTGCCGACAAATAATGAAGCAGAATATGAAGCACTGTTGCACGGAATGAGGATGGCAAAGGCATGTGGAGCAACCCGCCTGGAAATTTACGGAGATTCGGACCTGGTGGTGCAGCAGTCGATGAATTTATGAGACGCAGCCAGTGATAATATGATTGCCTACCGACAACTATACCAGAATATGGAAGCCAAATTTGAAGGGTGCGAACTCAAACACATCGGCAGAGCCAGCAACGAGGAAGCAGATGCTCTGGCGAACATTGGATCCATGTGGTCCCCTATTCCAGGCGGAGTATTTTATGAAGTTATCACCCAGCGATCGATCAAGGAGAATGCATCGGCGCCTCTGAAATCCTCGGCTGACGATTCAGAAGCAAGACTGCAGCAAACTGTTGAAGAATCTCCATCTCAATCCGCAGAGCAC
Source organism: Lolium rigidum (assembly GCF_022539505.1). Lineage (NCBI taxonomy): Eukaryota > Viridiplantae > Streptophyta > Magnoliopsida > Poales > Poaceae > Lolium > Lolium rigidum. The sequence continues at coordinate 240,544,897 of NC_061508.1, read as the reverse complement.
GTCCTCCTCCTCGAGCCCCTGTGGACCAAACCTTTTTTAGCATACTTAATAGAGCAACGATTACCGGAGGATCCAGTGGAGGCCAGTCGAATTGTGAGACGGTCAAAAGCCTTCACTGCAGTGAACGGAGAACTCTACAAGCGTAGTATCTCTGGTATCTTTCAAAGGTGCATTGCCATCGATGATGGAAAGGCTCTAGTACGCGAGATACACGAAGGAACTTGTGGGCACCACGCAAGCAACAGGGCACTTGTGGCAAAAGCTTTCAGAGCAGGGTTTTATTGGCCAACGGCAGCTTCGGATGCTCGAGACCTGGTACGGAAGTGCGACCCTTGTCAGCGTTTTGCACCAAAACTGCACGCTCCTGCAACAGATCTAATGACCATACCTCTCGCTTGGCCCTTCGCGCAATGGGGACTCGACCAAGTTGGACCGCTGCCAAGATCATCGCCTGGGGGTCACATGTATCTACTGGTTGCAGTCGATAAGTTTACCAAATGGATCGAGGCTGTACCTGTCAGAAATCAAAAAGTTGAAACCGCCGTCCATTTCTTCAGGGCAATAACTTGTCGTTTTGGCATGCCTCACAGCATCGTTACAGACAATGGAACTAACTTCGATTCCAAAAAGTTCCGGAAATTTTGCGACGACGGTGGTATCAGACTAAAATTTGCCTCAGTGGCACATCCCCAAACCAATGGTCAAGTCGAAAGGATCAATGGTCTAATAGGAGACGGTCTCAAAAAGCGCCTTACGGGTGCAGCTGGAGCTTGGGTCGAAGAATTGCCGTCTGTACTTTGGAGTTTGCGTACTACACCCAACAGATCGACTCAGTACACTCCGTTCTTCTTGGTATACGGAGCCGAAGCAGTTTTGCCAGCCGATGTTCGGTTCGAAGTCCCTCGGGTGACTACATACACGGAAGCAACTTCCAACAATGCGCTGCAAGATGCTGTGGACCTCCTTGACGAAGCTTGGGACATCGCCTTGGCAAGAACAACAGTGTATCAGCAGGCGTTAAGAAATTACCACAGTCGACGAGTACGCAATCGAAGCTTCAGTGTTGGAGATATGGTACTGCGACTAAAACAAGAAAGACCCCTGAAGCTTGAATCTCCATGGGAAGGGCCGTTCATCATCACCAAAGTGATACCGGGGGGGCTTATCGTCTCAAGAATCCAGCTTCGGGCTAAGACGTTGAAAATCCCTGGAATGTTGCACAATTGCGACGATTCTACGCATAGGATACAACCATCCTTTACTTGTTATTTGGCAGCTCCTAAGCTTGTCTTATATTATGAATAAAATTTCTGATCAGGTTTCCACCCTTATTGTTCCAGGCATCATTACCCGAACAACTGTTCGGGGCCTCCGTTATTGTCTCTTACTCCCATCGGGAGCTACGCCAAAAATACGTTCATACAGTATCATTAATTAAATACTCCCATCGGGAGCTACGGTTATTGATTCGCAACAACCCATCCAAGCCTCGAGAAAATACGCGAGTGCTGCAGTCGATGGACATATTATTACAAACAAGGCTCAAACCGGTGCACCGTGTAACGAAGCCAAGCGCCTAAATCCCTCGATTATTTGACGGGTGTCGCTCTTACAGAACTTACACATCAACTCCGCAGTAAACTTGCAATTACAATGGAGTCGTCGGGTTAGCAGGCTGACTTGATCACTCAGCCGCCCTCGACAAAAAATTATTAATTGAATTAGCAAATTCACCAAAAAGTACATGCTGTATAAAACACACATTAAGTTACATACGGGATTATCCCTTGTAAGTACAAGGTCATTACATACATATGTGTGCATAATTTTATGACAGGTTTCCTTGGTCTTCTCGGGCCTTCAAATCCCTTTCAATGCATGTTTCCATCCGAGAGATGATGACATATGCGGGATTTCTAGCAATGTTATAATATTGGTCTAATCTCCTACTGGTATTTGCTATGGCCTCCAAATCTAAGGTCGGGTGACATGCTAAAACTGAAGCAAGAGCAAGTTCGGTGCCGGCCAGGAGTTCCCTTCCGCACCAACAGTCGAATCCTTTCTGGAGTCTTGAATCGGGTAAACAAAGCAGATAAAGTCGCGGGTGCTTGGTCTAAAGGAAAAAAGGTTCTCCATACCATCGAGAGATGAGCATGATACTTGTCAAAATAATAGTGCACCTTCTCTGCTCGATGCTCAAATTTGGCCACGACAACAGCCTTCGGTCGATGGGACCACAATTCATGCTTCGGGTGAGCAACATTGGTCATCGCCTTGATCTTTTCGTGGATCCTTTTGTTTTCTTCTGATTTATCAGAAGCCACGACTGTTGAAAAGCAAACATCAGTCAAGGAGTATTCAAGCTTCGATAAAAATCGAAAGATGGACGGGCACTTACAGCTCAAGCTTTCAGTAGCAACATGGAGACGGTCAAGAGCATGTTGTTCAATTGCGGTAGCAATCTCTCTTTTTCTCTTTACCAATGCCGCCATCGCATGGAGGGTGACTATGTCTTTGTTTAGCCGGGTTATTTGATCACGCAAACGGCGAATAAGATCGGATTCATCATTAGCCGAAGAATTCAAAGAAGAATCGGCACGAGAGGAAGTCAGAAGAATCTGCAGCACAGCTCCGGATTTAGAAAAGCGTTGGTAGAAACTCACATCGGGAGCACTGCACGTATATTACATTCAAAAGAGTATTGACACTGGCAACAGAGCCAGTATAAAACAGGCCTAGATTATATCAAGGTTTAATTACAACAACAGAACGAGAGTTTAATCAGGGGAGAGCTGATGATGAGCCAGGAGCAGCTTCAGGCGCGGCTTTGGTCTTCGCTTCATCAACCAATTTGAGAAGCTGATTGGCGCATTTCACTGCCGATTGTTTGAAGGGATCGATATCGACGAGGCAATTGTAGTCATCTACAGGCAACGCCTTGGATAACTTTTCTAGTTCAGAGCCTAGCCCATGACCCATCAGCAGTTGAAAAGTAAGGACTGCTCCAAACAAACGGGAGCGCCGCTTAAGTACCTCTATAGGCTCAGAAGGGTCGATGAAGAAAGCGTCAGCCATCTCGCCAAGAGTCTTGTCTTGCTTTATCTTCGGGAATATCATCGAGAACAACCTCGACAGTTGATATGAGGTGGCCCGATCTTCTCAGTAAGCAACGGTGGTGATGATGATCACGGGGTGATGGCAGCGGAGAAACACGACGATGAAGTGGATGATAACTTGTATGACGCAACGAGATCTCTCGATTGGTCCCTGTCGCTAATGCAACAGCTCTCAACCTTCAAGATATTCGCAACTCCACACACTTGCGCACGTAGCCGCCGACCACGAAGCGGTAAGTTGCAACCATCTAATTCCCAATGGAACAGCAGATCACACAAGACTTTTTCAGGATCTACACAATATCAAGCAATATGGTGTAGAGATTCAATAGTTTTGCTAGAGCAAACAACTAAGAACTAGGGTTTATCTTAAACGTGGTCTAAAGCAGCTAGGGGGGCGTCCTGGGCACTTATATAGGTGTCGGGACGAGTTCTAGTCGAAAAGATACAAGAATAACCGACCCGAGAATAGATGCGGTCGAGACAGGACTCGGACTGGTCCGGTCCGGAATCCGGTCGACCGGGCTGTGGACCGGGCGGGCCGGTTCGTGGTCCGGTCAACCGGGCGGCAACCGGAAACTTCGCAACTTTCCGGTTGTTGCCCGGTACGATGCTTCATATCCGGTTGGCGGCCGGTTGGCGACCGGTCAACCGGGTCTGTGACCGGGCTGGCCGGTCAGGGGTCCGGTCGGACCGGGTGCTGGACCGGCCTGGACATCGTCTTCTCCTCTCGCGCATTCCTCCCGCTCCTCCCTCGCGCGTCCATGAGATATCTTCATGTCCAGCTCCATGTCCCGCTTCACGTCCATCTTGACGTCCGTCTTTATGTCCAGCTGCTCCTCTCCTCGTGCGATGCTCGTCTCCTCTTGATACCTGATGATACATAAGTAATAGGACTTAGGCAGTATAAAGTTCTCATCAATCAAAGTATCATTTAGAAACAAGTTCACCTGTTGTTTAAGTAGCTTCACACGAGCTCTTGTAATTGGTCCAATCCGAACTTCATCGGACTTGAGCTTCACAGCAGGTTCATCTTCATCTATCAATGACGGAGGTAGTGGTGTAGTAGGGATGTCCTCATCATCTCCCCCTTCAAAAGGCGTCGACCTCGACGCTCCAAGGTCTTCTTCGTCATATGGTGTCAAATCAGCAACATTGAAAGAATTACTGACACCAAACTCATCAACTGGAAGATCTATGGAGTATGCATTATCATTGATCTTGGCAAACACTTTGTAAGGACCAGCACCACGAGGCTTCAACTTAGACTTCCGCAGCTTCGGGAACCTATCCTTGCGAAAATGTACCCAGACCATATCACCAGGCTTGAACAACATCTCTTTGCGCTTCTTGTTCATCCTTGCGGCATTGCTCTTGCCTTTCTTCTCGATCAACTCTTTAGTCTTCACATGGATCTTACGCACAAAATCTGCCCTCTTGGATGCCTCCATATTAACTCTCTCATGTATGGGCAAAGGCAACAAATCAAGTGGAGTAATGGGTTTGAAACCATATACCACCTCAAAAGGACATAGCTCCGTGGTAGAATGTACCGCCCTATTGTAAGCGAAATCCACATGCGGCAAACACTCTTCCCACTCCTTCAGGTTCTTCTTGATCATGGATCTCAATAGTTGTGACAAGGTTCGATTCACCACCTCAGTTTGACCATCAGTTTGGGGATGACAAGTAGTACTGAACAGTAGCTTTGTCCCTAGCTTTCCCCAAAGTGTCTTCCGGAAGTAGCTCATGAACTTCACATCACGATCGAAACAATAGTCTTCGGGACTCCATGTAGTCGAACAATCTCCCCGAAAAACGAGGTTAGCAATATGCGACGCATCGTCGCTTTTGTGGCGAGCAATAAAGTGTGACATTTTAGAAAATCTGTCCACTACCACAAATATAGAATCATGACCTCTTTTAGTACGCGGCAAACCCAACACAAAATCCATACTAATATCTTCCCAAGGTGTAGTAGGTGCCGGTAACGGAGTATACAAACCGTGAGGCTTCGGCTTGGACTTGGACTTGTTGCAAGTAATGCACCTCTTCACATACCTGTCCACATCCCGCCTCATCTTTGGCCAATAAAAATGATCAGCGAGCATGAGTAACGTCTTCTCACGCCCAAAGTGACCCATCAAACCTCCAGCATGTGATTCACGCAATAAGAGCAAACGTACGGACGATTCCGGAACACATAGTTTGTTAGCTCTAAACAAGAACCCATCGTGTATGTGATACTTTTCCCATGCTTTACCCATAACACACAAGCGGTACGGTTCAGCAAAATCATGATCGATCGCATATAAATCACATAACACCTCTAATCCAGGAATTTTAACATCAAGATGGGTTAATAGCATAGTCTTCCTAGATAGAGCATCGGCAACAATATTATCTTTTCCCTTCTTATGCTTAATAATGTATGGAAAAGACTCAATGAACTCAACCCACTTAGCAAGACGCCTATGAAAAGTAGATTGGGCTTTCAGATATTTCAAAGCTTCATGATCAGAATGTATGATAAATTCTTTTGGCCACTAATAATGTTACCAAACCTCAAGAACTCTAATTAAGGCATACAATTCTTTATCATATATTGGATAGTTCAACTTAGCACCAGAAAGTTTCTCAGAAAAATATGCAATTGGGCGACCCTCTTGCATCAACACACCACCAATTCCAATACCACTAGCATCACATTCAATCTCAAATTGCTTATTGAAATCAAGTGCAAGCAACGGTGCAGAAGTTAACAATCGTTTCAGTTCATCAAAAGCATGATCTTGGGCAACGCCCCACTCAAATGCAACACCCTTTTTAGTCAATTCATTCAAAGGTGCAGCAATAGTAGAAAAATTGGGCACAAAACGGCGATAAAACCCAGCTAGACCATGAAAACTTCTTACTTGACTCACATTCATGGGAGTAGGCCAATTTTGAATAGCTTCAATTTTAGACACATCTACTTCTACTCCATGCTTAGAGACAACATAACCCAGAAATATGAACTTATCTTTGCAAAATGTGCACTTCTCAAGATTACCATAGAGTTGATTATCACGCAACACTTGCAAAACATGTCGAATATGTATAGTATGATCAGATTCATTGCGGCTGTAGATTAATATGTCATCAAAATACACAACCACAAACTTGCCAATAAATTCACGCAAAACATGGTTCATCGAGTCTCATGAAAGTGCTAGGTGCATTAGTTAACCCAAAAGGCATTACTAACCACTCATATAAACCAAATTTTGTTTTAAAGGCTGTTTTCCACTCATCCCCTTCTTTCATCCTAATTTGATGATAACCACTACGCAAATCAATTTTAGAGAACACGGCAGCACCACTCAATTCATCTAACATATCCTCTAAACGGGGAATAGGATGACGATATCGAATAGTAATGTTGTTTATAGCTCTACAATCTACGCACATACGCCATGTACCATCTTTCTTAGGAACTAGAATAACGAGGAACAGCACAAGGACTAAGGCTTATGCGGATATAACCTTTGTCGAGTAGCGCTTGTACTTGCTTCTGTATCTCCTTCGTCTCTTCGGGATTAGTGCGATATGGCGCCCTATTGGGCAGCGAAGCTCCGGGAATCAAGTTAATTTGATGCGCAATACCTCGCAATGGTGGTAGTCCTGCGGGTACCTCCTCCGGAAACACGTCGCCAAATTCCTGCAAAACATTAGAAACACCAAGAGGAAGAGGGGTCATGTCGTTAGTAACCAAGACCGTACCCCTATACAAAAGCACAAGAGGCATGGCCGTAGGATCCTCACTAAATTCTCTCATGTCTTCTTTGGTGGCTAATGAAACTAAGGAATTCATTCTCTCACTTTTCGTTATATCACTCACGACATTACAATTCTCTCGCCTATCTAGAGGTGCATCCTCCAAATTCACTTCAATCTTCTGACGAGACTCATTGACAATTTGTTGTGGTGACATAGGCTGTAAGTTAATTTTCTTGCCCTTGTACTCCAAGTGATATGTATTGGCTCGGCCATTGTGTTGCACTGGAACGGTCATAGAGCCAAGGCCGACCCAATAAGAGATGACAAACCGTCATAGGAACCACATCAAAATCAATGCAATCCTTATACGGTCCAATCTCAAACTCAACACGCCCCATGTGGTTTACCTTCATCTCACCATTGTCGCTCAACCACTGAATATAATATGGATGCGGGTGCGGTAGATACTTCAACTTCAGCTTGGTACATAACTCCTTGCTTGCTAAATTGCGGCAACTCCCGCCATCAATAATGACCTTGCAAGCCTTGTCAGGACCAACTAAAGCTTTGGTTTGGAACAAATTGCAGCGTTGAGTAGATGCACTAGGCAACACATTAAGAGCACGCTGCGACACAACAATGGTACGAGCATCAGAAGGATAGGCATCTTCACCATCAGTGTCATAGTCATCCTCGTCTGGAGCATTTGGATCAACATCATCTCCAGTCTCTGTTATCACCAGATTTTGGCCAAATCAGGAGATAGGCCGTAAGTGAGATGGGCTTAAAGGATCTACGTGTGGAGGATCTTTGAAGCGGCCTTGCACGAGAATTTGGGCTAAATTGCTCGTGTATCTGTATTATAGTAGATCGTATCTTAGTTTGGAAGTTAGAGTTTAACCCGTGCACGGTTCGGTGCACGCCTGAATTAGAAAGTCCCCGGACTATAAATATGTATCTAGGGTTTATGAAATAAACAACAATCATCGTTCACAACAAACACAAACCGGGCGCATCGCCACCCCTTCTTCGAGGGTTTCCTTCCGGGTAAGCATCATGTCTGCCTAGATCGCATCTTGCGATCTAGGCGATACACGTTTATTCGTCTACCTTGTGCTACTCGTGCTTGAAGCGTTGTTGATGGCGAGTAGCACTACCTATCTTAGGTGTTTTGGGGCTTGCATTGATGTTTTTCTTATGCATATCCGCTTAGCAATGCCGTCCCTTGACACCTAGCTGCCCTTACGCCTATTCTGGGCGTAAGGGCAGCATCTTGCTTGTTCGATACTTAGTAGATCCGATCTGTTATAGTTGCTCCTTGTTCTTCAAGGATTAGTTTAATATCTACATGATTAGGCCTTATGCTGGGGTTGGAGGATCCGGTAGTGCGCTAGGTGCTGTTTACCGTTCCTAGAAGGGATGTTCCGAGAATTGACGTAACGTTGGTTTTTAGGCCTCTTCTAGGGATAGTTTGCATCATCTTTCGTATACTGCTAGGCCCAACTACGCGTAGGATGTTCCGGTTATGCGGTGAAAACCCTAAACTGTCGTAGATTGGTTTAGCTTTGTGTTGATCAAGCGGGATCCCCATGTCATTGCAAATCCGGCGTGAACCATGGGGCGATCGGCTCTTTGAGCCGATCCACGAGGCAACCTGAGAGCCGATAGGGCTCGTATTTAATGTTTACGTGTCTACCATGCGGGAACAATCGAAGCTATCTAACACCTTCCTGATCGGGTCTAGGTCGGGTGGCACGCCCTTGCAACCGCCGGGACGTGTGCGAGGAAACTTGCGGGACGACGCGAGGTGCCGGGGGTCCACTAAGCGGCCTTGGGAGCCTCCCGGCTCTTCGTGTTGCTTAACCACTGCTCGCCGGTGAGTTTTGGCGAGGCAACACATTCACGGCACGCCCGGTGGGACAATCTTCGACAACATCCACGTCAACACCTGCGTCCAAGATGGCGGACGAACCGATCAAGTACGAGGATCTCCCTGCGGAGCACAAGAAGAAATACGATGAGCTGAAGGCCATCTGTGAAGCCGAACTCATCGGCTCCTTTGAGAAGACCCGGTCGCACGGCATCAGGTTTAAAGGATTCACTCCCCAAGGCGTTCTTGACGGTATGGATCTGTCTCTCCCTTCGGAGGAACGTACCAGGGCCCTGCGGCAGGAAATCAACTACGTTGTGGCTCATTCGCTGCATCGGCATTCCGAGAGCCTGGTGAATACTTTGGAGCGCGTCGCGCTTCATGTGGTCCAAAAATCATGAAGCATCGGTACTCCCCTCGGGACCTGTGCTAGGGACTCACCGGGGAGAGATGCAACTCCACACCGAGGCCACCATTGCCGTACGCGATGGCAGCTCCACAACAACAAGGTTCACCGGCATACGTTGTCTACAAGGTTGGAGGTGATCCTGGCGACTATCAATTCCTATATGAGCTGCCCAAGGAGATCCCACATGGATACGTGTGCACATACGTGCCGGACTGCAACAACTGGACGCAAGTGATCCAGACTCCAACAGGAGGGATTGCCGGAGCAGGAGCAATTGTTACGGCAGGAGGGATGGCTGCAGCAGCAGGAAGTTTGGGAGCAGACGCTGAGAAACAAGCGTGGCTAGCTAAATACGCCACTGCACCAAGTCCTGAAAGCTCAACTGCTACAGCTTCCACCGTGGATCAGATCAGTGCAGTCTTGAGAGACCAATTCGGCATCCTGCCGAAGAAGAAAATAATCGGCTATTCCAAGCCGTACCCCAACGAGTTTGACCTGATCCCGCTGCCACCTAAGTATCGGCTCCCTGACTTCACAAAATTCAGTGGATCGAGAGGATCTAGCTCCATCGAGCACGTGAGCCGATACTTGGCCCAGCTAGGCATGGTTTCAGCATCGGATCAGTTGCGTGTGAGGTTTTTCGCGCAATCTCTTACCGGTCCAGCTTTTGGGTGGTACACCTCGTTGCAGCCAAATTCAGTTCGATCATGGAAGCAACTGGAAGAGCAGTTTCACACACAATATCATTCAGAAGCTACTGAAGCTGGCATTGCCGATCTGACCCAGGTTCGGCAAAGGCGAGGAGAGACGATATCCGAATACATTCAACGTTTCAGAACTGTCAAGAACCGATGTTATTCGGTTCATTTGTCTAAGAAAGAAGCAGTCGAGCTGGCCGTGGCAGGCCTCGCAGCGCCACTAAAGGATCTGACGTTCCAAGTGGAGTACAATTCGTTGGCGCACATGGTCCAGAGACTAACGTTGTATGAACAGCGCCACCCAGAACTGTACCAAGACAAGTACAAGCGCACGATAGGCCTGGTCGATGCTGAGGCGGATGAAGATCCTTCCGAAGATCAGGAAGTCGCGGTGGCTGAATGGGCTCGGACGGCAGTGCCTGTGTCCTGCAAATGGGTGAATCAACCAGGGCCGCCAAGAGGGTTTGACTTTGACTTGAGCAAAGCTGAGCAGATTTTTGATTTGCTGCTGAAGGAGAAACAGTTGAAGTTACCCGAAGGCCACAAGATCCCTACGTCACAAGAGATGAACGGTAGACCATACTGCAAATGGCATCACACGTTCACTCACGCCACCAATGACTGCAAAGTATTGCGCGCAAAGATTCAAATGGCGATAGAATCAGGCCGATTAACTTTCGGACACTTTGCTATGAAGGTTGACACACGCCCGTTCCCTGGCGTCAACATGGTGGATCTTAGCCACTCCATAGGGCGCAAGCCAGAGTTCTCTTTTGATGTCAACATGGCAGGGCTTGTGAATCGCCATAGCAAAGAAAAAGCAGAGAGCAGCCACTCCCATGGCAAGGATAAAGAGGAGGCCGATCCACGCGACCGGCCCCATGATGATGATAGACGGTACCTGACCGAGGAGGAAGTGAGAAGCGTGCGGTATCAACGTCCACTCTCCGCGCATCTCCTTAACAAATATGGACAGCAGTATGACCGACGTCGGCGCCACGACATAGATGATGAGAGATATCGTCGGTCTGATGAAGAGGTCAGGAGGTATCGTCGACGTGACAGAAGCAACCACGGGTACGAGCTTGACGCTAGAGGGAGGTCAAGGGAGCAAGATAACATGGATAGGCATTGGGACTGTCCTTTCTTTAAACATTGCTGGGACTCAGGAATGAGCCGATTGCCAACAATCGAGAACTGCCCAGAATGCAGACAGCGAAGGAAAGGGACAAACAAGGTTTCAGTGTTCGAGCGTCTAGGACCTCTCCCACCTCAGAACAAGCGAGCTGAGTCATCTCAAGAAGAAGACTTTGAGGAGTCAGATGGTGAAGACGATAGGTATCACCGGCCAAGGTGGTGCCCTGATGGACTCAGCCATTCTCAGAAGCGTAGGGTGCAGCGGCTACGAAACCTGGAGGAAGCCGAAGCACGGCACACAGTACACGTTGAGGAAAGCACGGCCCGATCCGGCCGTGAAAATTCAGCAAACATTGGAGACGGTGGCGCGCCCGCCGAAGAAAGTGTGGCGCCCCAAACGAGACAAAAGCCGATGCAGAGGCATCGGCTGATACAAACATGGTGTTCGTACTCCCGTCAGAGTTTCGTGCTCCAAACGACGAGGAAGTATCGGTGGCTCAACTCGACTGCGGTCCACGGCCAATTATCTTTGAGAAGCCACGGGATAGAAGCTACAGGCATTTGAAGGCCCTATACCTGAGAGGTTATATCAATGGGTAGCCCGTCAGCAAGATGTTGGTTGACACCGGAGCGGCAGTCAACATAATGCCGTATTCCATGCTACGACGTTTGGGACACTCCAATGATGATCTGATCAAGACCAACGTCACATTAAGCGATTTCAACGGCCAAGCATCAGAAGCAAAAGGTGTTCTGAATGTGGATCTTACTGTAGGCCGGAAAACCATACCTACCGCGTTCTTCATCGTCGACAGCAAAAGCAATTACGCTGTCCTGCTAGGAAGGGATTGGATTCACGCTAACTGTTGCATTCCGTCCACAATGCACCAATGCATCATACAGTGGGATGGAGATGAAGTGGAGGTCGTTCAGGCGGATGACTCAGTCGAGATATCATTAGCTGCCATGAATATTTGGGAGGCAGATGACCAAGAGCCGCTCTCTGGAATCAGCTTGGAAGGCTGTGAGCGCATCGAAGCTTCTAGAAATGGGGTGAGGCTGGTCTTATCTACCGGCCTGACGGAGTAGCAAGGTCCAAGACAATGGACGTACGTGGCGAGGCCGATCCCTGCGATCGGCCCCAAAAAATGGAAAGCAAAAATTTCGTCTCAAGCATGCCACGTAGCTACAGTAAGAAATCAAGACATGGTAAAGCTTCACTAAGCATTGCACATGAAGAAGGAGGCCGTTTCTAGCAATCGGCCAAAATTATCCTCACCATACATTCTGCCTGGGTTCAGCATTGATCTAACAGGAAGGCCTGAAGAGCCGATACCCTCAATTACTTGAAAGAATCGGCTCGGGGGGCACTTAGGTGGATAAAACACGAGGGTATGAAGTTGAAGTGGCTTTCAAATGCCCAGCAGCCCAAGATATATTCTTTGATGATGATGGGTATTGAAGTATGGGGGCCGATAAATAACTCGGCCGTAAAAAATACAATTTTTTTAAGCATAGCCGATGCGCAGACATCGACTTAAGGATAGAAAGCCGATGCATGGACATCGACTCAAGAGGTACAGCTGTTGTAAGCAGATGCACAATGGAGCAGTTGTCGAGTTACAAGGAGAAGCTCTACTGGACGAATTCCTTCTCAAGGCCTCCGACTCCTTCTGCAAACCTTCGAGTTCAGCAGTGCCAGTATAAGCGTGCAAATCAGGTTAAGGGTGGGTTGCATCAATCTGCCAAAAGTGAGGAGCCGATCTGATCAGCAAGACGCAAGAAGTGAACTGGAGAAGCTCGGGGGGCAGCTCACCCTGAAGGTTCTCTGCTCTGGGGAGCCGATTTTGTTGAAATCGGCTGGCTCTACGTTACGACTTGGAAGCCGATGATGGCACATTTGGCTGGTCCGCTACTTTTCTCGCCTTGACTAAGGCTCGGGGGGCAGCTTGCCCTGAAGGACCCTCTGCTATAGGGAGCCGATTTTGTTGAAATCGGCTGGCTCTGCATCTCAACTTTTTTGAGGGATGGTTGCTGCAAGAAAAACAGAGCAGGATTTCAAACATCACTGTAGACTATCGGAAGAAAATTTGTGGATAAGTGGTGCCTGTCCTGCAGAAGTATCAGCTCCAGCCTCCGGGATGATTCAGCAACGATCTTAGAGCTCTCCTGAAGGAAAAGGGGATCTGGAAAAGAAGAATTTGGCAGGAGAATGTCTGAAAACCTGAAGTTAATGATGAAGACCAGGCATTATTTCAGGAGTTTTGCCGTTAAATCTAACACTACGCTCAGTAACTGCAGTTTGGACCTGTTCGGTTGGAAGTTTGGGATTCTGAATTTGAGCAAGGTTCGCAGGTTACCGTTTGAGGAGGTGGCTAAATTGGCCTATCTCGAAAGTTATCGTAAGAGACCGATGCGATGCCATCGGCTCATTGAGCGTTGATCAAATTAACAATCGGCAAAATCAGTACGAAAGGAAATCGGCAAAATCAAGTTAAGGGAAATTCTTCATTAATCATGGGATTTCTTACAAGGAAAAGAGCCGATTGCTCGAGGGAGAAAGAACAAAAGAAGGGTCTGTTGACCAATCTACTACTACTAGGCCTACACTAGTAGATCCTAGTCTACGGGCCGTCGCTGCCCTCGTCGTCGTCCTCGGAGCTCTCATCGGCACTGCTGTCGGCGGGCTCCTCGTCACTGCTCCCGTAGCCCTCTACGGGAGCTTCATCCTCCTCGTCATCGTCACTGTCGTCGTCATCCCACCAGGTGCGGAGGCGTTTCGCCGGTGGGTAACCCTCGAGGGAGTCGTCGTCGTCGTCTTCCTCCTCCTCTTCCTCAGAGGAGGTATAACCGTCCCAGGGGAACAAGTCATCCTCGCTCTCCGATTCCAGTTCCCCATCGGCGAGGAACTGGAGATCTTCATCTCCGCTGGTCAAGGACTTGTCATCCTCGGACCAGACAGAGGAGGCGTGGTCCTCCTGGTCCCACTCCTCTGGTGCGCGTATGTCCTCCGGCGTCGGCTCGCGGGAGGAGGAAGACCGATAGGAAAGACCAGAAGAGGAGGAGGAGGAAGAAGACATGGTTACGGAGGAATGGGGGTTTTTTTTGCCGATGGCTAGTATGGAGCAGGAGGATGAAGGGGGCGAACTGCTCGACGCGGTTAAATAATGGGATATTGGGGAGAGTTAATGTTACAGCAGTTTCCGAGGAAGTGGTGCCAAAGAATTGTCGAATCGCGCATAGAAGTCAAGAAGGCAAGGCATCATGATGAAGGATACTGCGACAGTTTTGCTCTGCCACGACATGACCCGACGAAGGAAGTGTAGGAGAACGTTGCATAGAAAAAAAAATTTCCTACCGCGAACACGCAATCCAAGCCAAGATGCAATCTAGAAGACGGTAGCAACGAGGGGGTATCGAGTCTCACCCTTGAAGAGATTCCAAAGCCTACAAGATGAGGCTCTTGTTGCTGCGGTAGACGTTCACTTGCCGCTTGCAAAAGCGCGTAGAAGATCTTGATCACGATCGCTTCCGGCGCCACGAACGGGCAGCACCTCCGTACTCGGTCACACGTTCGGTTGTTGATGAAGACGACGTCCACCTCCCCGTTCCAGCGGGCAGCGGAAGTAGTAGCTCCTCTTGAATCCGACGGCACGACGGCGTGGTGTCGGTGGTGGTGGAGAAATCCGGCGGAGCTTCGCTAAGCGTGCGGGATGTGGTGGAGGAGAGAGACCGCTAGGGTTTGGGGAGAGAGAGAGGGGTTGGGCGCCGGCCCTCTAAGGGGTGCGGCCAAGGCTGAGGCTTGAAGTGGCCAGCCCCCTCTCCTATGCCCCTCATTATATAGGTGGAAGCCCCAAGAGTTCTAGTCCAAGTCTTCGAATAAGACCAAAACACTAAAACTGGGAAACCTACTCAAGGAGGGAGTCCTACCCAAGGTGGGACTCCCACCTTTCCTTGAGGTGGGTTGGCCGGCCACCCTAGAGGAGTCCACCTTGGACTCCTCCCCTTTAGGGTTGGCTGGCCATGCAAGGTGGAGTCCCTCCGGGACTCTACTTTCCATGGTGATTTCTTCCGGACTTTTCTAGAACCTTCTAGAACCTGCCATAAATGCACCGGATCATTTCCAAACTTGGAATATGACTTCCTATATATGAATCTTATTCTCCGGGCCATTCCGGAACTCCTCGTGATGTCCGGGATCTCATCCGGGACTCCGAACAAATATTCGAACTCCATTCCATATTCAAGTTCTACCATTTCAACATCAAACCTTAAGTGTGTCACCCTACGGTTCGCGAACTATGCGGACATAGTTGAGTACTCACTCCGACCAATAACCAATAGCGGGATCCGGAGATCCATAATGGCTCCCACATATTCAACGATGACTTCGGTGATCGAATGAACCATTCACATACGATACCAATTCCCTTTGTCACGCGATATTTTACTTGTCCGAGGTTTGATCATCGGTATCACTCTATACCTTGTTCAACCTCGTCTCCCGACAAGTACTCTTTACTCGGTACCATGGTATGTGGTCTCTTATGAACTTATTCATATGCTTGCAAGACATTAGACGACATTCCACCGAGAGGGCCCATAGTATATCTATCCGTCATCGGGATGGACAAATCCCACTCGTTGATCCATATGCCTCAACTCATACTTTCCGGATACTTAATCCCACCTTTATAACCACCCATTTACGCGAGTGGCGTTTGATGTAATCAAAGTACCTTTCCGGTATAAGTGATTTACATGATCTCATGGTCATAAGGACTAGGTAACTATGTATCGAAAGCTTATAGCAAATAACTCAATGACGTGATCTTATGCTATGCTTAATTGGGTGTGTCCATTACATCATTCATACAATGATATAACCTTGTTATTAATAACATCCAATGTTCATGATTATGAAACTAATCATCCATTAATCAACAAGCTAGTTTAAGAGGCATACTAGGGACTTCTTTGTTGTCTACATATCACACATGTACTAATGTTTCGGTTAATACAATTATAGCATGATATATAAACATTTATCATAAACACAAAGATATAAATAATAACCACTTTATTATTGCCTCTAGGGCATATCTCCTTCAGTCTCCCACTTGCACTAGAGTCAATAATCTAGTTTACATTTGTAAAGATATAACACCTTGGCCTTCCGGTGCTTTATCATGTTTTGCTCACGGGAGAAGTTTTAGTCAACGGATCTGACATGCTCAGAAACGTATGTATTTTGCAATTCATTTGCGTCTCAACGCATCACTCATTTTCTAAATGAGTCGGCATTAAATATGTTTGGTCTTCCGGTGGAACCTTAATTCCGCGGTCCGAAATATGTCACTAATATTGTCATACACAATATATCTTCAAAGTTCCGACACTATCGGAACTACACCAAGTTCTCAAAGAACCTCTTGACTTAACATCCTCAGTCATTGTCAAAACAATGACATATTCTGCCTTCGTTTGTAGAATCCGTCACAACATTTAGAACTCTTCTAAATCTAGTATTGTGCTACCTTTTTAAACAACACTTAGCCTAATTTTTAGATTGAATTTTTATTTTTATATGTGACAAAACCAATATCGGTGCAACACCTTACATCGATTTGTTTGTCATTTCTCCATACAAAACTATTTATATATCCTTGGTTCTTCTAAAGTACACAGGGATATTCTTACTGTTTATCCAATGATCATCACATGAATCATTCTGGTATATGCTCCTAACCATTCAGAGCATAGGACATCTGATTTTTGTACATATTATTCGTGATCTAAAATTACTCATGTGTTTTTACTAATTGAGTGTCAGATACACTCAAGTCTTGTAAAAACTTCATATGAAAAGAACACCTTCTTTATATTGAACTACTTCAATATTCATTCTATGTACTTTTTAACTTAAACGTTTATGTGTTTCAATCCATCTTCATAGATCTTGACACTAAATATGTTTCAGTTCATATCCTTTCATTGAAGTTTAATTCTCAATGAAACCTTTTAATCAATTATATAATTACATTATTTATAATCAACGATATGTCATCTACATAAAGTATTACAAATATGTCTCAGCGCTCCCACTTAATTTCTTGCAAATGCAAGCCTCTTCATCGTCTCTGATGAAATCATAACTCTTTGATCATTTCATCCGGTGAAGATTCCAACTCCGCAATACTCACTTCATCCAATTGAAGTTTGTATTCCTATCTAGTATTCTACGGACTAGCAAAACTCTTGGTTGTATCTTGTATACACCTTTAATACACACTTCTGTTAAGTAATATATTTTTCCATCCTACTAACATATCTCATAAAAGAAATATGTAGTGATTACTAGAATAATCCACATAGACTATAAGCATTGCTACGGAAGATCTAATCTTATCGTAGTCAACTCTTTGAACTTTGTCGTAAACAACTTTTCGACAAGTCGAGCTTATTCAAGGATATTCCATCCAAGTCCATCAATTTTATAGATCCATTTACTTTCAAAAAGTATTCATCTATCTTGGATTTCATGGCGTATAGCCATTTTAACGGAGTCAGGGCCCATCATAACTTCTTTGTATGTAGTTGGTTTATCATTGTTCAAAAACAATCCTTTGTTCACAAATCATTTATTTGATCACAAAGTAAACCATACCTACAAGGTTCAATAAGTACTTCGATCTCCATGACTATAACATTTTGTAGACATGGGAGCCATGATCGTCGTGGCCGCTTCCGGAACCAATTCCGATGCTGCGCTACTCTGATCATTATGCTCAGGTTCATAAACCTTATCAAGTTCTATTGTCCTCCCACTCAAATACTTCGCTAAAAAAACAATTTCTTGGAAATAAGCAAGTAACATTAACAAACACTTTTGTCTTTTACTTTATAGTGAAAAGAATTCCCAATCAATTCTTTGGGATAACCAACAAAGACATTCATCTGATTTTGGTTGTAAACTTATTTATCTTATGCTATGCATACCAAAATTTAAGAAAGGACTATTAGGGTTCATACCCATGCCATAACTCGTATGGTGTCATTTCAACGGATCATGATGATGCTCTATTCAGTGTAAAAGCGGTAGTCTCTAAAGCATAATCCACAAAAAAATATAATGGCATCAATATTTTATCTCATCATTGATCCAACAAGGTTTGGATACATCTCTTGGATACTCCATCATCACTATGATACTCCAAGAAACGTGAGTTGTAGAACAACTTCATAACTCTCTTAGATGTTTGCTAAAACTCGTAATTCAAATATTTCCACTATGATCCAATCATAGATATTTGACTTTTCTATTACGATGATTTCCACTTCATGCTGAAATTTATTTGAATCTATTCAAATGTTTCAAACTTCTTCCTTATCGAATATATCCACATATATATACTCAATTCATTGTTGGAAGTTTTCATGAAGTAGAAGAATCTCCCGCACAACCTATGCCCGATGAACCACATACATCATCATGTATTTTTCCACTAAGTTAGTTGCCCGTTCAACTCTTGGCCTATGAACGGTATTTCAGTCATTCTCTTTAGAAAAGATTTGCAAGCGCCAAACGATTCAAAAATCGAATGACTCTAAAAATCCATTTGCGTGGAGTTCCTTCATGCGTTCCTTTCTAATATGACCTAAATTGCGGTTCCACAAATAAGTGGAATTCAAATCATTTGCCTCATGGCATTTTAGCGTCAGTATTATGTATGTGTGTTTCACCATTAAGATTTATAATAACTTATCCATCGTACATGGAGTAATGTCATAATTTGAACAACTCATTATTTTCATTTGACCAGAGCAAAATAACAATTATTAAGTTCTTTATTATAAATTCTAAGGGCTAGATAGGATGCCAATGACGAACATAATAACACTTTATTTTTGTTCCAGAAGTGCATTCCTATCATATTCCTTGTCGAGTCACTTAGGCCATTGTATTCTTGTATTGCGTTGTTTTGTATGACATTTCATACCAACCAATATGGTACTAATACCCAAGAATTTCATTGTGTGACCAAACTAGGAATACAACCATAACATGTATATCATGTATATACACCTGAGCTAGACTTTCTAGTCTTCTCTTTTCTTTCTGCCAAAATATCTTTTGTAGTTTCTCTTTTAGCTTTCCTCATTATTCAAAAAAAAACTTCACCTTCAATAACTTCTATGTTTGTTGGTCAAATACCAATAACCTTGAGGTTCTTACTTTGAAGTTGATCATCATATGACAAGTGTTTCAGATTTCACTATTAGTAACTTTGTAATATGATGAACAATTTCACTCATAATTTTATCCATCATATCATGACGACTTTTCCGAGACCATGTTTGTACATGCTAGGCTCGTAAAGTATAACCTCAGTATTCGCATATGCAAATCTAGCTTGCACCCGTTGTATGCACACGTAGAATCTATAACACCCGATCATCACGTGATGCTACGAAACGACGAGTCTTAGCAACGGTGCATACTAAGGACGATCACTTCATGGATATGCGAATATCGTTAGTGCCCCAATAGTTGGAGGATTGGGACGCCTTGCGTCTTCAACCTTCCAACATTCTGATGGCGTGTATTTCACACGTTCGTTGGGCAACCCCAAGAGGAAGGTATGATGCGCACAGCAGCAAGTTTTCCCTCAGAAAGAAACCAAGGTTTATCGAACCAGAATAGCCAAGAAGCACGTTGAAGGTTGATGGCGGCGGGATGTAGTGCAGCGCAACACCAGAGATTCCGGCGCCAACGTGGAACCTGCACAACACAACCAAAGTACTTTGCCCCAACGAAACAGTGAGGTTGTCAATCTCACCGGCTTGCTGTAACAAAGGATTAACCGTATTGTGTGGAAGATGATTGTTTGCAGAGAAAACAGTAAAAACAAGTATTGCAGTAGATTGTATTTCAGTAAAGAGAATTGGACCTGGGTCCACAGTTCACTAGAGGTGTCTCTCCCATAAGACGAACAACATGTTGGGTGAACAAATTACAGTTGGGCAATTGACAAATAAAGAGAGCATGACAATGCACATACATATCATGATGAGTATAGTGAGATTTAATTGGGCATTACGACAAAGTACATAGACCGCCATCCAACTGCATCTATGCCTAAAAAGTCCACCTTCGAGGTTATCATCCGAACCCCCTCCGGTATTAAGTTGCAAAGCAACGAGACAATTGCATTAAGTATGGTGCGTAATGTAATCAACAACTACATCCTTAGACATAGCATCAATGTTTTATCCCTAGTGGCAACAACACAACACAACCTTAGAACTTTCATCACATTGTCCCGGGTGTCAATGCAGGCATGAACCCACTATCGAGCATAAGTACTCCCTCTTGGAGTTAAAAGTAAAAACTTGGCCAGAGCCTCTACTAGAAACGGAGAGCATGCAAGATCATAAACAACACATAAGCATAACTTTGATAATCGACATAACAAGTATTCTCTATTCATCGGATCCCAACAAACGCAACATATAGATGATCTTGATCATGATAGGCAGCTCACAAGATCCGACAATGATAGCACAATGGGGAGAAGACAACCATCTAGCTACTGCTATGGACCCATAGTCCAGGGGTAGACTACTCACTCATCACTCCGGAGGCGACCATGGCGGTGTAGAGTCCTCCGGGAGATGATTCCCCTCTCCGGCGAGGGTGCCGGGAGGCGATCTCCGAGGATCCCCCGAGATGGGATCGGCGGCGACGGCGTCTCGTAATGTTTTCCGTATCGTGGCTCTCGGTGCGGGGGTTTCGTCACGGAGGCTTTAAGTAGGCGGAAGGGCAAGTCGAGAGGCGGCACGGGGGCCCACACCATAGGCCGGTGCGGCCGGGGGTGGGGCCGCGCCGCCCTAGGGTTTGGCCACCCCGTGGCCCCTCTTCGTCTCGTCTTCGGTCTTCTGGAAGCTTCGTGAGAAAATAGGCCTCCGGGCTTTTATTTCGTCCAATTCCGAGAATATTTCTTTACTAGGATTTCTGAAACCAAAAACAGCAGAAACAGACAAGCGGCACTTCGGCATCTTGTTAATAGGTTAGTTCCGAGAAAATGCACGAATATGACATAAAGTGTGCATAAAACATGTAGATAACATCAATAATGTGGCATGGAACACAAGAAATTATCGATACGTTGGAGACGTATCGGCATCCCTAAGCTTAGTTCTCGCTCGTCCCGAGCGGGTAAAACGATAACAAAGATAATTTACGGAGTGACATGCCATCATAAACTTGATCATACTATTTGTAAAGCATATGTAGTGAATGCAGCGATCAAAACAATGTGTATGACATGAGTAAACAAGTGAATCATAAAGCAAAGACTTTTCATGAATAGCACTTCAAGACAAGCATCAATAAGTCTTGCATAAGAGTTAACTCATAAAGCAATAATTCAAAGTAAAGGTATTGAAGCAACACAAAAGAAGATTAAGTTTCAGCGGTTGCTTTCAACTTGTAACATGTATATCTCATGGATATTGTCAACATAGAGTAATATAATAAGTGCAATAAGCAAGTATGTAGGAATCAATGCACGAGTTCACACAAGTGTTTGCTTCTTGAGGTGGAGAGAAATAGGTGAACTGACTCAACAATAAAAGTAAAAGAATGGTCCTCATAGAGGAAAAGCATCGATTGCTATCTTTGTGCTAGAGCTTTGATTTTGAAAACATGAAACAATTTTGTCAACGGTAGTAATAAAGCATATGCATCATGTAAATTATATCTTATAAGTTGCAAGCCTCATGCATAGTGTACCAATAGTGCTCGCACCTTGTCCTAATTAGCTTGGACTACCTGGATTATCACCGCAATACATATGCTTTAACCAAGTTTCACAAAGGGGTACCTCTATGCCGCCTCGTACAAAGGTCTAAGGAGAAAGCTCGCATTTGGATTTCTCGCTTTTGATTATTCTCAACTTAGACATCCATACCGGGACAACATAGACAATAGATAATGGACTCCTCTTTTAATGCTTTAAGCATTTGACAACAATTAATTCTTTTCTCATTAGAGATTTGAGGATATTTGTCCAAAACTGAAACTTCCACCATGAATCATGGCTTTAGTTAGCGGCCCAATGTTCTTCTCTCACAATATGCATGCTCAAACCATTCAACTCAGTGTAGATCGCCCTTACTTCAGACAAGACGAACATGCATAGCAACTCACATGAAATTCAACAATGAGTTGATGGCGTTCCTCAGTAAACATGGTTATCGCGCAACAAGCAACTTAATAAGAGATAAAGTGCATAATTACATATTCAATACTACAATAGTTTTTAAGGCTATTTTGTCCCATGAGCTATATATTGCAAAGGTGAATGATGGAATTTTAAAGGTAGCACTCAAGCAATTTACTTTGGAATGGCGGGAAAATACCATGTAGTATAGGTAGGTATGGTGGACACAAATGGCATAGTGGTTGGCTCAAGTATTTTGGATGCATGAGAAGTATTCCCTCTCGATACAAGGTTTAGGCTAGCAAGGCTTATTTGAAACAAACACGAGGATGAACCGGTGCAGCAAAACTCACATAAAAGACATATTGTAAACATTATAAGACTCGACACCGTCTTCCTTGTTGTTCAAACTCAAAACTAGAAATTATCTAGACCTTAGAGAAACCAAATATGCAAACCAAATTTTAGCATGCTCTATGTATTTCTTCATTAATGGGTGCAAAGCATATGATGCAAGAGCTTAAACATGAGCACAACAATTGCCAAGTATCACATTACCCAAAACATTTATAGCAATTACTACATGTATCATTTTCCAATTCCAACCATATAACAATTTAACGAAGGAGAAACTTCGCCATGAATACTATGAGTAGAAACCAAGGACATATTTGTCCATATGCTACAGCGGAGTGTGTATCTCTCCCATAAAGTGAATGCTAGGATACATTTTATTCAAACAAAACAAAAACAAAAACAAACCGACGCTCCAAGAAAAAACACATAAGATGTGGCCGAATAAAAATATAGTTTCAGGGGAGGAACCTGATAATTTGTTGATGAAGAAGGGGATGCCTTGGGCATCCCCAAGCTTAGACGCTTGAGTCTTCTTGATATATGCAGGGGTGAACCACCGGGTGCATCCCCAAGCTTAGAGCTTTCACTCTCCTTGATCATGTTGCATCATACTCCTCTCTTGATCCTTGAAAACTTCCTCCACACCAAACTCGAAACAACTCATTAGAGGGTTAGTGCACAATATAATATGACATATTCAGAGGTGACACAATCATTCTTAACACTTCTGGACATTGCATAATGCTACTGGACATTAATGGATCAAAGAAATTCATCCAACATAGCGAAAGAGGCAATGCGAAATAAAAGGCAGAATCTGTCAAAACAGAACAGTTCGTATTGACGAATTTTAAAATGGCACCAGACTTGCTCAAACGAAAATGCTCAAATTGAATGAAAGTTGCGTACATATCTGAGGATCATGCTCGTAAATTGGCGTAATTTTCTGAGCTACCTACAGGGAGGTGGACCCAGATTCGTGACAGCAAAGAAATCTGAAACTGCGCAGTAATCCAAATCTAGTACTTACTTTTCTATCAAAGACTTTACTTGGCACAACAAAACATAAAACTAAGATAAGGAGAGGTTGCTACAGTAGTAAACAACTTCCAAGACACAAATATAAAATAAAGTACTGTATTAAAATAACACATGGGTTATCTCCCAAGAAGTTCTTTCTTTATAGCCGTTAAGATGGGCTCAGCAGTTTTAATGGTGCACTCGCAAGAAATAGTAGTTGAAGCAAAAGAGAGCATCAAAAGGCAAATTCAAAACACATTTAAGTCTAACATGCTTCCTATGCATAGGAATCTTGTAAATAAACAAGTTCATGAGGAGCAAAGTAACAAGCATAGGAAGATAAAACAAGTGTAGCTTCAAAAATTTCAGCACATAGAGAGGCATTTTAGTAACATGAAAATTTCTACAACCATATTTTCCTCTCTCATAATAACTTTCAGTAGCATCATGAGCAAACTCAATAATATAACTATCGCATAAAGCATTCTTATCATGAGTCTCATGCATAAAATTATTACTCTCCACATAAGCATAATCAATTTTATTAGTAATAGTGGGAGCAAATTCAACAAAGTGGCTATCATCATATATAGGAGGCATATTGTAATCATAAAAGAAAATTTTCTCCTCAATGCTTGGGGACTAAAAAGATCATGCTCATCAGAGCCAGCTTCCCCAAGCTTAGAATTTTCCATAGCATTAGCAACAATGGTGTTCAAAGCATCCATAGTAATAACTTTCCCATTAGCATGCATATAAAGTTCCATGGGTTTTTTAATTCTCTCTTCAAACACATCATGTCTTAATTCAAGATAAAGTTCATAAAGATCTCTCATATTTTTGTTGTTTTCCATTATGCTTAACTAGTGAAATAAAAACATGCATGATATTAAGTAAAGTAAAACAAGTAACTAATTTTTTTGTGTTTTTGATATAGCAAACAAGACAGTAAATAAGGTAAAACTAGCAACTAATTTTTTTGTGTTTTGATATAAGTGCAGCAAACAAAGTAGTAAATAAAATAAAGCAAGACAAAAACAAAGTAAAGAGATTGAGAAGTGGAGACTCCCCTTGCAGCGTGTCTTGATCTCCCCGGCAACGGCGCCGTAAAAAGAGCTTGATGGCGTGTATTTCACACGTTCGTTGGGCAACCCCAAGAGGAAGGTATGATGCGCACAGCAGCAAGTTTTCCCTCGTAAAGAAACCAAGGTTTATCGAACCAGGAGGAGCCAAGAAGCACGTTGAAGGTTGATGGCGGCGGGATGTAGTGCGGCGCAACACCGGAGATTCCGGCGCCAACGTGGAACCTCGCACAACACAACCAAAGTACTTTGCCCCAACGAAACAGTTGAGGTTGTCAATCTCACCGGCTTGCTGTAACAAAGGATTAACCGTATTGTGTGGAAGATGATTGTTTGCAGAGAAAACAGTAAAAACAAGTATTGCGGTAGATTGTATTTCGAGAAAGAGAATTGGACCGGGGTCCACAGCTCACTAGAGGTGTCTCTCCCATAAGACGAACAGCATGTTGGGTGAACAAATTACAGTTGGGCAATTGAC
Organism: Lolium rigidum; assembly: GCF_022539505.1. Taxonomy (NCBI): domain Eukaryota; kingdom Viridiplantae; phylum Streptophyta; class Magnoliopsida; order Poales; family Poaceae; genus Lolium; species Lolium rigidum. Next base: position 240,519,746 of record NC_061508.1, on the reverse strand, counting down.
AAATAAAGAGAGCATGACAATGCACATACATATCATGATGAGTATAGTGAGATTTAATTGGGCATTACGACAAAGTACATAGACCGCCATCCAACCGCATCTATGCCTAAAAAGTCCACCTTCAGAGTTATCATCCGAACCCCTCCAAGTATTAAGTTGCAAAGCAACAGACAATTGCATTAAGTATGGTGCGTAATGTAATCAACAACTACATCCTTAGACATAGCATCAATGTTTTATCCCTAGTGGCAACAAGACAACACAACCTTAGAACTTTCTCACATCTGTCCTGGTGTCAATGCAGGCATGAACCCACTATCGAGCATAAGTACTCCCTCTTGGAGTTAAAAGTAAAAACTTGGCCAGAGCCTCTACTAGAAACGGAGAGCATGCAAGATCATAAACAACACATAAGCATAACTTTGATAATCAACATAACAAGTATTCTCTATTCATCGGATCCCAACAAACGCAACATATAGAATTACATATAGATGATCTTGATCATGATAGGCAGCTCACAAGATCCGACAATGATAGCACAATGGGGAGAAGACAACCATCTAGCTACTGCTATGGACCCATAGTCCAGGGGTAGACTACTCACTCATCACTCCGGAGGCGACCATGGCGGTGTAGAGTCCTCCGGGAGATCATTCCCCTCTCCGGCAGGGTGCCGGAGGCGATCTCCGGGATCCCCCGAGATGGGATCGGCGGCGACGGCGTCTCGGCAATGTTTTCCGTATCGTGGCTCTCGGTATCGGGGGTTTCGTCACGGAGGCTTTAAGTAGGCGGAAGGGCAAGTCGAGAGGCGGCACGGGGGCCCACACCATAGGCCGGCGCGGCCAGGGGTGGGGCCGCGCCGCCCTAGGGTTTGGCCACCCCGTGGCCCCTCTTCGTCTCGTCTTCGGTCTTCCGGAAGCTTCGTGAGAAAATAGGCCTCCGGGCTTTTATTTCGTCCAATTCCGAGAATATTTCTTTACTAGGATTTCTGAAACCAAAAACAGCAGTAAAACAAAGAATTGGCACTTCGGCATCTTGTTAATAGGTTAGTTCCAGAAAATGCACGAATATGACATAAAGTGTGCATAAAACATGTAGATAACATCAATAATGTGGCATGGAACACAAGAAATTATCGATACGTTGGAGACGTATCACATTCCCATAAAACTTATGAGTTTATGTAGTCTCACCAAATTATATTCTATCATCTTGCAATAAGGTCTTAGATATCACATATATCTCATACCTTGATTATTTCTGAAATCAAAATTTTCAGCTCCTTACTTTTCAAACAGATTTGAACTTCAAGTTTCACGGAGACAAGATAACTTTAGGTACTAATTGAAACCATAGTTCTTTGAATCAACAATGGGAGGTTTACTAAAAGTTTGCAATAGGACTTAATCATTTCTTGATTCTTTAACAATACGGTACCAGTCCGTAAAGTTTCTTGTCAGATTTTAACAGTATTTCTATCTCAATTACAAGACTAGCGCTTGGTAGAAAACGGATGCCAATACTACAAATTATTCAAAATACTACTCAGACTATGTTTATGATAATTAGTTCATGTTTAATCTAATTACTAGTGAACTCCCACTTAATACAACATCCCTCATAGTTGTTAAGTGGTACACGATCCACATCCACTACACCAAAACCGATCATCACGTGAGATGATGTAGCTTCAATGGTGAACATCAACATGTTGATCATATCATCCATATGACTCGTGTTCAACCTTTCGGTTTCCGTTGTCCCGAGGCCATGTCTCGTATATGCTAGGCTCGTCAAGCAAACCCAAGTATTCCGCGTGTGCAACATGGCTTACACCCGTTGTATGTGAACGTTGAGTCTATCACATCCGATCATCACGAGATGCTTCGAAACGACGAACTGTGCAACGGTGCATACGAGGGGAGAACACTTTATTATCTTGATATTAATGTGAGGGATCATCTTATAATGCTACCGTCACGTTCTAAGCAAAATAAGATGCATAAAGGATTAACATCACATGCAATTCATATGTGATATGATATGGTCCTTTAGTCTTTGCGCCTTCGATCTTCATCTCCAAAGCACGTGACATGATCTCCATCATCAACGGGCATGATCTCCATCATCGTCGGCGTAGCGTCAAGGTCCATGGCGCCGTCTTCATGGTTGTTCACCTCATGTAGCAACTATTACAACTACTTTGAAATACTACTCAACATGAAAATTAAAGACAACCATAAGGCTCCTGCCGGTTGCCACAATACAATAATGATCATCTCATACATATTCATCATCACATCATGGCCATATCACATCACCAAACCCTGCAAAAACAAGTTAGACGTCTCTAATTTGGTTTGCGTATTTTACGTGGTTTAGGGTTTTCGAGAGAGATCTAATCTACCTACGAACATGAACCACAACGTTGATACTAATGTTTTCAATAGAAGAGTAAATTGAATCTTCACTATAGTAGGAGAGACAGACACCCGCAAAGCTTCTTATGCAATACAAGTTGCATGTCGAACGAGGAACAAGTCTCATGAACGCGGTCATGTAAAGTTAGTCCGGGCCGCTTCATCCCACTATGCCACAAAGATGCAAAGTACTCAAACTAAAGATAACAAGAGCATCAACGCCCACAAAACCATTGTGTTCTACTCGTGCAACCATCTATGCATAGACACGGCTTTGATACCACTGTAGGAGAACGTTGCATAAAAAAAAAATTCCTACCGCGAACACGCAATCCAAGCCAAGATGCAATCTAGAAGACGGTAGCAACGAGGGGGTATCGAGTCTCACCCTTGAAGAGATTCCAAAGCCTACAAGATGAGGCTCTTGTTGCTGCGGTAGACGTTCACTTGCCGCTTGCAAAAGCGCGTAGAAGATCTTGATCACGATCGCTTCCGGCGCCACGAACGGGCAAGCACCTCCGTACTCGGTCACACGTTCGGTTGTTGATGAAGACGACGTCCACCTCCCCGTTCCAGCGGGCAGCGGAAGTAGTAGCTCCTTCTTGAATCCGACAGCACGACGGCGTGGTGTCGGTGGTGGTGGAGAAATCCGGCGGAGCTTCGCTTAAACGTGCGGGATGTGGTGGAGGAGAGAGACCGCTAGGGTTTGGGGAGAGAGAGGGGTTGGGCGCCGTCCCTCTAAGGGGTGCGGCCAAGGCTGAGGCTTGAAGTGGCCAGCCCCCTCTCCTATGCCCCTCATTATATAGGTGGAAGCCCCAAGAGTTCTAGTCCAAGTCTTCGAATAAGACCCCAACACTAAAACCTCCCATATGTGGGAAACCTACTCAAGGAGGGAGTCCTACCCAAGGTGGGACTCCCACCTTTCCTTGAGGTGGGTTGGTCGGCCACCCTAGAGGAGTCCACCTTGGACTCCTCCCCTTAGGGTTGGCTGGCCATGCAAGGTGGAGTCCCTCCGGGACTCTACTTTCCATGGTGATTTCTTCCGGACTTTTCTAGAACCTTCTAGAACCTCGCCATAAATGCACCGGATCATTTCCAAACTTGGAATATGACTTCCTATATATGAATCTTATTCTCCGGACCATTCCGGAACTCCTCGTGATGTCCGGGATCTCATCCGGGACTCCGAACAAATATTCGAACTCCATTCCATATTCAAGTTCTACCATTTCAACATCAAACCTTAAGTGTGTCACCCTACGGTTCGCGAACTATGCGGACATAGTTGAGTACTCACTCCGACCAATAACCAATAGCGGGATCTGGAGATCCATAATGGCTCCCACATATTCAACGATGACTTCAGTGATCGAATGAACCATTCACATACGATACCAATTCCCTTTGTCACGCGATATTTTACTTGTCCGAGGTTTGATCATCGGTATCACTCTATACCTTGTTCAACCTCGTCTCCCGACAAGTACTCTTTACTCGTACCATGGTATGTGGTCTCTTATGAACTTATTCATATGCTTGCAAGACATTAGACGACATTCCACCGAGAGGGCCCGGAGTATATCTATCCGTCATCGGGATGGACAAATCCCACTCGTTGATCCATATGCCTCAACTCATACTTTCCGGATACTTAATCCCACCTTTATAACCACCCATTTACGCAGTGGCGTTTGATGTAATCAAAGTACCTTTCCGGTATAAGTGATTTACATGATCTCATGGTCATAAGGACTAGGTAACTATGTATCGAAAGCTTATAGCAAATAACTCAATGACGTGATCTTATGCTATGCTTAATTGGGTGTGTCCATTACATCATTCATACAATGATATAACCTTGTTATTAATAACATCCAATGTTCATGATTATGAAACTAATCATCCATTAATCAACAAGCTAGTTTAAGAGGCATACTAGGGACTTCTTTGTTGTCTACATATCACACATGTACTAATGTTTCGGTTAATACAATTATAGCATGATATATAAACATTTATCATAAACACAAAGATATAAATAATAACCACTTTATTATTGCCTCTAGGGCATATCTCCTTCAGGAAGAGCATAATGATTTTGGAAATGTCATTTCCAAAACCAGGGGGCATGTGTTATCACCAGATTTTGGCCAAATCAGGAGATAGGCCGTAAGTGAGATGGGCTTAAAGGATCTACGTGTGGAGGATCTCTGAAGCGGCCTTGCACGAGAATTTGGGCTAAATTGCTCGTGTATCTGTATTATAGTAGATCGTATCTTAGTTTGGAAGTTAGAGTTTAACCCGTGCACGGTTCGGTGCACGCCTGAATTAGAAAGTCCCCGGACTATAAATTTGTATCTAGGGTTTATGAAATAAACAACAATCATCGTTCACAACAAACACAAACCAGGCGCATCGCCACCCCTTCTTCGAGGGTTTCCTTCCGGTAAGCATCATGCTCGCCTAGATCGCATCTTGCGATCTAGGCGATGACACGTTTATTCGTCTACCTTGTGCTACTCGTGCTGAAGCGTTGTTGATGGCGAGTAGCACTACCTATCTTAGGTGTTTTGGGGCTTGCATTGATGTTTTTCTTATGCATATCTGCTTAGCAATGCCGTCCCTTGACACCTAGCTGCCCTTACGCCTATCTGGGCGTAAGGGCAGCATCTTGCTTGTTCGATACTTAGTAGATCCGATCTGTTATAGTTGCTCCTTGTTCTTCAAGGATTAGTTTAATATCTACATGATTAGGCCTTATGCTGGGGTTGGAGGATCCGGTAGTGCGCTAGGTGCTGTTTACCGTTCCTAGAAGGGATGTTCCGGGAATTGACGTAACGTTGGTTTTTAGGCCTCTTCTAGGGATAGTTTGCATCATCTTTCGTATCCGCTAGGCCCAACTACGCGTAGGATGTTCCGGTTATGCGGTGAAAACCCTAAACTGTCGTAGATTGGTTTAGCTTTGTGTTGATCAAGCAGGATCCCCATGTCATTGCAAATCCGAGCGTGAACCATGGGGCGATCGGCTCTTTGAGCCGATCCACGAGGCAACCTGAGAGCCGATAGGGCTCGTATTTAATGTTTACGTGTCTACCATGCAGGAACAATCGAAGCTATCTAACACCTTCCCCGATCGGGTCTAGGTCAGGTGGCACGCCCTTGCAACCGCCAGGACGTGTGCAGGAAACTTGCGGGACGACGCGAGGTGCCAGGGTCCACTAAGCGGCCTTGGGAGCCTCCCGGCTCTTCGTGTTGCTTAACCACTGCTCGCCGGTGAGTTTTGGCAGGCAACAGTCTCATACTCATTGTCCTCATTGATAATCATGACTTTGCGGTTAGGACAATCTCTCTTGAAGTGACCCTTGCCACCACATGTATGGCAAAGCATATCGCGGTTGCGCGATGTAGACATGCTAGAACCACTCGTACTTCCAGCAGATTCGGACTTCTTTGCATTAGACACATTGGAGACCGGTTTGCTATGCGGAGTAGGGTAAGGAACGGAGCGCGTCGAAGGCGCCGGCACTGTAGAAGGCGCACGGGGTGTAAAACGCCCAGCTCCCGTAGTACGTCCCTTAACCTTTGCCTCTTTAGCCAACTGTGATTCAGCTTCTCTTGCATGATGTAACAATTGTTTCATATTGGTGTAGGTGTAATGACGAACAATGCCTTTAACATCATACTTCAATCCATTGAGAAAACGTTGCATTGTCATCTCTAGAGACTCACGGACACGACCACGCTGCATAAGCATCTCCATCTCCATGTAGTACTCATCAACAGTCTTCACACCTTGCCTCAATAGTGTTAACTTATCAAATATATTCCGCATGTAATTTGTAGGCACAAAACGAGAAGTCATAACCTCCTTCATAGCACGCCATGTACGGATAGGTTGTGCACCATCTTCGTCGCGGTTACGAACCAAAGAATCCCACCAACGCAATGCATAACCATCAAATTCAGAAGAAGCAAGCTTGATCTTCTTATCTTCATAGTAGTTGGGATGTAAGCTCCATAACTTCTCAATCTTGAGCTCCCAAGTGAGATATTCTTCAACATCAGCTCCTCCTTCAAACTTGGGTATGGAAAACTTGGGCTTACCCAATCCATCTTCTTCATCTTGTCCACGACCATTGCGGACAAGTGGAACCCAGCCACGAGGACGAGGACCACGAGGCGCACCATGAGCATTGTGTGCGTCATCTTCAAGCTCAGGATCTTCATCATTGTCTTGCTGTTGTTGTTGTGCAGTCAAATTCTCAATAGCGAGGCGCATATCTGCAATATTGCGCTGGATATCCGTCATTTGATCAGCCAATCCAGTGACGGTGACATTAGTAGCATCCAGCGTTTGTTTGATCTCGTCAACTGTACCCTTAAGCTCATCATCCTTAGTGCGGAATTCACGTCGCATCTCATTACGAAGAGCTTCATACTTCCTCCATGCGATGATATCTGCCGAATTCTTGTTTTCCTGGTTAACAATCTTATTATCACTAGCAGACATGATTAGTAGGTTAGTGCACTAAATCAAAAATATATGGTGGTACTCTCACAACTCACTCAAAACTGATAAGAAAAGGAAATCTTACCGTTCCTGTTGCGGTCAGAAACCCACCGGCGGGCAGCGACTGACAACACCGTAGAGCCGGGAACAACTAGGGCTGCGGCTGGCCCCAGTCCCTCAGAGCGACGGCCCGCAAAGCCTCCTGGTCACACGTCCGATGCTATCGCAAGGGCGTGCCACCCGACCTATACCCGGTCGGGAAGGTGTTGGATGATGCCTCGCTTAGTTTCCTGCATGGCATACACGTAAACGTTAAATACGAGCCTCGATCGGCTCTCAGGTTATCCTCGTGAATCGGCTCGAGAGCCGATCCACCCATGATTCGTACAAGGTGTCCGAATATATGGTGGTCCTGCTTGATCAAGATAAAGCTAATGCGATCTACGACGATTTAGGGTTTTCACCGCATAATCGGATCATCCTACTCACGATTGGGCCTCGCGCTCGCGTACGGTGTCCGTAAGCCGATCCTAGATAGGGCCTAAAAACCAACACGAGGTTGATCCCCGGAACATCCTGTCTAGGGCTAGCAAACTACACCCTACACGCCGCTGGATCCTCCAACCCTTTGTAAGGCCTAACTATTGCGGATATTAAACTAATCCTTGCAGAACAAGGAGCAACCGTAACGGATCGGATCTACTAAACAATGATCAAGCGGGGTGCCGCCCCTACACCTAAGATAGGTGTAAGGGCGGCTAGATGTATAAGGGTTGCACTACGACAGCATATGATACGAAGAACAATGCTAACCCTAACACATCTCGAGATAACTACGTTGCTCGCCATCAAAAAGGCTTCAGCACGAGCAACGCATGAACAACGTAGGTAGGCTTGTGCTGCCTAGATCGCAAGATGCGATCTAGGCAGCATGGTGCTTACCGGAGAAACCCTCGAGACGAAGGAGTTGGCGATGCGCCGAGATTTGTTTGTGTTGAACGTTGGTTGTTGTTTATTTCATAAACCCTAGATACATATTTATAGTCCATGGGACTTTCTAATCCAGGCGTGCACCTAACCGTGCACGGGTAAAACTCCAACTCCTAACCGACACGTAATCTAATATGTTACAGATACAAGGGCAAACTAGCCCAAACTTTGCATGTAAGGCCGATTCACGTATTTCTTCTATATATATATCTTCAAGTCCATCTTGATCGCGGCCCACCTCTCGACTCGGTCAAATTCTCGGTGATAACACATGCCCCCTGGTTTTGGAAATGACATTTCCAAAATCATTACGCTTTTCTTTCGTCGGGTCATGTCGTGGCAGAGCAGAAACCGCCGCAGAATCCTTCATCATGATGCCTTGCCCCTTCCACTTCTCCACGTGGCCGCAAAATTTTCCTGTTGGGCATCATCTCCTCGGAACTGCTGTGGCATTGAATCTCCCTCATATCCCTTTTATTTAACCGTTTTAAACAGCTCGCTCCTCCTTCGTCCTCCTCGCATTAGCACCCAAAAACCCTCCTGTGCCACCATGTCTTCTTCCTCCTCCTCCTCCTCCTCCGAACTTTCCTACGGGTCCTCCTCCTCCCGCGAGACGCCGCCGGACATCCGCGCCCCAGAAGAATGGGACCTGGAAGACTACGCCTCCTCCATCTGGTCCGAAGACGACCAGTCCCTGACCAGCGGGGATGAAGATCTTCGGTTCCTTGCCGTCGGGAAGCCGGAGTCGGAAAGCGAGGACGACCGGTTCCCCTGGGACGGCTGCCCCACCTCTGAAGAAGAGGAAGAGGAAGACGACGACGACGACTCCCTCGAGGGCTACCCGCCGGCAAAACGCCTCCGCATGTGGTGGGACGACGACAGCAGCGACGATGAAGACGGGGATGAAGCTCCCATAGAGGGCTACGGGAGTAGCGACGAGGAGCCCATCGGCAGCAGTGCCGATGAGAGTTCCGAGGATGACGACGAGGGCAGCGATGGCCCGTAGATTAGGATCTACTAGTGTAGGCCTAGCTGTAGTAGATTGGTCAATAGACCCTTCTTTTGTTCTTCCTTCTTTGAGCAATCGGCTCTTTCTTTGTAAGAAATCCTGTTCATTAATGAAGAAGTTTCCCCAATTTGACTTTGCCGATTTCTTTTAAACCGATTCTCAATGAGCCGATGGCAACGCATCGGTCTCTCATAATCCGCCCTTCCTTTCTTCGACCATGGGGTGACTCCAAACTTGGCCAAAACTCAAAAAACCGATGTCAGCGCATCAAGCCTTCATGGACTATCCTTCGCCCTTTCAAACAATGAATTTGAGTTCCGACGGATCACCACCCTTGACGAAAATCGCGGTGCAGGACTAGCCGATGGCCATCCAATCGGCTTTTCAAAGCATCCACCAGGCCAGCTGCCCCCCGAGTTTCAGTCAAGGCGAGAACGGTAATGGGTCAGCCAAATGTGCCGCCATTGGCCTCATGTCATAACGCAGAACAAGCCGATTTCGACAAAATCGGCTCCCCGGAGCAGAGGACCTTCAGGGTGAGCTGCCCCCCGAGCTTCTTCAGTCTACTCCTTGCGCCTTGCTGGTCAGATCGGCTCCTTTCCTTTGGCGGATCTGCTGCAATCTATCCTTAAGTCGATGTCTGCGCATCGGCTGTGCTTAAAATTTTTTGAATTTTTTACGGCCGATTCATGTATCGGCCCCCATACTTCAATACCCATCATCAAAGAATATCTTGGGCTGCTGGGCGTTTGAAAGATACTCCTACTTCATATCCTCGTGTTTTATCCACCTAGGTGCCCCCGAGCCGATTCTGTCAAGAGAATTGATGGTATCGGCTCTTCAGGTATCCCCTGTTGGATTAAATGCCGAACCCGGTGCAGAATGGATGGTGAGGATAATTTTGGCCGATTGCTTGGAATCGGCCTCCACGTTGCTTGCTCGATGAAGGTTTTGTAATGTTCCTCCATAATTTTTTTGGGGCCGATCACAAGGATCAGCCTCGCCACGTCTGCTCATTGATTTGCTCCAGCTACATGGTTAGGCCAGTGGATACGACCAGCCTAACTTCATCCCCTGTCATGTCGATGCGCTCACCATCGTCCACCTTGAGTGCATCGCTTAATCCTTGAGCAGTAAACTCCGTTGGGAGGATGAGCACCATGTTTGTGACAGTCGATGTTTCATCATCGGCTTTCCTTTGCTTGGGGCGCCACTCTTTTCTTTGTGGCCGACCTTCTTCGTCCAGGGTTCGCTGAATTTTGGCGGCCAGATCAGGCCGTGCCTTCCTCAACGTGTGCAGGTATAATCTTTCAGCCTTCTTCCAACCCACGCGGACGCTGAACCCTTCGCTTCGAGAACGGCCGAGCCCGTCAGGGCACCACCTTGGTCGATGATACTTGTCTTCTTCATCATCGTCCTCTAGTTCCTCGAGATCTTCCACCCGAGCGGACTCAGCATGCCTGTTCCGAGGCGGGAGAGGCCCTAGACGTTTGAACACAGACACGTTAGCTGCATCCTTCTTCTTCTGTTTGCATTCTGGGCAGTTGCCGATTGTTGGCAATCGGCTCATTCCTGAGTCCCAGCAGTGTCTGAAGAAGGGGCAGTCCCAGTGCCTATCCACGTCGTCTTGCTCCCTGATGCGTGTAGTTGACACGTCCGTTGGGAACCCCAAGAGGAAGGTGTGATGCGCACAGCGGCAAGTTTCCCTCAGTAAGAAACCAAGGTTTAATCGAACCAGTAGGAGTCAAGAAGCACGTTGAAGGTTGATGGCGGCGGGATGTAGTGCGGCGCAACACCGGAGATTCCGGCGCCAACGTGGAACCCGCACAACACAACCAAAGTACTTTGCCCCAACGAAACAGGTGAGGTTGTCAATCTCACCGGCTTGCTGTAACAAAGGATTAACCGTATTGTGTGGAAGATGATTGTTTGCAGAGAAAACGAGTAAAAACAAGTATTGCAGACAGATTTGTATTTCGAGTATAAAAGAATGGACCGGCGTCCACGAGTTCACTAGAGGTGTCTCTCCCATAAGATAAAAGCATGTTGGGTGAACAAATTACAGTCGGGCAATTGACAAATAGAGAGGGCATAACAATGCACATACATGGCATGATAAGTATAGTGAGATTTAATTGGGCATTACGACAAAGTACATAGACCGCCATCCAACCGCATCTATGCCTAAAAAGTCCACCTTCGAGGTTATCGTCCGAACCCCTTCCGATATTAAGTTGCAAAGCAACGGACAATTGCATTAAGTATGGTGCGTAATGTAATCAACAACTACATCCTCGGACATAGCGCCAATGTTTTATCCCTAGTGGCAACAAGCACAACACAACCTTAGAACTTTACGTCACTCGTCCCGTGTGTCAATGCGGGCATGAACCCACTATCGAGCATAAATACTCCCTCTTGGAGTTAAAAGCAAAAACTTGGCCGAGCCTCTACTAGTAACGGAGAGCATGCAAGATCATAAACAACACATATGTAATAACTTGATAATTAACATGACATGGTATTCTCTATCCATCGGATCCCGACAAACACAACATAGAGTATTACAAATAGATGATCTTGATCATGTTAGGCAGCTCACAAGATCCAACAATGAAGCACAATGAGGAGAAGACAACCATCTAGCTACTGCTATGGACCCATAGTCCAGGGGTGAACTACTCACTCATCACTCCGGAGGCGACCATGGCGGTGTAGAGTCCTCCGGGAGATGGATCCCCTCTCCGGCAGGGTGCCGGAGGAGATCTCCAGAATCCCCCGAGATGGGATCGGCGGCGGCGGCGTCTCGGGAAGGTTTTCCGTATCGTGGTTTTTCGCATCAGGGGTTTCGCGACGGAGGCTTTAAGTAGGCGGAAGGGCAGAGTCGGGGGCCTGACGAGGGGCCCACACCATAGGGCGGCGCGGGCCCCTCCTTGGCCGCGCGGCCCTATGGTGTCGCCACCTCGTGGCCCCACTTCGTATGCTCTTCGGTCTTCTGGAAGGTTCGTGGCAAAATAGGCCCCTGGGTCTTCGTTTCGTCCAATTCCGAGAATATTTCGTTACTAGGATTTCTGAAACCAAAAACAGCAGAAAACGAGAACTGGCACTTCGGCATCTTGTTAATAGGTTAGTTCCGGAAAATGCACGAATATGACATAAAGTGTGCATAAAACATGTAGGTATCATCAATAATATGGCATAGAACATAAGAAATTATCGATACGTCGGAGACGTATCAAGCATCCCCAAGCTTAGTTCTCGCTCGTCCCGAGCGAGGTAAAACGATAACAAAGATAATTTCTGAAGTGATATGCCATCATAACCTTGATCATACTATTTGTAAACATATGTAGTGGATGCAGCGATCAAAACAATGGTAATGACATGAGTAAACAAGTGAATCATAAAGCAAAGACTTTTCATGAATAGTACTTCAAGACAAGTATTAATAAGTCTTGCATAAGAGTTAACTCATAAAGCAATAAATCAAAGTAAAGGCATTGAAGCAACACAAAGGAAGATTAAGTTTCAGCGGTTGCTTTCAAGTTGTAACATGTATATCTCATAGATAATTGTCAACATAGAGTAATATAACAAGTACAATATGCAAGTATGTAGGAATCAATGCACAGTTCACACAAGTGTTTGCTTCTTGAGGTGGAGAGAGATAGGTGAACTGACTCAACATAAAAGTAAAGAGAATGGTCCTTCAAAGAGGAAAGCATCGATTGCTATATTTGTGCTAGAGCTTTTATTTTGAAAACATGAAACAATTTTGTCAACGGTAGTAATAAAGCATATGAGTTATGAAAGTTATATCTTACAAGTTGCAAGCCTCATGCATAGTGTACTAATAGTGCCCGCACCTTGTCCTAATTAGCTTGGACTACCGGATCTTTACAATGCACATGTTTTAACCAAGTGTCACAATGGGGTACCTCCATGCCGCCTCGTACAAAGGTCTAAGGAGAAAGCTCGCATTTTGGATTTCTCACTTTTGATTATTCTCAACTTAGACATCCATACCGGGACAACATGGACAACAGATAATGGACTCCTCTTTAATGCATAAGCATGTGGCAACAATTATTATTCTCATATGAGATTGAGGATGTATGTCCAAAACTGAAACTTCCACCATGATGCATGGCTTTAGTTAGCGGCCCAATGTTCTTCTCTAACAATATGCATGCTCCAACCATGAAGGTGGTAGATCTCTCTTACTTCAGACAAGACGGACATGCATAGCAACTCACATGATATTCAACAAAGAATAGTTGATGGCGTCCCCAGAAGCATGGTTATCGCACAACAAGCAACTTAATAAGAGATAAAGTGCATAAGTACATATTCAATACCACAATAGTTTTTAAAGCTATTTGTCCCATGATCTATATATCGTAAAGGTGAATGATGGAATTTTAAAGGTAGCACTAAAGCAATTTACTTTGGAATGGCGGATAAATACCATGTAGTAGGTAGGTATGGTGGACACAAATGGCACAGTGGTTGGCTCAAGTATTTTGGATGCATGAGAAGTATTCCCTCTCGATACAAGGTTTAGGATAGCAAGGTTATTTGAAACAAACACAAGGATGAACGGTGCAGCAAAACTCACATAAAAGACATATTGTAAACATTATAAGACTCCATACCGTCTTCCTTGTTGTTCAAAACTCAATACTAGATGTTATCTAGACTCTAGAGAAACCAAATATGCAAACCAAATTAGCAAGCTCTAAGTATTTCTTCATTAATGGGTGCAAAGTATATGATGGAAGAGCTTAATCATGAGCACAACAATTGCCAAGTATCAAATTATCCAAGACATTTTAGAGTTACTACATGTAGCATTTTCCAATTCCAACCATATAACAATTTAACGAAGAAGAAACTTCGTCATGAATACTATGAGTAGAGCCTAAGGACATACTTGTCCATATGCTACAGCGGAGCGTGTCTCTCTCCCATAAAGTGAATGCTAGGATCCATTTTATTCAATCAAAACAAAAAAACAAAAACAAACCGACGCTCCAAGCAAAGTGCATAAGATGTGACGGAATAAAAATATAGTTTCAGGGGAGGAACCTGATAATGTTGTCGATGAAGAAGGGGATGCCTTGGGCATCCCCAAGCTTAGACGCTTGAGTCTTCTTATAATATGCAGGGGTGAACCACCGGGGCATCCCCAAGCTTAGAGCTTTCACTCTTCTTGATCATAGTATATCATCCTCCTCTCTTGACCCTTGAAAACTTCCTCCACACCAAACTCGAAACAACTCATTAGAGGGTTAGTGGACAATAAAAATTAACATGTTCAGAGGTGACACAATCTCTACTATATTAAATCTCTAGAGGTGGTGTCCCATGGTACGTCCTACACTCCTACTCCTGCTCCATCCCGTTTGCAAAGAAATCGGTGGCTCTTGCTCTGAACCGCTCAGGCAAAAAAGATCGTGTGAACCACGCACGAAAAATCAGGGGTGAGGAGCGGTTGTACTACCACACACGCACGACTCCTCCTGCAAAAGGAAAAAAATCCTCCAGCCTACGGTTCCTCTATCATTATCGACTTCCGTCGTTCCTCCGCCGAATCTCCTCCCCATCGAGCACCATCGTGAGAGTGCAGTTGTGCGGTGGGCTTCTCCGCGCCGCGCGCTGTCCGTCGGGCGCCGCTGCTGTTGTCTTAGCTGGCGGCACCGCGGGGGGCGGCTCCTCGAGGGGTGCAGCGATGATGTGCGCTCCACGCGGGAAGCCACTTCCGCTGGTTCGCCATGGCCATCACCGCCCTGAGCTAGGCAACGCCGCGACGATTTCGCCTCAGACTGCAGCGTCACGAGCAGTCAGGTCAATCCACGGCCGCAGGTGCCGGGACTGAAGGACTCGGTGGCCTCTACTGGCAGGTGACGAGACGCCGTGGACTGCCATCTCCGCCGTGGCTGCCGATACAGCATCTGACCCCAACTGTCCAACCTCATTTAGTCTGTAAGTTCATCCACCACTGTTACTCTAATGGACCAACTGAGTGGTTAGCACGATGGTGATGCAATTTATATATGATGAGATGCCTGGGAATTTGAATGCTAATTCCAATCTTTGGACCATGGTATTTTCAGTTAGTAACAGTTAATCTTTTGTTCTTTCTACGTGATGGTTGCTAACTACGGATGACAATTGTTTGTTTTCTAAACCCACAACACGCTTTGTGCCCATTTCAGCTTCCATTAGTTCACAGCATGATGATTTTCGAGGATTTCAGTCTCTTCACCTCCAGCTAAATCTCATTACCTATCCGACAGAAAAGCTCTAGATCTGACACAGCTCCCTCTTAGATATTATTGTTAATGTTAAGCTCCAAATAATTATAGTTTATGTTGTTGGTGACTTGGTGAGGCACCTGTTTATAAAACGATACAAAACATTTTTCATGAGCGCCTCCCATTTTTTTGAGAAAGTTATTTCATATTGAAATGTTGATTTAGCAATATAAGCATATTCTGATTGTATGGAAACATTCTTAAAAGGAGCCTACGAAATCAAGAGCTAACACTTCCATCTTTATAGATTGCTAATTAAAATTGTAACTCAATCGTACACTATTACGTGACTTGCGTTGTGTGTGCGCTGGTTCTTCATATTCGAGCTGGGGTATACAGTTGTACACTATAAGTGCAGCTTAGAAAATCACACAACAAAGGATTTTTTAGAAGGTAAGAATAATTAGTGGAGTAATAATAATTTACAAAAGGTAGTACATTTTTAGCTTATTAGCCAAGTGGTGCATGAGAGATGGAATCATGTTGTGATTTGTCAATTTGATTTCCTTTTTTGTATTCGTTTTAGTACTAATAATTTACAAAAGGTAGCACAATTGGTTGATTATTGACGTGTGAATGTTTTACTCCACTAGACATATTGGGGCCAAATTAGGTGGGATGTTTGTTTTCCTGGTACATGAATGGAATGTTAGTGAGTATGCATGCCAATGCCGATATCCATATTCTACCTCCTGCTTGTTGAGTTTAACTGCGTCGAGGTTCAGCTAAGGTTCTGCGTTAGCTATGTTGCATTTGGTGCCAAACAAATGGTTGTGTAAACGCCTGAATGAAATCTGCTTTGTGTAGCATTGTAGTTCTGAAAAAATGAAGAATTATGGATGTATCTAATATAATTGTCCAATTTCATGTGGTTTTTGTGTTATGCTTAGGCGACAGTGGTATTGATTAAGCCCTGTTAAATACATGGTATATATCTTAGAGATTGTGCTGCATATGAATTTCTCAAAATTAACAAGTAATGTTCCAATATTATCTCTTAGATATTCATGCGCTTGCCAACCAAAACTAATGTGGTTGCTCATACAAAATTAGACACATGAATTACACTATGTATAACAGTTGTGTCCAAATACAATGCAGGAAGCAAGATAATCAACAACTGACTATGCCCTACAATGGTTTTCAGCGACTTCAGAATCAACAATCTGCAGTCAGCTAGCAAAGGGAAGGCCCTGGTCAACATTATCTCTGCACCCAGAATTTCTAATGACCGCACCATTTGAATTGATTTAGTTGTCTACTATTTCATCGCACTTCTGTTGGATCAAATCTTTAGAGGTATGTTGCCTTTTAGTGTTCCTTCGAAATGGATATATATGTAGATATTCTCATTCTTACTTCAGTGTGCATGGAAATTTGTCTCACATTGTAATATGTGACCCAAAAACAGTGGCATGAGTTAACTCAGTTTATCTTCTTTGTATAAAATGTGTCTTCTGGTACCATTACCAGTCATGACCCCTGATTTTATTTTTTGTAATGAAAACGTAGAATGTAGTTAAGATTTCCCAAGAAATCTTGAACATTGACTCGACGAGAATCCCAAGTCTTAAGTTAGTATGGTAACTGTGCACATCCCCAATTTATTGATTTTTCCAACCTTCACATGTTTTTATGGCAGGCTCACTCTTTTAGATAAGACATGTAGATTAACATATATATCTACATGTGTAAGCCTAAAAATGTGCATCGGATAATAGATAGTTGTGTACTAAAAGACGACCACTTAGACATTATTTTTATTCCATGTGATTCTGGATTTACTTTTTTAATTCATTTTAATTCGAGCTTGATTTGTAACAGTTCCAAAGATTTTTTTTTTGTATTACACGTGAATTTTCACGTGCCGTCGTCCATGATGCACAATGTATCTGGAGTCCTTTTGTTGTCTCCTCTGCACCATTGGCAGACCTCTGAAGCAGCACATTACCATTGCAATTGATTTTGATTTCGGAATCTGAGAGGTGAGTTGTCATTTTGTAAATTTTGTTGGGAAATGAACTGTGATTTTTTATGTTGGTACATGAATATATTGGTTACAGCAGAGTAATTTGTGTGCTCTTTTATCCTTGTAACTGTAGCATCAGATTTTGGTGGTGAGGCATATAATACTTGACGAGGCACCACGACTGGATGTTGGAGAAGATAATATGGCATTGTACTGGTCTTTCCACGATGTACATACATGCATGTGGCTTGCTGTCTCCGGTGTGCACAACTACCATCTTGCGCTTAACCTCAGTTGCAACTCTCAGCTACTACAATCCGGTGCGCTGAAGCTGGCTCGGGGCCCAGTGTGATCCCGCCTTAGCCCCTGGCTGCAATAACCACTGCACCACAAGTATTCTCTCTTTCTCTCTCATTTTTCCAAATCCTACTTTCATGGAATTTTGTCATTCCTATCTACCAAGTAATCTGCTGAGGATGACGCAAAAACACATGTCATCATAAGTGTACTGCAGTCCTCTTCAAGTATCATATTATGTGCTGTGGAAACTTTTTATTTTGTGTTTCGACACTAATATTGTTACTTGTGTTCTTTTTCTTTTTCTTAATAAAAGGTTTTGTTTGTTAGCAAATTATATGTTCTTTCACTTCCTGTAAACATTGCCCTGTTGGAATTGCAACATTGTACAGTTTATCAGCTTCTTTTTATTGCTCAAGGCAGTTTATTAGCTCTCGTATTGTTTCTGTTAATATCCAGTTGCAATTTTGTTTGCCCTGCAGCCATGCATCTTTGTCGTATTCACAATCACAATGATGTCTTTGTTTATATTCATGACCCCTTGAATAGGACCCAAAGGCTTTCTATTCAAAGTGAGCCCTACATTGACCAACAAAATTCAACTGGAACACATGGTAAGTTAGTGATAGATGTCAAGCTGATGGCACCACTTCGAGTGACTCCTCTTTGTATTATAGACAAGGTTAGATTACATGCATGCCTAAGTTCAGACCTCAGTGTTTCCAATTTGAAATGACAATTATTTTTTATACTACGAGTGGATATGCTCTGAAATTTTCATCCAGTGTGTCCAGAATTATCCTTCTAATTCTAAAGATGATTGTTGGCTAGCAGTTTAATGTTATCAAATTTCCTGGTTGCCAAGAGATTAGAAAACGAATTAAAGTGCATGTTTACATGAATTATCCTACTAAAGTCAAATGTTGGCTAGCAGTTTAATGCTATCAAATTGCATGGTAGCAGTTTGTTGTCGAGAATATATTCACAACACTATTATATGAAAGCTAATGATAGTCCTCTCATGTTTCTAGCTTTAATTTCGTTGATGGTTTCTCAACTTATACTGTTAATGATAAACCCATGGATGTTTTTTCTATCGTAAAAAGTTTGAACATGGAATCATCTATATATTGTTTTCAACTTTAAGGACGAATTAAAATTCTAATTTTTGCATGTGTTGAAATAGGAGGAGCTGGAAGCAAGGAGTTGTACACTACGACTGACCACCGGTCGTTCCCTTGCCTCAGGATGAGGACACAATATTATGGCCAATAATGGCCCGTGGTGCCAATCGCACCATATAGCCACTTTAACCATGTTATAAGTTGTAACATTTAGAGCAGAAGGTCAAGAAAAGATAGTTGTTGTCAGAGAGAGGAAGCGGGAAGAAGACGTCCTTAGCGAATTTTACATCTGCATTATGCTCTAGGCATGTATTGAAAATGTCTACTTATAATGTCTACAAAATTTTTACCAGTCATGCTGATATGATTTTTTCTTTCCGTAGCAAATACATACAACAACAAATTGTTATTGACAATGGTTGATCCTCTTTCGCAAGATGTAACTCATTGTAACAAGCTCACACTATTAGAGCCAGAGTGGATGTTACATTTATGTGTACCTATTATGCTCATCTCAACGACCTTTGTACCAACTACAAAATTAGGTTCAAAAGTATAGCCTGTCGTTGGATATAGATATTCACGTTCTGAATTGGGATTGAGTATCCGATGGAAAGCAATGCTGCAGTTTTGATGGTCACGAGATCTGGGATTGCTAGAACCTGCCACATTACCAAGAGTCCAAAGGCGGCTCAGCACATTTGTGTGTTCTTCGTTTTGCGTGAAGTGATGCAGTCTCTGATAGCATGGGCTATGGATAACTACTACAAAGATTTGCCACAGATGGATAAAACAGTAGGAGTGACAAGTTGAAGTGGGGTGACTAGATCTGCATACTTTTCCCTCCGCCGGCCACATATCCTCTATACCATCAGGGTTATTTGAAGTGCACTCCAATTACATATGCAGGATTAGAAGAATTTTAGGCTCCGTGGCAACGCACGGGCATTCAACTAGTTAAATATAAAATATGGAGCAATTGTCATGGCACAAAAGCAGTTATGGTCCGGTATTCTTCTTTTTCCTAAATATTCTAGAGAAAGAGAGACAGAGTGAAGCAATAGAGTTTCCTTTATAGAAGATTTAGAGCCACACCATGTCTAACTAAACAAAATTAGAATTTTGCAGTTTGTAAAATCAAATATGATTTGAAATTGATGCTACTATTTGACTCCAACTACCAAATACATACACATACAAATAACAACTTTGGTATTTGGGGCATTTCCAATTTAGCATTGTTTTGGTATTTCCAATTCAATTTAATTTCCACTTGAATAAATACACCTAGACAGAGCCTTTCGTTCATACTTATATGGCACACACACATATATTTCAAGGCTCAACATTGACCATTAATTAACCAGCAAAACATAGAGTATGTGTTTGAAAAAGCAGTGTTAATTGGATTCAAAACTACTCCTTGGTAGTAATTTTTATTACACATTACTCACATACTATTGGTCAAACACGAAATGGGGACGGTATAGAAATAGGGATAAGAGAGTGGTAGGCGTGAAAGTACTCCAATCTGTTCGTGCATGAATATGTACACTTATACCCTCGACGCGCATGTAGTGGGAGGCCAACTGAAAGCGCGATATGCAAGACAATCTGGCTAGCGTTTTTTGAATTGAAAACCCCAATCACCCGGGAGGGGGGCTGTTAGGGCTTGTAGAAGCTACGGGCTGAGCCAGATCAATCCGCTTGCCTCTAACTTGGTTGTCAATCAATGAGCGAAATCTGATTACAAAATCTCTGAAGAATGGAAGCAATCACAAAAGAAGCGGATAAAAAGTAGATGCATTGATTTAATTGGATTTGTGTGCTTAGTGTGAATTGTCCATCACCAAACAATCTCCACAATTTTACATGTATGAATCGGAGTCTTACTCCTATTCCAAACTAAGTAGGTCTTCCTACGTAATCATGTTGAAGCCGGACTTCAAGCGTGTGGGTCAAGGTGGTCTCGGTGTTGGAGTTTGTATGGTCTCGGTCTCCGGGCAGTAGCGGGCTTCTCCTTCTGGCGTTGTTGTATCTTCCTTGCCGAATTACGTATCTTCAAGTGTTCGAGTCTTCCTAGATCTGACTCCCTTGCCGATGCGTCTGTCCAAAAATCTTCAGTCTTCAAGAGAGCTTCCTCGTTTAGTCAGCACCGGACCAAAAATAGTTGCCAACACATTTTAAACTAGTCACTCAAGCATTGTCCTTTTGAACGTCCACCATCCCTTAACGATTTGACGGCCAAGATTCACCCTTAGCGCTTCGTGCCCAAAGTCTTCCCGAGTCACCATCGATCTCCAGATGGATGGCTAAGCTTCTCCTAGGAGTTGCAGTTCAAAACAGCCTTAGGCTCCAACACTTTTCAATTTGTCGCCACTCTCTTGCAGCTGGCCTATTTAGCTTGATATGAGCCTTGTAATGCTTATCACAATTTTTTGTTGGGTCTAAATCCTAGCCCCGGTTGCTCCGGCTGGCAAAACTTTCTGCTTGTAAACCCTAAATTCAGCCAAGACCCAAGAGGCGTATCTCGAAGTAGTGCAGTTAGTTCCTTAATTCTCTGAATTTGTTTTGTTCTTTGCTGAATTGGTAGCAGAGCCTATCACTCATCGAATCACTGGACCTTGCATGATAATAATAGCAAAGTGATACCGGGGAAGAAGAAGAAAGACAACAAAAAAACAAAAACCCGCTCGACGCGTTGTGTCTTATACATCATCGTTCAGTGCCGGAGATATATGCACTCCGCTGGATGATAAAAAACAATACTGTGTGCAGGGAACAAGAAGAAAGACAACTGCCCCGTCCGCGCCTTTTTATTCATCTTTCACTACGAAGAACACAAAATGATACTGCAAGGAAAAAACAAACAGTGACACCGACACACTCAACCGACCTCAAAGACAATTAATGGGAAACAAACAGGAAGGGAAAAAAGCACGCCTACGCGCGCGGGGCGACAGCGGTGGCGGTGGCAACATGACCATCTAGCACAAGTTTCTTTCCAGGGGGTATTTATGCGTAACAAACATAAAGTCCTGAAATTTCCGGAGGTATGTTGCCGGCTTGCCGCTTTTCTTGTAGACTACGATCTCTACGCGAGAAGGAATCCATCCGCCGGTGAACGCATCAAAAGGACCGCTCGCGTGCTTAAGTTGGAGGGTGAGGCGGCAAGGGTCCACCAGGTCGCCGGTGAGGTGGAATCGGCGCTTCATGCCTTGTAAGGCGAGACCACGCACCGTCCAGGTCGCGCCGGCGCCGCCCTTGTTGTGGACGCCCAGTATGACATCCCGCGTGCTGCCGATGAATGGTGTGTCCACCTCGATGTAGAAATTGTACTTGTCGTCGGCGACGACGGCGGCGACTAGGAGGATGAGGACGCCCAGCTTCAACTGCATGTTGCTGCCCATGCTCCTCGTCCTCGCCGCTAGCTGCTAGCTACCTCCGATGGAGATGTGGAAATGGTGGACTAGTGACCAGCAATCTACTTTGCCTCTGCCTTTCCATCAGTGTTGAGGTAGCTGCACTTATATATAGAGATGCATGGTACGTGCCTGGCCGGCCAGGCCACCGTGTCCGTTTGATCACATGCGGCATCCTGATCCTCCGGGATCTCATATTAATTGCCTGCAAGTTCCACATGCACACTGACACTTAATCCTTAATTTGACAATCAACAAGTACGTGTCCAAGTAGCAGGAGTATTGAGAAGTGTGATCATCAACGAAAACTCATCCGTGCTCTTGAGCACCAGTGACAGCGAACAAGTACAACTACGGTGCACATGACTACAAGATATAATCAACACTAATATATGGAAAACTGATTCTGCAACGATCGCACGCACGCAAGTATGATTCCTTCCATCATTGCTGGAGTTGGATCCGTATATTGTTCTCACGTTCCCTTGAATTGTGAGTTAAATGTCTCCAAATGCATGATGTGAAGCATAAAACATATAATTCTCGTGAACTTGTTTACCAAAAAAGCGGTAGTTCAGTCACAAGGTCAGCCCTAGCTAGACCGCCAGTTGCTTGCTTCTTTCTTCAGAAAGATCAATTTTACTTAATATTTTTTTCTCAAAAAAGGGCTGAAATTTGCATTTTCAGTTGGCAAGAAGTCAGGAGTGGCTACCTCAAGTTTATTGTTTTTGCAGACCTCATAAAAATGGAAGCTTTATTGATCGATCTCCATGAAGCTTAAAAAATCTTCGCCGATGTGTTGACCATTCAGGTCAAAGTGCAAGGCATGTGTGGTGACAAGGCCTTGTCCGGTTGCAATCTTCAGCCTCTCGATGAGATGCCAACAAGGAGGATGTGCAACTTCTGCTTGGAGGCCATGGACTGGAGCCACGGCAGCTTCGCCACCCAAAGTGTCTTTGCCCCCGACAACGATGAGGTGGATCCCGAGCGGAGGCAAGGACCTAACCGCATTTTAATGTTTCTCACTAGTACAAAAACCACAACTAGGCCGGTTTCCGTACATAGGCAAGAGCCTGTTTACCCATCCGGCTCCGGCACATAATCTCTCATAAGGGTAACATTAGAGCCGTTTTACCTAGGCAGTCATGTTGTTAAAATCTTGTTGTAGGTTGATGTCCTAGTTGTTGAAATCCAGGAAACTATTTGTAATTTCGTTGTTGTTTGGGGTGCTGTTGTAAGTTGTGTACTTGAGCTTTACACTTACTAGATGATTTCCCATGCGTTGCTGCGGGAATAGTTTGATACAAAAGTATGTACTCATTGAAAGAAAAAGAACCATGTTCGTTAAGAGTTAAAAATATAAGCATCAAATGGTTTGCCTGTATTTAAAATATAATCCCTGGAATACCCATCCATCTGCCGCTCGCTGAACCAAATTCTCTCATCTGTCGACTACCAGTCCTCCATGGCGTGTTGCTCTTCGTCGAGTTAGAGATAGTATTATTGTTAATATATCGCACCTCCTGCTGCCAACAACACCAAAGATGGACAAAGATGGTGCCACGGACGGAAGACATGCCCTTTTCCCTGGGGATCTTACATAGTTGTACTTCAATTTCACGGGATGGGATTAGAGCGTCATTGGGGAAGAAGAGAGGAACAAGGAGGCATGCTGTTTTGAGAGTCGTGAGGATACACGTGTTACCTTGTGGAAAGAGTCTAATTTCATAAGAAAATAGACAGTTCTCGTAGGATTATTTTCCTCCATGACTGCACAACAATGTAGGTATCTATTTAAGAAAATAAATACATTACGACATAAGTTGAGCTCTTGTTTCGAATTAAACATCCAGTAGAAGATATTTAAGAAAGAGCAAAGAAGAAACTCTGTGGACAACATATACTACGTTTCACACCGCCACCGTCCTTACATCGATTTGGATTACAGAAATAAGAGAAACAAAAGTAAGCATGAATGTTTATTGCTAGTCATGTACTCATGTATGCTGCTGTTGGACAAAACATCAAGCGCAATTAGCTGGCATATGGGTACTGAGTACTAACAAAAATTAGTAGTACTCAAAGAGAAAGCCTCATCTGCTTATATTTTTTATAATCAAGCAGGCGCTAAACCTATACCCCATGACAACATCATACTGAAATTGATATGTGAGTTCTTAAGTAACCGGTGCCAATTTACCACTGCCAACCTGATCGATCGACCCACATAATGGAGCTATTTTATTCCTAAGATCCATTCCTCCATCAGAACTGTTTAACATGACCTTGGCCATATTTTAGATGGTTGAACTCTAGTTCATTCCACTTCAGATTATGGCATGCATATAATGTTTCAACCCGCAGCTTGGCCCAATTGAGATAACCTGATTCAGAGTAATGAAAAATTCCATTTGCAGCCTTGCAGGTGAAAAGCTGGAGTGATGATAGTACTTCTAAGGAAAATCTCAGCGCTTTTGCTTCCGTACGCACCCACCACAAACTCGCCAAATCGCGAAAACACATGGACGGTTAGGATTCGTTCATACCGCTTCGGGTCTGGGGGCATGATCGTCATCTCCTGTGTACTTCGGGTCTGGCTGGGTTCGTATCAGCCCACGTACAAGCCCGTATGACCCATACCGCTATGTATTATACGCGTACGTGTCCACGCTCGGCCACGACGGAACCGCCGAGATATATAAATCTTTCTCCCCTGTCCTCTTCAGCACATCCATCCAAACCAATCCCCAAATCGGGGAAAAACCCTAGGTCAAGAACAGCACAGCTCGCTCTCGCTCTCGCTCGTGCTCTCGCTCGCGCTCGTCCATGGAGAGGGGGAAGGGGAAGGAGGGGAAGGGCAAGGAGGCGGCGGTTGAGGACACCCAGTTGGCCGCACCATCGGCGGCCGGAGCTGCCCCAGATCTGAGCTCCGCTTGGGGCCAGAGGGCAAGATTCGGCTCCACGGGGGTTGCACCGGCGAGCAAGAAGCGTGAGCACGAGACGGAGGCGCAGATGCGGCGGCGCAAGAAGAAGAACAAGAAGAACCAGGAGAGGCAGGAGAGGAAGGAGGCGGGGCTCAAGATCAACAGCCCCGACGACGTGCCCACCTTCGATGAATCCGACTCCGCCGACCCGTCCGAGGTAAATTTCTCCGCCGACCCCGACGACATGCAGGAAGTGACATAGGCATCCCCAATGGGCCTGCCAAAGATAGTACCCGGGGTTTACTGAAGGCCCACTACTCGAAGAATAAGAAGATTCGGGAGCCCAAGATATTGTTAAGGAAAATTAGAGTTGTAATAGGAAGTAATATTTGTAATCTTGCGGGAGGAGTTAGAAACCTTCCCGGATTCTGTAACTTGTGCAATACGAATCCCTTGGCACCACCTCCTATATAAAGGGGGGTCGAGGGACAAAGAAAGCATCGAATCATTGTTTCTCAAACCCTAGTTTCATAATCGTCGAGTACTTTTCGGCTGAAACCTTCGAGATCTATTTGCCCTCTACTTTCAACTAAAACCCTAGTCTACAACTCGTAGGCATTGATAAGTTAATACCTTGTCAATTGGCGCCGTCTGTGGGAATTAGAGGCGTCAAGGATCCGATCTCGATGGCACGTTCAAAATCGTCGACTTCATCAACCGCAAACAACGCAATGGATCGAGGTAAACAGATCGCAATTGGTCTTGTCGATTTTGTTCCTCACCCGCCCTCCCGTTTGGATGCATATACATATCTGGAGGAGCCTATGGAGATGATGTTCGGAAGGTTTCACTTTCGCGTCGAGAAAGAAGGATCGTATCGTGTCGAGATTCCGATTTCATCGGGATCGTCGGCGGTCGATTCCAATTTTTCAAGCTATACATCGTCAACCGAATCAGAAGAGGAAGAAAATTCATCGTCACGCTTCATCAGCATTAGGGCAAGAGAAAAACTCGCCAAGATCTTCAGCGACATGTCGTTTGAGTCATCTGCGGACTCCTATATAAGCGATGGCTCAAGCAGTGTCGACAGCTACAACTTCATCGACAAATCTACTACAATGGGCAAGGTCTTCACCAGTCTCAATGATGGTGTCACCAAACCCAACATAGATCTGAATACAAAGCATCATCAGATTTATGTTATCGGAGAGCCAAGCCGTGACCAGGAGGAAACATCTGAGGCTTTCGACGATTTGGGAAATCCATACGTTGATCCCTCTAATCTGCGACAAGGTCTAGGCAGTAAATACGTCGGCCCTGAGCCTCGCGATAGAGTTCAGCTTCCGCAGGCAGCATGGGATAGAGCCGCAAGAGCTATGGATGGCTCAGAACCAATGGCTACAACAGCCACGCCAGCAGAGTTGCAAGCATATCAATATAGGCTCGCACGAGCTGCAAGGGAATTGCAAAAACAGACAGAAGCTTTAAATAGAAGAAAGGAGGCAGCCTCCGCTTCAAGCAGGCGAAGGGCGGAGTTAAGTCGACAATCTGGAACCTCGGGAGATAGCCACAGAGAAGCTCGGAACAGAGCAAGGTCAAGATTGCAACATATACCTGAAGGAGAAAGAGAGTACCTGGTTCAAAACCTCGACATGTCTTTTATGTCGATAGACACAAGAGGGAATATTATCCCCAAGACACCAGAAGCTGGGTATATGGCGACACAAGCCTTTATCCTTGCATCTAGGCCACCTCCAGGAGATCCAAGGGAGGCACTGTACAACATGGCAGTGGCAGGAGCTGAAGCCATGGGAACGGCATTTGCGTCAACACCGCCAGAGGGAGCAGCAAGGCAAAATAGTCCACGACCTGCGGCAGCAGCAGCGACAACTGTCGAAGGAACAAGTGGAGCAAGAGCCACGGCAGCACAAGTGTTCGCACACGAACACGTCACCGTGTACCTCCGGCGTCGAGCGCGATACGCAGGACACGTAGCCGGAGGAGGCTCGCCGGAAGCGCGATACGCAGGACAATCCGGCGGGCTCTTTTGAGAACCCGAAACCCCACACGCCCGGGAGAGACCCCGTCTGGGCGCACGGCGGTGATGGGCTGCCCTAGGTCGGTTCGCCCGCCCCTAGGACCTCGCAGATCGAAGCTCTCCAACACGAAGAACACCGACGAACGAAGAGCAGAAAACAAGAACGAGAGAGAAAAAGTAAAGGTTTGTAGATTGGTTTTGCGATTGTGTGTTGTTGTTCAATCGGCCGTCACCCTTCATGTATATAAAGAGCGGCTGGACTTTCCGTGCAAGATAGACGGTTGGATTCACGTCACAAACCCTAATTAGGGTCCAACTCGAACAAGTAAACCTGAAATTTCCGTAACTGTTCGGTCAGAAACCTTCCTGCACCTTCCGTGCCATATTTTAGGCAGTAAACGATCTCGGATCAAAATCCCGTAAACAGCAAAGTTGTTCGTCTCGAAAAAACGAAGAACTTTCATGTTGGCAACTTTTTCATCTGAGCTCATCTTGATCGTTCAATTGAGGTCGCAACAAAAAAGATCAATTCCGACTTTCTTCCTCAGCCCCGGCTCGTTTCGCGCCTAACCATAGAGGCCTCTATGGTCGAGCGCCCAGACTCGGTAATTCAGGTTTCTGCTGTATTTTGGCTCCAGAAGTTGCATACTAGCTCGGATCGCAATGACTCAAAAAGCAAAATTGCTTGTCTCGACGAGACGCACAACTTTGATGTCTATCATTTTTTCATTTGAGGCCATCTTCTAATTTTCACTTTTAAGGCAAAAACGGTTGTCAACACATGCCCCCCTGTTTTTCGGCAAAATTTGTATGCCGAAAAATAACTTGCACTATATTTTGTCTAAGGACGATGTCAACACTCCATCGGCCATTGATTCTTAGGGCGATAATTCTGTATCGGCCATGTATGCTAAGGGCGATAATTATATATCGGCCATATGCGTGTTCATGCTTCTTGCCACACACTCGGGTAGAACCTTTTCAGATATCTCCCATTGAGAGCTCGAGGTAGTAAATTTCCCTCCATAGATTCCACCAAGTATGAATTTCCAGGAACTACTCTCACGACTTTAAAAGGACCTTCCCAGCTAGGAGACCATTTGCCAAATTTTCTGTCTTTCGAACCGACTGGTAGGATTACTTTCCACACTAAGTCGTCAACTTGGAAGTTCTTCAACTTCACCTTTTTGTTATAAGCTCTTGCTACCCGCAATTTATCCTTCTCTATGTCTCTCAGAGCAGTTAAACGTTTATCAGCAACCTCATCAATGTTGTCCATCATCAAGTTGTGAAAATCCACTGCCGATAGATCATTTTGCTTGGCGAACCTCAAAGCAGCCAGATTCACCTCTACCGGTAAAACGGCTTCTTGTCCATATACAAGTTCATATGGAGTTACCTTTGTAGCGCCATGCCTAGAAATCCTATGTGCCCACAAAGCTTCGGACAACACTTCATGCCATCTCTTCGGATAATCTTCAATCTTCTTCTTGATGAGCTTGATCAAAATCTTATTACTTGATTCAGCTTGTCCATTAGCTTGTGCATAATATGGAGATGAATTGAGCATTTTTATATTATAAGATTCGGCAAACTCTTTAACTTCTTTTGCCATAAATGATGAACCTTGATCTGTAGTCAATGTTTGAGGAATGCCGAATCTATGTATGATATGCTCAGTTATGAATTTGATCACCTCCTTATGGGTCATATTTCTGAGAGGTATCGCTTCAGACCACTTGGTAAAATAATCAGTAGCTACCAGCACGAACCGATGCCCTTTTGAAGAAGAAGGATGAATCATACCAATGAAATCCAATCCCCAACCTCTAAATGGCCATGGCTTGATAATAGGATTCAACATAGCAGCAGGAGCCAACTGAATGTCACCAAACTTTTGACAAGCCTCGCATCCCTTATAATACCCGAAGCAATCATTGATCATCGTCGGCCAATAAAAACCTGCACGTCGCAATAACCACTTCATTTTGTGTGCCGATTGATGAGTACCACATATTCCTTCATGTACCTCTCCCATAGCAACTCTTGCTTGATCTTCACCCAAGCACTTCAAAAGAATACCATCAACTGTTCGGCGATAGAGATCATCATCCATCAACGCATACTTAAAAGCCATTCGCCGAACAGCCCTGTCCGTCCTCTTGTTAGGATCCTGCAAATATTCAATAATAGATCTTCTCCAATCTTGTTCACCTGCACTAGACCCTTTCATTAGTGACCGAATCAATGGGCTTTAATTCGGCCTTACCTATGTCAGCGAGAGCAAACATCGGCTCATGTGATATATGAAAAACACCACGATCAACATGGTAGCCAGATGCTTGCTGTGCTAACTCATTTGCATTCCAATTTTCTTGCCTAGATATATGAGCAATACTAAAGTAATCCAAAGTAGCAATCATATCTAGACATTTATCAAGATACATATTAAGTGATTCGTCGAAACATTTGAAAACCTTAGATATTTGCTGTACTACTAGCAACGAATCACCAAAAGCCTCAATATGTGTAGCACCTACAGCAACTAAAAGTTCCAGCCCGAATAATAAAGCTTCATATTCGGCTTGATTATTTGTGCAAAAATATTCTAAGCGGCATGAGGCTTCAAAAACAGCACCATGAGGAGATATATAAACAACGCCAACACCCCGGCCATTGCTACAAACTGAACCATCAAAGTATAACCTCCATGGTACTAAAGTTACAAGGTTAGTATCAATATCATGCTCATTATCAATCCGATGTTCAACAATAAAGTTAGCAACGATTTGGCCTTTCATAGATTTCAAGGATTCGTAAGCCAAATCATACTCAATTAAAGCATAAGCCCATTTACCAATCCTACCGCTAAGAATTGGTCTATGTAACATATATCTAATGACATCGGTTTGACAAGCAACAATGCATATGCTAGACAATAAATAATGCCTCAGCTTAGTGCAAGCATAATATAAGCATAAGCATAATCTCTCAATAAAAGTATACCTTGTCTCAAGCATCCAAGATACGCCGGCTTAAATAAGTGATAACATGCTCTTTTTCTTCGGTCTCTTGAGTCAAAACAGCACCAATGACACCTTCCTCCGCTGCAATATAGAGCCTAAAAAGCTCTCCATGCTTAGGCGCCCTTAATACGGGAGGAGTAGACAAACAAAGCTTAATCTTCTCAAATGCTTCTTGCTGTTTTGCCCCCCAGGTAAAATCATCGTCATTCTTTAACCGAAGAATAGGAGTGAATGCATCAACCTTCCCTGACAAGTTCACTATGAAACGCCTCAAATAATTAACCTTGCCAAGGAATTTCTGCATATCCTTTTTGCATGTCGGGGCTTGTACTTTCGGATGGCTTGTATCTTCCCGGGATCAATCTCTATGCCGCGCTGATGTATAATAAAACCCAAGAATTTTCCAGCCGATACACCGAAAGCACACTTCAAAGGATTCATCTTGAGCCCATATTTTCTCATTCTCTCAAAAGCTAAGCGCAAATCGGCTAAATGAGATTCATTAGCATCCGACTTAACAACAATATCATCAATATAGACTTCAAGTATGACCCCAAGCAAATCATGAAATATTAAATTCATAGCCCTTCGATATGTCGCTCCAAAGCATTCTTCAAACCGAAAGTCATTACTGTCCACTCAAATAAACCAACAAACCCGGGACACCGGAAGGCTGTTTTGAATGCATCCTCTTCGGCCATGAAAATTTGGTTGTACCCCGCATTGCCATCAAGAAAACTGATAACTTTATGACCAGAGGCATCATTAATAAGCATATCGGCTATTGGCATGGGATACTCATCTTTGGGTGTAGCTCTATTCAAATCTCTGAAATCAATGCACAACCTCAACTTGTTGGACCCCTTCTTACCTACAGGCACAATATTAGAAATCCAATCCGCGTACCTGCAAGGCTTAATAAAATTAGCTTTAAGCAAACGACCGATCTCTTCCTTGATCCGGTCATACATCTTAGGATTGAATTTACGAGCCGGTTGTTTATAAGGCCTGAAACCAGCTTTGATAGGCAGCCGATGCTCAACTAGTTCCCTGCTCAAACCAGGCATCTCATGATATTCCCATGCAAAGCAATCGACATATTCTTTTAACAGCCTGATCAATACACTTTTCTGACCGGCTTCCAAATTTTTGTTAACAAACGTCGGCCTAGGAATTGAACCATCTCCTATATCCACTTCTTCCAATGGATCAGCCGATGTGAAACCTTGTCCCAACTTATCCATATCATCTAGTTCTTCTATGGACTCATACATATCATTCTCACTGGACCGATATTGAACAAGCCGCTTCTGTAACCACTCTTCGTTGGGATCCATTTAAATCACATATTTGGGAGCCGATTATTATAAATCGGCTTTAAAGAGATGGGCACAAAGCCATTCTTCGTGGCACTAAGAAAATCAAAATCTGAGAGGTCGCGCCCTGTCAAGCAAGTAGCATTGGGATGTTGCCAATCCACCAGTGAATCGGCCAAAGCAATACAAGTTGAATTATCCGCATGGACAACCTCAACCTCATCATCAACCCACTGTATCAAAAATTGATGCAAAGTAGATGGCACACATTGGTTTGCATGGAGCCAATCACGGCCTAATATAACATTGTAATTACCTTGCACTTCGGCAATAAAGAAGGCGGTGGCCAAAGATTTACTCCCCACAGTGAGCTCCACACTCATGACACCTTTGGCCTCTGTTTTCTCTTTGCCTTCAAACCCATTGAGCACCATGTTGGTCTTCATTAAATCATTCTCATCAAGGCCCAATTTTTTGAAGACTGAATATGGCATAAGATTCACCACTGCACCACCATCAACAAGCATTCTAGCAACCGGTGATCCGTTAATGTGCCCCTTGACATATAGCGGTTTCAAATGTTTCACCGGTTCTTTTGGTTTCTCAAAGATGGCGTTCTTGGGACCTAAGTCTAATTGCGCTACCTCCCCTTCTTCATCTACTGCACGAAACTCAGAGGGTAAGTAATAAACCATATTCATATCCATACCTTCCCTAGCTGGTGAGTTCTCAAAATCCACCAATTCTTCATCATCTTCTGAAGTAGGTACCGAATCGGGAGTGGTAGGAAATGGTGTGGTCAATTCATCAATATTCACGTCCTTCTCTTCGGATGACGTGGTAGTTGTTGCGACCGTCATGGGAACCGCAGCACCTTCCACTTTCTTGAGCACCCACTTCTTATATGGTACAGGGTGAGTCTTATCGAAAACCTCATCCCTTCGCTTTTCAGCTGTATGCTCCACCTTCTCTTGGTTCCTCATGCGCTGCAAGTCTCCTCTTCTTGGTTTTTGTTAGTCCTAGAGGACACCACTTCGGTTGAGTATATTTAGGATCTCTCGGCTTGGCCTTGCTTGTGCTAGCTTCATGATCGTTAGCCGAAGATCTTGGTGGAATAGTCAGTATAACTTTTTCGAGTTAGCCGGTTCATCAACAACAACCGGCTCCTTGAGTTTCAGCTCTTGTGTACCTATTATGACTGAGCTAACATTAGTACTATTCTCTTGCTGCTTGCTACTCTCTGGAATTTCAGCACATGGAGATTTAGGACGCCACTTCATTTTATCATCTCTTGTAGATTTCTGCAATGACCGATTAGTATTGTAACTCAAACGGTCTCGAACAGGCCTGGTAATCCTATCATGCACAGATTTTCTAGGTGTTGCCCACCCTGGATGAAAAGCACAAGGTACCATTGGGGGCTGCATCCATCCTCCATTGAAATAACATGGTGCGTATGGGGGCGGCGCCATCCATGGTCCGTGTGCCCACTGCCCATACGGCCTCGTGTGTCGTGGAGACCTCTCTCTTGGAGGTGATCTTGGGCGCTTCACATGTGATGACCGGTTTGTTTTGGAACTGGCCGCTTGGTTCGCATATTTAGACAACAACATATCGAAGGTTGGCTTTATTCGCTTGTGCTGCACCTTAACCTCATTAGTTTTCCACTTGCCAACTTCTGGACTCTTGGGCTTGATAAACTTGGCACGAACATCCCTTTGCACTTGTGATTGCCCCCCGAGTGTAGGATTCTTTATGGTGATCTTCAGTGTCTCCTTGCCATTGGGCTGCTTGCCAAGAACAATCTCTCTTCCCAAGTCCTTGTTGCCATCCCTGCTGTTCCTGGGCTCACCAACAACAACATTATTTTTGTTAGCGGATCCGGCCGCTTCTGGCCGAATTAAGACTTTTTTCCCTTGCAGCTCCAAAGTATTCATTGGGAATGGCTGCTTGTCAATTTGCATATCAGCAAAGCTTAATCGTCCATCATTGATAGCCGATTGTATCTGTCGTCGAAACACATTGCAATCATTAGTAGCATGAGAAAAAGAATTATGATATTTGCAATAAGCACGCCGTTTTAACTCCTCAAACGGCGGTAAAGTGTGAGACAGACGAATGTATTTGTCTTTTAACATAGCATCAAATATCCTATCACATTTGGCTACATCAAAACTGAATGTCATCTCATCTTCACGATTCTTGCGAATCGGTTTAAGAGCATCACAAGTATAAGGTTTGGCCTTTGAGGGCCAAACGAATTCAGCAGCATAAATATCAGCTTCATCGTCCGAATTGTCACTATTGTATTCAACTGTGTTTATGCGAGGACGATCAGACTTAGACCTATGCAAATCTTTTGTTTCTTTGCTTCGGCTTTCTTGAGCCAAAGCTCTTTGTAAAACTTGGCTAATACTTAGATACTCATAACCTTCAATTCTCTCTTTAATATGAGTTCTTAAACCATTAAGAACCAAGTCTGCCATGTCTCTTTCCGTAACCACCAAACTATAACATCGGTTTTTAGTATCTCTAAATCTCTTGATGTAATCGGTGACCGATTCATCATGTTTTTGTCTAACCGATGTAAGATGCGACAATTTAAGCTCATTATCACCACTATAAAAATGTTCATGAAATTTCTTTTCTAGATGATACCAAGTATTGATAGAACCATAAGGTAAAGCAGAAAACCATGAAAAAGCGGTACCGGTTAAAGACAAGGGAAATAAACGTACTTTTAAAGGATCAGTATTGCCAGCTTCTCCCAATTGTGCTAAATATTGACTAACATGTTCCCAAGTTGTCTTATTGTCTACCCCATTAAATTTAGCAAAATCAGGCACCTTGTAGCCTTGGGGGTACGGTAAAGCATCAAATTATTCCAAATAAGATTTTTGATACATCTGGCTTACGGGCTTCGGCTTAATTCCGAAGTTATCATAGAACATCTTTTGCAATTCTGACCTAAGTGTGGCCATGTTTTCATCTATGGCGGACGAATTTACTTGTGGTAATTGCACAGGAACAATAGCATTACTAGCCATGGGATTTACTCGCGCTGCTGGTACCGAATTGAAATTCGGCACCATGTTCGTGGCTATCGGGCGTGGGACTTGATTCGGTGGTATCACCGAATAAGGCACACTCCTAATAGGACTAGGGCATGCTGGCGCAGTCATGATCTGACTATCTTGGCTGAAGTGAGGATTCATCGGCGTCTCACGAAGAACTGCCGATGAAGTAGGTAATGTTGGGTTAGGGTTTCCTACAACAGCGCTTGCACCAACATTAACAGAAGTATCATGTGGCGTGTTTTTACTAGCTTTCAAGTATTCTACCATGGCATCATAGGCTTGACGACTAGACTCAGTAGCATAATGATTAATTGCAGCCAATTGATCAGCAGAAAACAAGCTAGTACTTACAGAGGGCTCGGCTGGATCGCCGAGCAATGGTGGAAGCTTGACCTCCCCAAGCGAAGTGGCACCGCCTTGGCGGTCCTTCTTGAAGCTTGCAAGGAACGTCTCTCTGTCTTCCTCCTCTTGCCTCTTCTTCAAAGCCTCGAACTCCTCCTTGCGCTGCTTTTCCAGCGCCTCAAGTTGCTCTTGACGCTTCCTCTTGAGCGCCTCATAGGCTTCGAGTTGTTCCGCCGAAAGATCATCGAAGCTAGGCTTGATGATGTTTTCGGCGCTAATCTCAGCAGGCTGGGGTAGCTTGCCGTCTGACATGATGATCTTCCCCAGCGGAGTCGCCAAAAAGTGTGTTCGCACACGAACACGTCACCGTGTACCTCCGGCGTCGAGCGCGATACGCAGGACACGTAGCCGGAGGAGGCTCGCCGGAAGCGCGATACGCAGGACAATCCGGCGGGCTCTTTTGAGAACCCGAAACCCCACACGCCCGGGAGAGACCCCGTCTGGGCGCACGGCGGTGATGGGCTGCCCTAGGTCGGTTCGCCCGCCCCTAGGACCTCGCAGATCGAAGCTCTCCAACACGAAGAACACCGACGAACGAAGAGCAGAAAACAAGAACGAGAGAGAAAAGTAAAGGTTTGTAGATTGGTTTTGCGATTGTGTGTTGTTGTTCAATCGGCCGTCACCCTTCATGTATATAAAGAGCGGCTGGACTTTCCGTGCAAGATAGACGGTTGGATTCACGTCACAAACCCTAATTAGGGTCCAACTCGAACAAGTAAACCTGAAATTTCCGTAACTGTTCGGTCAGAAACCTTCCTGCACCTTCCGTGCCATATTTTAGGCAGTAAACGATCTCGGATCAAAATCCCGTAAACAGCAAAGTTGTTCGTCTCGAAAAAACGAAGAACTTTCATGTTGGCAACTTTTTCATCTGAGCTCATCTTGATCGTTCAATTGAGGTCGCAACAAAAAAGATCAATTCCGACTTTCTTCCTCAGCCCCGGCTCGGTTCGCGCCTAACCATAGAGGCCTCTATGGTCGAGCGCCCAGACTCGGTAATTCAGGTTTCTGCTGTATTTTGGCTCCAGAAGTTGCATACTAGCTCGGATCGCAATGACTCAAAAAGCAAAATTGCTTGTCTCGACGAGACGCACAACTTTGATGTCTATCATTTTTTCATTTGAGGCCATCTTCTAATTTTCACTTTTAAGGCAAAA
>NC_061508.1:240464928-240483645 GCF_022539505.1 Lolium rigidum | reverse complement strand
AAAATAAGAATATGAACTACTATATATAGGTGCTATGGCTTTCTAGGGTTTACTATTGGATTCCTTTAGTTTCACTAATAGGAACTAGTTGGTTCTTAATTTGGATTGGGTTTCTATATAGCAAGTATTGGTAGGTTTATTACTATGGTTGATTATAGTATCATATCAAAGGATGGTTATTTAAGATGATCCTATAAATTAGCTATTAGGGTTTACTATGGTTTCACAACTACTTAACTAAGTAATTTCTAATGGTTGCCCAGCTAAGTGGTTTATCATTTCCTAAGTAGGGTTGAGTTGGATAGGAGCATGTTATGTGATTTGCTACACAAGGTTGGTATTAAGGTTCATCATTATAGTTCTACTAGGGTTTGATGATTGAGGTTAATCCAATTGGTGTGATACTAAGTATGATAATCGAGTGGTGCTAATATATTAACAAGCTAGGGTTTATACCTAGGTGATACTAGTGAATCATATAGGCTTTAATTAAGAATAGTAACATGAAATGATAATCTCATGTGACTTGGTTTATGCTAGTGGATCATAACTTGTATCTGTTGGTTTCTTATTAGGGTTCTATAGGTATAGATGAATCTCACATGATCACATGTGACACATAATTAGGGTTTTAGAGTTACTACTAAAGTGGAATGATCACATGAAATAATGGGATCCAAGTCTTACTAAATTGAAACTAGGGTTTCTAAGTGATGGTACAACTTCTAAAATAATAATTGATAAATAAAGTTGTGGTTACTAATTACTTTGAATCAAGACTAGTAATGGTTTAATATTTTATTAATTTTTTTACAAGAATTAATATTTAGGTAATTCTTATTTAGGTTTAATTAAGAATCAGGGTTTAATAATTGTTATTAGGGTTTAAAATAATTAACTTGTTAACTAAAGATGTTTAAGTAAATAAGTTTTGATTTACCAAAATAATATTGGCTTATAGTATTTTCTTGAGTTATTACTATTTAAAGAAAATAGAAAATAGTAATTTGCAATTAGGGTTTATGAATTACCACTAATAATTAAGTTAATACAATTATGGTAAATAAAATTAATCCTAACATTTTACTTAGTTACTTGAATAGTTAAAATTTAATTTTTACACTTAACAATTTATTGAATTCAAATTGTATTTTAAATAATTGAAATGGCATAATTAATAAGGTTAAAAATAAGTGAAATTTTATTTTGACACACATTTTTGTTTTATAATTTATTTGAATAGAGTTTATTTTTGTGAGCATTTTGATATATTATTCATATTTTTCTGAGTTGAAATGAATTTAATCTATTTCTGTAAATTTCAGCTATTTTCTGGAATTTGAAATAAACCTAAAATACTAAACGTACCGGTTCGTTTCTAGTCTGAGAGGCAGACATGTGGGGCTACTGCCACGTTGGATGCCACGTGAGCAAGGACTGGTCAAGATTGACCGTGAGCTTTGACCTTGCCGACGTTTAAACGCCGGCGGCCAGAGCACGGTGGCGCCGCCGCTACAAGGCACCCCTGGATGCGTAGTTGGTACCAATCGAACGAGGACGGCGAGACAAAGCTACTGGTGGTGATGGTTTGTGCGGGGACTCACCGGAGCTTCGTCGGAAACCATGTTCCGCGGCGGTGCACCCCGGCGAGGTGGCTAATCGGAGCTACAGACGTCGATAGGATGCGGGAGTATGCTCTACAGATGCGGAATCTCACCGTGAAGCTCAAGGTGTGGTCGGCGACGACGATTGTTGACGGAGACGACCGCGATTGACTATTTCCCGGCGAACTCGAGTGAAAGGGACCGATGAAATCCTCCTGGTTTCGAGCTTCCCTTGATGCCTGCTTTCTCCCAAAGGATCTACACACCGAGGCGCATCTCCTCGACCTAACGGTGAGCTCCGGGGTGGCTCCAGCCGACGGTGCCATGATGGTCACCGGCGACCAGTAGAGGAAGAAACCGAGGGCTAGAGGAGATCTGAGAAGAAATGGATAGGTGGAGAGGTGCTAGGGTTTCCTGGCGGTGCTCCAGACCTACTTATAGGGCTCGAGGTGGTTTGGTTCGTCGGCTCGCCGGCGGTACTGGCCGAGATGTACTGGCGACGGTGAGCGGTGTATGGGCGCGAATCTTGATGCTCCTGGATAAGCTCGGACGCGAGAGAGATAGTGGAGGGTTCTGGAAGCTTCGTTGGCGTCCGGGGCATCCTTATCGGCTTCGAGGACGTGGCCGCCGCTCCTCGGCTCGCGCTGTCGACGCCGTGGAGGAAGACGACGCCCTCGTCTTGTTTTGTGCCGGCGACGAAACGGTAAGTGGCCGTGGGCTGGGCCGGGCTGCGGTGCTTGGGCCAAGGCTGGGATGTCCATGGACTTCGGTCGTTGGGCTACGACGGTCCACCAGGTGAGCTCTTTCTTTTCTCTTTTTCTTCTTTTCTATTTCTGTTTTCAATTTGATTTGAATTCAGATTTGAATTCTGTTTTGTTTTGCAGGTTTTAAATTACTTGAATAGCAAAACAATTTGATAACCATACTCACTGCCTAGTTTGATTGTTATAACAAGTATTGAAATATTGATTAGATGGATATTTTGTGAGGTCATTCTAAATTGAGAATATATAGGGTTTATATGTTTATTTCAATTCTTTTTATTTAAGAACCAAACCTATTTTGAATGATTTGAAATTTATAACCAGTGCATGGTAAACATGTTATTAGGTTGTGTTATAACTTAGCAATATTAATTGTTCCCATATATTTTATTTATAGCTAAAGTTTAGAATAAATAGTAATGAGGAATGGAATTGAATCATGATTTCATGTGAAGAATTATTTCTAAGGTTTTAAGAAAATGGTTAAGAATATGGTTGACTTCACTCTGTGTTAAATAATCTTGCTTAGCAAACTACTGACTTGAATTATTTAAGATAGATCCTAATCTCATTATGGTTAACTCAACTACTTCTATGAATTCTATTTTATTTGGTTCACTAAACAAGGTATTTGGATAGTAGAGTAGAATGGAATATTGATTTCATTCTACTCACCAGATGGCATTAGTCTTTAAGTATATATGGCTTGGTTTATACTTGTGGCACATGATACACAAGTTAGGAAACGATATTTTATGTAGATTGGTTCTATATGACAAGGTTTATGGTTTTGGGAATACTTCACTATTTGAAGTAGGAAATAGGCATGATGCATGGCAGGGTTCTACTTATAATCCAAAGTAATCCATGGGTTGGATTTCAGACTTGGTCTAGGGTTTTAGTAGTGATCACCAATGTGATACACCACTAGGTTTAGGATGTGAGCAATAGTTGGGTTATGTTTAATTGACTAGGATTACTCCTCTACACAAGGCATGAGGATTGGTTTGGGATTAACTACTAGTGATATACTTATTATTTTATGTGATAGATGAGATCTATTAATAACATGGGTTTAACTGATCATCTATATCTACAAGGTATAATCATGCATTAGACAATATCCACTTATTCCTCACTAATCACTCTTTATCATTCCTCTCATCACACTCACTTAGATTCTTAGGTTTCTAATTAATACCAAATTGTGATGATTATGGAATTGGTTTCCTAAGGTCCTACTCAAGAGATGATGATATGATCCTCTAAATATATGGTTTGCCTAGGGATTCTACCTTGCAATACTCTGTAGCTTGTTCTTCAGGAAATCTGATAAACCTTCTTCTTGTGGTATGCCTCCACCTCCTAGCTTCTTCATCTTGATCCTAGCTAATTCATATGGAGTGGCTCTATGTGTTTGTTCCCATGTATCATGGTACTTGATGAGCAAATGGATGAAGAGT
This sequence comes from Lolium rigidum, assembly GCF_022539505.1. Classification (NCBI taxonomy): domain Eukaryota; kingdom Viridiplantae; phylum Streptophyta; class Magnoliopsida; order Poales; family Poaceae; genus Lolium; species Lolium rigidum. The sequence goes on along the minus strand of NC_061508.1, from coordinate 240,479,814 downwards.
GTGGCTCTATTTATAGGCTTGGGCAAGCTCTAGTATCATGACACATAGGTGGTGACTCTTGTGTTGGCTTGATGAGTAAGGTGCTTGGTTGTCATGCCCTCATCCATAGCAATCCTTTGAGCATGAGGTGGCAAAGCTTGGAAAGCAAGTCATGTAGATATTTTCATCCCATGTGGCATGATCCTTATCCCGTCATATGATTTATTTTTGGATAGCCAAGTGGCATTTGCTACTAAATATCTTGTGGATGGTTTTATTATTGTTGATGAGTCACTATATCATATTGGATTGGATTTATATTATAATATTGGTGAAAAGGTTAAAATTGAAGGTTATTCCTCAAATTTGGATAGTTGTTGTTTGATTTCACCAAGGCATGGTCATATGAGTTTCAAAGTACTCATAGTTAATTTTATTCAAATAGTTTGAACTATAATTCGTAATGTAAATGGATTTAGTTTTATGATATTCCATATATTTAATAAGTTATGATTTAAATAAGAATGTGTAGCCTTTATGCACTTTAGACCCTGTGATTTACCTTATTTATTAATAAGTTTAGAAGTGAATTAAATTACACACTAAAGTAGTTGCTAACTTTGAAGTGTTAATAAGTTAGGGTTTGATTCTTAAATAATGTGTTGTTGTAAATATAATTCCATTTGGTCTAATCCATAGATCAAATCATCTCTACCCAAAACAAGGTTTTAACAAAGATCACAGTGAAGTTTATAGCGCTTGACTTGATGATCTACTTCAATTCCAGCAAGTCAAGTGAAACTTCGATTCACTGTGGTAAGTTTTATTTGAAGCGCGAAAATTCCCCGGATTTTCTATGCATGAATGCAATGCACACTTTGGTGTTCTCTCCTTTTATTGCCTCTAAACCTGGGATATTACATTTGTGCAATGTCCAGAAGTGTTAAGAATGATTGTGTCACCTCTGAACATGTGGATTTTTTATTGTGCACTAACCCTCTAATGAGTTTGCTTGAAGTTTGGTGTGAAGGAAGTTTTCAAGGGTCAAGAGAGGAGTATGATATACTATGATCAAGAGGAGTGAAAGCTCTAAGCTTGGGGATGCCCCGGTGGTTCACCCCTGCATATTTTAAGAAGACTCAAGCGTCTAAGCTTGGGGATGCCCAAGGCATCCCCTTCTTCATCGACAACATCATCGAGGTTCCTCCCCTGAAACTATATTTTTATTCAGTCACATCTTATGTACTTTGCTTGGAGCGTCTGTTTGTTTTTGTTTTTGTTTTTGTTTGAATAAAATGGATCCTAGCATTCATTGTGTGGGAGAGAGACACGCTCCGCTATTGCATATGGACAAATATGTCCATAGGCTTTACTCATAGTATTCATGGCGAAGGTTGAATCTCCTTCGTTAAATTGTTATATGGTTGGAATCGGGAAATGCTACATGTAGTCATTCTAAAATGTCTTGAATAATTTGATACTTGGCAATTGTTGTGCTCATGTTTAAGCTCTTGCATCATATACTTTGCACCCATTAATGAAGAAATACATAGAGCTTGCTAAAATTTGGTTTGCATATTTGGTCTCTCTAAAGTCTAGATAATTTCTAGTATTGAGTTTTGAACAACAAGGAAGATGGTGTAGAGTCTTATAATGTTTACAATATGTCTTTTATGTGAGTTTTGCTGCACCAGTTCATCCTTGTGTTTGTTTCAAATAAACCTTGCTAGCCTAAACCTTGTACTGAGAGGGAATACTTCTCATGCATCCAAAATCCTTGAGCCAACCACTATGCCATTTGTGTCCACCATACCTACCTACTACATGGTATTTCTCCGCCATTCCAAAGTAAATTGCTTGAGTGCTAACTTTAAATTTCCATCATTCGCCTTTGCAATATATAGCTCATGGGACAAAATAGCCTTAAAAACTATTGTGGTATTGAATATGTACTTATGCACTTTATCTCTTAATAAGTTGCTTATTGTGCGATAACCATGTTCTTGGGGACGCCATCAACTCTTTGTTGAATATCATGTGAGTTGCTATGCATGTTCGTCTTGTCTGAAGTAAGGGCGGTTTTCACAATCAAATGGTTTGAGTATGCATACTGTTAGAGAAGAACATTGGGCCGCTAACTAAAGCCATGAATCATGGTGGAAGTTTCAGTTTGGACATAAAACCTCAATCTCTTATGAGAATATTAAGCTGTGTTGAATGCTTAAGCATTAAAAGAGGAGTCCATTATCTCGTTGTCTATGTTGTCCCGGTATGGGTGTCTAAGTTGAAGAATGATCAAAAGCGAGAAATCCAATGCAAACTTTCTCCTTAGACCCTTGTACAGGCGGCATAGAGGTACACCTTTGTGACACTTGGTTGAAACATATGTCATGCAATGATAATCCGTGTTAACCCAAGCTAATTAGGACAAGGTGCGGGCACTACTAGTATACTATGCATGAGGCTTGCAACTTGTAAGATATAATTTACATGATACATATGCTTTATTACTACCGTTGACAAAATTGTTTCATGTTTTCAAAATAAAAGCTCTAGCACAAATATAGCAATCGATGCTTTCCTCTTTGAAGGACCTTTCTTTTACTTTTATGTTGAGTCAGTTCACCTATCTCTTTCCACCTCAAGAAGCAAACACTTTTTTTTTTGAAACTAAGAAGAAGCAAACACTTGTGTGAACTGTGCATTGATTCCTACATACTTGCATATTGCACTTGTTATATTACTTTACATTGACACTATCCATGAGATATACATGTTATAAGTTCAAAGCAACCGCTGAAACTTAATCTTCCTTTGTGTTGCTTCAATACCTTTACTTTGATTTATTGCTTTATGAGTTAACCCTTATACAAGACTTATTGATGCTTGTCTTGAAGTACTATTCATGAAAAGTCTTTGCTTTATGATTCATTTGTTTACTCATGTCACTACCATTGTTTTGATCGCTGCATTAATTACATATGCTTACAATAGTATGATCAAGGTTATGATGGCATGTCACTCCAGAAATTATCTTTGTTATCGTTTACCTGCTCGGGACGAGCAGGAACTAAGCTTGGGGATGCTGATATGTCTCCGAGCGTATCGATAATTTCTTATGTTCCATGCTACATTATTGATGATATCTACATGTTTTATACACATTATATGTCGTATTTATGCATTTTACGGCACTAACCTATTAACAAGATGCCGAAGAGCCGATTCTTGTTTTCTGCTGTTTTTGGTTTCAGAAATCCTAGTAAGGAAATATTCTCGGAATTGGACAAAATCAACGCCCAGGGGCCTATTTTTACACGAAGCTTCCAGAAGACCGAGAGGGAAAGGAAGTGGGGCCACGAGGCGCCGACACAATAGGGCGGCGCGGCCCAAGCCCTGGCCGCGCCGGCCTAGCGTGTGGGGCCCTCGTGTGGCCCCCCTGCGTTGCCCTTCCGCCTACTTAAAGCCTCCGTCGCGAAACCCCCAGTACCGAGAGCCACGATACGAAAAACCTTACTGAGACGCCGCCGCCGCCAATCCCATCTCGGGGGATTCAGGAGATCGCCTCCGGCACCCTGCCGGAGAGGGGAATCATCTCCCGGAAGACTCTTCATCGCCATGATCGCCTCCGGAGTGATGAGTGAGTAGTTCACCCCTGGACTATGGGTCCATAGCGGTAGCTAGATGGTCGTCTTCTCCTTATGTGCTTCATTGTTGGATCTTGTGAGCTGCCTAACATGATCAAGATCATCTATACGTAATGCTATATGTTGTGTTTGTCGGGATCCGATGGATAGAGAATACTATGTTATGGTGATTATCAATCTATTACCTATGTGTTGTTTATGATCTTGCATGCTCTCCGTTATTAGTAGAGGCTGCGGCCAAGTTTTTGCTCTTAACTCCAAGAGGGAGTATTTATGCTCGATAGTGGGTTCATGCCTCCATTAAATGCGGGACGAGTGACGAGAAAGTTCTAAGGTTGTGGATGTCTTGTTGCCACTAGGGATAAAACATTGATGCTATGTCCAAGGATGTAGTTATTGATTACATTACGCACCATACTTAATGCAATTGTCCGTTGTTTGCAACTTAATACCGGAAGGGGTTCGGATGATAACTTTGAAGGTGGACTTTTTAGGCATAGATGCATGCTTGGATAGCGGTCTATGTACTTTGTCGTAATGCCCAATTAAATCTCACTATATTTATCATATCATGTATGTGAATTGTCATGCCCTCTCTATTTGTCAATTGCCCGACTGTAATTTGTTCACCCAACATGCTATTTATCTTATGGGAGAGACACCTCTAGTGAGCTGTGGACCCCGGTCCTATTCTTTACATCGCATACAATCTACTTGCAATACTTGTTCTTTACTTGTTTTCGCAAACAATCATCTTCCACACAATACGGTTAATCCTTTGTTACGGCAAGCCGGTTAGATTGACAACCTCCTTGTTTCGTTGGGGCAATGTACTTTGGTTGTGTTGTGCGGGTTCCACGTTGGCGCCGGAATCCCTGGTGTTGCGCCGCACTACATCCCGCCGCCATCAACCTTCAACGTGCTTCTTGGCTCCTCCTGGTTCGATAAACCTTGGTTTCTTTCTGAGGGAAAACTTGCTACTGTCTGCATCACACCTTCCTCTTGGGGTTCCCAATGGACGTGTGTTAATTGCACGCATCAGTATGTTGCAGTTTTGTTCCTTTCGAGGTTAATGGCACCGTCGCGCGGATCGGCGAGGACCCCTTGAACGGAAGTAGATCTGTCGATGAAGTCGAAACTATCGATGTTCTCCGAGTCGCTGCTCAGATCTGAATATGCCGACGACCCGAAGGACATGTTGCCGAAGATATCGGCGAGTTTTCCGCTTGAAGCGGACTTGGTGAAGCTTGGTGGCGGAATCTCTTCGTCGCCTGTCTCGAACGATGACGATGATTGATGTCTACGCACGCTTCTATTCCTGTAAACAGTGTTGGGCCTCCAAGAGCAGAGGTTTGTAGAACAGCTGCAAGTTTCCCTTAAGTGAATCACCCAAGGTTTATCGAACTCAGGGAGGTAGAGGTCAAGGATATCCCTCTCAAGCAACCACTGCAATTAAGATACAAGAAGTCTCTTGTGTCCCCAACACACCTAATACACTTGTCAGATGTATAGGTGCACTAGTTCGGCGAAGAGATAGTGAAATACAAGTAATATGGATGATTATAAGTAGTAATTGCAATCTGAAATAAAAATGGCAGCAAGCGAACATGTAACAGAACTTGTTGGAAATGTCGTTTCAATGCTTAGAAACAAGGCCTAGGGATCAAACTTTCACTAGTGGACACTCTCAACAATGATCACATAATAAATAAATACTTCTCCTCACTTGTACTACTCTCAAACACTCTCTTGTTGGATAATAAACACCATTCATTGTGTAGGGCTACAAGAGCACCCTCAAGCCGGAGTAAACAAGCTCCACAACTTCATAAAGGAATCACACACGATGCGCACCTTGTCACTCTGTCACACCGTGAGAGTGAATCCGGAGTTCATATTAAAGTAACCTCTAGAGTGCATAATAGACCGTTGCAATTTAGACCGAGTACTAACATAGCATACACACTGTCAACAATAGCTATGAAAGGGGAAATAGATCACATCAATACTATCATAGTAATAGTTAACTTCATAATCTACAAGAGATTACAATCATAACCTACGCCAAGTACTACATGATGCACACACTCGTCAACTTTACATCATGGAGGAGGAATAGACTACTTTAATAACATCACTAGAGTAGCACATATATTAATAGTGATACAAAGCTCATGATCACATAAAGATCACACCATGGGAGAGAGAGATGAACCACATAGCTACCGGTAGAGGCCCTCAGCCTCGGGGAGAACTACTCCCTCCTCATCATGGGAGACGACAACGAGCGATTAAGATGGCGGTGGTGTCGATGGAGATGACTCCGGGGGCAATTCCCCGTCCCGGTGGCGTGCCGGAACAGAGACTTCTGTCCCCCGAAACTTGTCTTCGCGATGGCGGCGGCTACGGAACTCTTCGTGGAATATGACTTGTTCTTTTAGGATTTTCGTGACGAAGAGAATATATAGGCGAAGGGGCGATGTCGGTGGAGTCCCGAGGGGCCCACACCCTAGGGGGGCGCGCCCCCCCTCTTGGCCGCGCCGCCAGGTGGGGTGGCCACCTTGTGGCCCCTCTCCGTCTCTCCTTCGGTGTTCTGGAACAATCCGTGGAAAATAAGGCCTTGGGCTTTTGTTTCATCCAATTCCGAGAATATTTCCTGTGTAGGATTTCTGAAACCAAAAACAACAAAAAACAGGAAATGGCACTTTGGCATCTTGTTAATAGGTTAGTTCCAGAAAATGCATAAAAATGATATAAAGTGTGAGAAAAACATGTAGGTATTGTCATAAAACTAGCATGGAACATAAGAAATTATAGATACGTTGGAGACGTATCAAGCATCCCCAACCTTAGTTCCTACTCGCCCTCGAGTAGGTAAACGATAACAAGGATAATTTCTGAAGTGACATGCTACTATCATAATCTTGATCAATACTATTGTAAAGCATATGAGATGAATGAATGGATTCAAAGCAATGATAAAGATGATGATTAAACAACTAAATCATATAGCAAAGACTTTTCATGAATAGTACTTTCAAGACAAGCATCAAAAAGTCTTGCATAAGAGTTAACTCATAAAGCAATAGATTCTTAATAGAAGGTTTTGAAGCAACACAAAGGATGATTAAGTTTCCGTAATTGCTTTCAACTTGTAACATGTATATCTCATGGATAGTTGTCAACATAAAGTAATATAACAAGTGCAATAAGTAAACATGTAAGAATCAATGCACACAGTTGACACAAGTGTTTGCTTCTAAGATAGAAAGAAGTAGGTAAACTGACTCAACATAAAGTAAAAGAAAGGCCCTTCGCGAGAGGAAGCATGGATTACTCATGTGCTAGAGCTTTTTATTTTGAAAACATGGAAACAATTTTGTCAATGGTAGTAATAATTCATATGTGTTATGCATAAAACCTCCTATAAGTTGCAAGCCTCATGCATCGAATACCAATAGTGCCCACACCTTGTCCTAATTGGCTCGGATTTCCATGGATTATCATTGCATTACATATGTTTAAACCAAGTGTCACAAAGGGGTACCTCTATGCCACCTGTACAAAGGTCCAAGGAGATAGATCACATTTGATTTCTCAGTTTTGATAGATCTCAACTTGAGGACATCCATACCGGGACAACATAGAAAACATATAATGGACTCCTCTTTTTAATGCTAAGCATCCAACAACAGATAATATTCTCATAAGAGATTTGAGGATTAATGTCCAAGCTGAAACTTCCACCATGATACATGACTTTGGTTGGCGGCCCAATGTTCTTCTCTAACAATATGCATACTCAAACCATTTAATCATGAGAAATCTCCCTTACTCCAGACAAGACGAACATGCATAGCAACTCACATGATATTCAACAAAGGTGTAACAGGTTGATGGCGTCCCCGGAAACATGGTTACCGCTCAACAAGCAACTTATAAGAACTAAGATACATAAGCGACATATTCATTACCACAATAGTTTTTTAGGCTACTTTCCCATGAGCTATGTATTGCAAAAACAAGGGATGAATTTTTGAAAGGTTTTAAAGGTAGCACACAAGCAATTTACTTGGAATGGCAGAAAAATACCACATAGTAGGTGATACGTCTCCGACGTATCGATAATTTCTTATGTTCCATGCCACATTATTGATGTTATCTACATGTTTTATGCACACTTTATGTCATATTCGTGCATTTTCTGGAACTAACCTATTAAAAAGATGCCGAAGTGCCGATTCTGTTGTTCTACGCTGTTTTTGGTTTCAGAAATCCTAGTAATGAAATATTCTCGGAATTGGACGAAATCAACGCCCGGGGCCTATTTTTCCACAAAGCTTCCGAAGTCCTAAGACGAAACGAAGTGGGGCCACAGGGTGCCCAAACCCTAGGGCGGCGCGCCCCCCTGGCCGCGCCGGCCTATGGTGTGGGGCCCCTGTGCCCCCTCCGACTTGCCCTTCCGCCTACTTAAAGCCTCCGTGACGAAACCCCCGGTACCGAGAGCCACGATACGGAAAACCTTCCGGAGACGCCGCCAACGCCGATTCCATCTCGGGGGATCCGGGAGATCGCCTCCGGCACCCTGCCGGAGAGGGGATTCATCTCCCGGGAGGACTCTACGCCGCCATGGTCGCCTCCGGAGTGATGTGTGAGTAGTCTACCCCTGGACTATGGGTCCATAGCAGTAGCTAGATGGTTGTCTTCTCCCCATTGTGCTATCATTGTCGGATCTTGTGAGCTGCCTATCATGATCAAGATCATCTATATGTAATTCTATATGTTGCGTTTGTTGGGATCCGATGAATAGAGAATAGTTGTTATGTTGATTATCAAAGTTATATCTATGTGTTGTTTATGATCTTGCATGCTTTCCGTTACTAGTAGATGCTCTGGCCAAGTAGATGCTTGTAACTCCAAGAGGGAGTATTTATGCTCGATAGTGGGTTCATGCCTCGCATTGACACCAGGACAGTACGTCAGAAAGTTCTAAGGTTGTGTTGTGCTGTTGCCACTAGGGATAAAACATTGATTCTATGTCTAAGGATGTAGTTGTTGATTACATTACGCACCATACTTAATGCAATTGTCTGTTGCTTTGCAACTTAATACTGGAAGGGGTTCGGATGATAACCTGAAGGTGGACTTTTAGGCATAGATGCGATTGGATGGCGGTCTATGTACTTTGTCGTAATGCTCAATTAAATCTCACTATACTCATCATGATATGTATGTGCATTGTCATGCTCTCTTTATTTGTCAATTGCCCAAGCTGTAATTTGTTCACCCAACATGCTGTTTATCTTATGGGAGAGACACCTCTAGTGAGCTGTGGACCCCGGTCCAATTCTCTTTCTTGAAATACAATCTACTGCAATACTTGTTCTACTCGTTTTCACGCAAACAATCATCTTCCACACAATACGGTTAATCCTTTGTTACAGCAAGCCGGTGAGATTGACAACCTCACTTGTTTCGTTGGGGCAAAGTACTTTGGTTGTGTTGTGCAGGTTCCACGTTGGCGCCGGAATCCCTGGTGTTGCGCCGCACTACATCCCGCCGCCATCAACGTTCAACGTGCTTCTTGGCTCCTCCTGGTTCGATAAACCTTGGTTTCTTTCTGAGGGAAAACTTGCTGCTGTGCGCATCATACCTTCCTCTTGGGGTTCCCAACGAACGTGTGAGTTACACGCCATCAAGCATATTTTCTGGCGCCGTTGCGGGGAGATCAAGACACGCTGCAAGGGGAGTCTCCACTTCTCAATCTCTTTACTTTGTTTTTGTCTTGCTTAGTTTTATTTACTACTTTGTTTGCTGCACTAAATCAAAATACAAAAAATTAGTTGCTAGTTTTACTTTATTTGCTATCTTGTTTGCTATATCAAAAAGACAAAAAAATTAGTTTACTTGCATTTACTTTATCTAGTTTGCTTTATTTACTGTTGCTAGAATGGCCAACCCTGAAAATACTAAGTTGTGTGACTTCACAACCACAAATAATAATGATTTCTTATGCACACCTATTGCTCCACCTGCTACTACAGCAGAATTCTTTGAAATTAAACCTGCTTTACTTGAATCTTGTTATGCGAGAGCAATTTTCTAGTGTTAGTTCTGATGATGCTGCTGCCCATCTCAATAATTTTGTTGAATTGTGTGAAATGCAAAAGTATAAAGATGTAGATGGTGATATTATAAAATTAAAATTGTTCCCTTTCTCATTAAGAGGAAGAGCTAAAGATTGGTTGCTATCTCCGCCTAAGAATAGTATTGATTCATGGACTAAATGCAAGGATGCTTTTATTGGTAGATATTATCCCCCTGCTAAAATTATATCTTTGAGGAGTAGCATAATGAATTTTAAACAATTAGATACTGAACATGTTGCTCAAGCTTGGGAAAGAATGAAATCTTTGGTTAAAAATTGCCCAACCCATGGATCGACTACTTGGATGATCATCCAAACCTTCTATGCAGGACTAAATTTTTCTTCACGGAATTTATTGGATTCAGCTGGTGGAGGTACCTTTATGTCCATCACTCTTGGTGAAGCAACAAAGCTTCTTGATAATATGATGATCAATTACTCTGAATGGCACACGGAAAGAGCTCCACAAGGTAAGAAGGTAAATTCTGTCGAAGAAACCTCTTCCTTGAGTGATAAGATTGATGCTATTATGTCTATGCTTGTGAATGATAGGACTAATATTGATCCTAATAATGTTCCATTAGCTTCATTGGTTGCACAAGAAGAACATGTTGATGTAAACTTCATTAAAAATAATAATTTCAACAACAATGCTTACCGGAACAATTCTAGTAACAACTATAGGCCATATCCTTATAATAATGGCAACGGCTATGCTAATTCTTATGGGAATTCTTACAACAATAATAGGAACACACCCCCTGGACTTGAAGCCATGCTTAAAGAATTTATTAGTACACAAACAGCTTTTAACAAATCTGTTGAAGAAAAGCTTGGGAAAATTGATATACTTGCTTCTAAAGTCGATAGTCTTGCTGCTGATGTTGATCTTTTGAAATCGAGAGTTTTGCCTAATGAGAATCATCATAATAAGATTGTTACTACAGCAAATGCCATTCAAGTTAGAATTAATGAGAATATAAGATTAATGGCTGAGCTGCGTGCTAGGTGGGATAGAGAAGAAAATGAAAAACTAGCTAAAGAGAAGAATGTAGCTAAAGTTTGGACTATTACCACCACTTGCTAATGCTACACATGTTGCTGCACCTCCTACTAATACTAATAAAAGAATTGGTGTTAGCAATGTTTCCACTTCTAATGCAAAGCGCGAGAAACTGCCTGAAACTGCTAAAACTGCTGAAATTGCCTGTGATAAATCTGCTGAAATTTTTTCCAACATTGGGGATGATGATCCCATTGCTTTAGATTATAATGGTTTGAATTTTGATGATTGCCACATCTCTGAAGTTATAAAGTTCTTGCAAAAACTTGCTAAAAGTCCTAATGCTAGTGCTATAAATTTGGCTTTCACGCATCATATTACAAATGCTCTCATAAAAGCTAGAGAAGAGAAACTAGAGCGCGAAGCTTCTATTCCTAAAAAGCTAGAGGATGGTTGGGAGCCCATCATTAAGATGAAGGTTAAAGATTTTGATTGTAATGCTTTATGTGATCTTGGTGCAAGTATTTCGTTATGCCTAAGAAAATTTATGATATGCTTGACTTGCCACCGCTGAAAAATTGTTATTTGGATGTTAATCTTGTTGATCATTCTACAAAGAAACCTTTGGGGAAAGTTGATAATATTCGCATTACCGTTAACAATAACCTTGTCCCCGTTGATTTTGTTGTCTTGGATATTGAATGCAATGCATCTTGTCCCATTATATTGGGAAGACCTTTTCTTCGAACTGTTGGTGCTACCATTGATATGAAGGAAGGTAATATAAAATATCAATTTCCTCTCAAGAAAGGTATGGAACACTTCCCTAGAAAGAGAATGAAGTTACCTTTTGATTCTATTATAAGAACAAATTATGATGTTGACACTTCGTCTCTTGATAATACTTGATACACACTTTCTGCGCCTAGCTGAAAGGCGTTAAAGAAAAGCGCTTATGGGAGACAACCCATGTTTTTACCTACAGTACTTTATTTTTATTTTGTGTCTTGGAAGTTGTTTACTACTGTAGTAACCTCTCCTTATCTTAGTTTTTTGTTTTGTTGTGCCAAGTTAAGCCGTTGATAGAAAAGTAAGTACTAGATTTGGATTACTGCGCAGTTCCAGATTTCTTTGCTGTCACGAATCTGGGTCCACCTCCCTGTAGGTAACTCAGAAAATTAATCCAATTTACGTGCATGATCCTCAGATATGTACGCAACTTTCATTCAATTTGGGCATTTTCATTTGAGCAAGTCTGGTGCCATTTTAAAATTCGTCAATACGAACTGTTCTGTTTTGACAGATTCTGCCTTTTATTTCGCATTGCCTCTTTTGCTATGTTGGATGAATTTCTTTGATACACTAATGTCCAGTAGCATTATGCAATGTCCAGAAGTGTTAAGAATGATTGTGTCACTTCTGAATATGTTAATTTTTATTGTGCACTAACCCTCTAATGAGTTGTTTCGAGTTTGGTGTGGAGGAAGTTTTCAAGGATCAAGAGAGGAGTATGATGCAACATGATCAAGAAGAGTGAAAGCTCTAAGCTTGGGGATGTCCCGGTGGTTCACCCCTGCCTATATTAAGAAGACTCAAGCGTCTAAGCTTGGGGATGCCCAAGGCATCCCCTTCTTCATCGACAACATTATCAGGTTCCTCCCCTGAAACTATATTTTTATTCCATCACATCTTATGTGCTTTGCTTGGAGCGTCGGTTTGTTTTTGTTTTTGTTTTGTTTGAATAAAATGGATCCTAGCATTCACTTTATGGGAGAGAGACACGCTCCGCTGTAGCATATGGACAAGTATGTCCTTAGCTTCTACTCATAGTATTCAGGGCGAAGTTTCTTCTTCGTTAAATTGTTATATGGTTGGAATTGGAAAATGATACATGTAGTAATTGCTATAATGTCTTGGGTAATGTGATACTTGGCAATTGTTGTGCTCATGTTTAAGCTCTTGCATCATATGCTTTGCACCCATTAATGAAGAGATACATAGAGCATGCTAAAATTTGGTTTGCATATTTGGTTTCTCTAAGGTCTAGATAATTTCTAGTATTGAGTTTGAACAACAAGGAAGACGGTGTAGAGTCTTATAATGTTTACAATATGTCTTTTATGTGAGTTTTGCTGCACCGGTTCATCCTTGTGTTTGTTTCAAATAAGCCTTGCTAGCCTAAACCTTGTATCGAGAGGGAATACTTCTCATGCATCCAAAATACTTGAGCCAACCACTATGCCATCTGTGTCCACCATACCTACCTACTACATGGTATTTTCCGCCATTCCAAAGTAAATTGCTTGAGTGCTACCTTTAAAATTCCATCATTCACCTTTACAATATATAGCTCATGGGACAAATAGCTTAAAAACTATTGCGGTATTGAATATGTAATTATGCACTTTATCTCTTATTAAGTTGCTTGTTGTGCGATAACCATGTTCACTGGGGATGCCATCAACTATTCATTGTTGAATTTCATGTGAGTTGCTATGCATGTTCGTCTTGTCTGAAGCAAGAGCGATCTACCACCTTATGGTTAAGCATGCATTTTGTTAGAGAAGAACATTGGACCGCTAACTAAAGCCATGATCCATGGTGGAAGTTTCAGTTTTGGACATATATCCTCAATCTCAAATGAGAAAATTATTAATTGTTGTTACATGCTTATGCATAAAAGAGGAGTCCATTATCTCGTTGTCTATGTTGTCCCGGTATGGATGTCTAAGTTGAAGAATAATCAATAGCGAGAAATCCAATGCGAGCTTTCTCCTTAGACCTTTGTACAGGCGGCATAGAGGTACCCCTTTGTGACACTTGGTAAAAACATGTGCATTGTGATGATCCGGTAGTCCAAGCTAATTAGGACAAGGTGCGGGCACTATTAGTACACTATGCATGAGGCTTGCAACTTGTAAGATATAATTTACATGATGCATATGCTTTATTACTACCGTTGACAAAATTGTTTCATGTTTTCAAAATCAAAGCTCTAGCACAAATATAGCAATCGATGCTTTTCCTCTATGAGGACCATTCTTTTACTTTCAATGTTGAGTCAGTTCACCTATTTCTCTCCACCTCAAGAAGCAAACACTTGTGTGAACTGTGCATTGATTCCTACATATTTGCATATTGCACTTGTTATATTATTCTATGTTGACAATATCCATGAGATATACATGTTACAAGTTGAAAGCAACCGCTGAAACTTAATCTTCTTTTGTGTTGCTTCAATACCTTTACTTTGAATTATTGCTTTATGAGTTAACTCTTATGCAAGACTTATTGATGCTTGTCTTGAAGTGCTATTCATGAAAAGTCTTTGCTATATGATTCACTTGTTTACTCATGTCATATATATATTGTTTTGATCGCTGCATTCACTACATATGCTTTACAAATAGTATGATCAAGATTATGATGGCATGTCACTCCAGAAATTATCTATGTTATCGTTTTGTCTGCTCGGGACGAGCAGAACTAAGCTTGGGGATGCTGATACGTCTCCGACGTATCGATAATTTCTTATGTTCCATGCCACATTATTGATGTTATCTACATGTTTTATGCACACTTTATGTCATATTCGTGCATTTTCCGGAACTAACCTATTAACAAGATGCCGAAGTGCCAGTTCTTGTGTTTCTGCTGTTTTTGGTTTCAGAAATCCTAGTAAGGAAATATTCTCGGAATTGGACGAAATCAACGCCCGGGGGCCTATTTTTCCACGAAGCTTCCGGAAGTCCGAAGACGAAACGAAGTGGGGCCACGGGGTGCCCAAACCCTAGGGCGGCGCCCCCCGGCCGCGCCGGCCTATGGTGTGGGGCCCCTGTGCCCCCTCCCGACTTGCCCTTCCGCCTACTTAAAGCCTCCGTGACGAAACCGCCGCACCGAGAGCCACGATACGGAAAACCTTCCAGAGACGCCGCCAACGCCGATCCCATCTCGGGGGATCCAGGAGATCGCCTCCGGCACCCTGCCGGAGAGGGGATTCATCTCCTGGAGGACTCTACGCCGCCATGGTCGCCTCCGGAGTGATGTGTGAGTAGTCTACCCCTGGACTATGGGTCCATAGCAGTAGCTAGATGGTTGTCTTCTCCCCA
>NC_061508.1:240271380-240464828 GCF_022539505.1 Lolium rigidum | reverse complement strand
ATAAGTGATTTACATGATCTCATGGTCATAAGGACTAGGTAACTATGTATTGAAAGCTTATAGCAAATAACTTAATGACGAGATCTTATGCTACGCTTAATTGGGTGTGTCCATTATATCATTCACACAATGATATAACCTTGTTATTAATAACATCCAATGTTCATGATTATGAAACTAATCATCCATTAATCAACAAGCTAGTTTAAGAGGCATACTAGGGACTTCTTGTTTGTCTACATATCACACATGTACTAATGTTTCGGTTAATACAATTCTAGCATGATATATAAACATTTATCATAAACATAAAGATATAAATAATAACCACTTTATTATTGCCTCTAGGGCATATCTCCTTCACTTATTAGATGGATACTTCCTTTGCAAGAATTTGATCTGCATATTATAGATAGGAAAGGTGCTGATAATCCTGTTGCTGATAATTTGTCAAGATTGGAAAATATTGCTTATGATCCTTCTCCTGTTAATGATAGTTTTCCAAATGAACAATTGGCTGTAATAAAGGTGAGCTCGCGAGATAGTCCTTGGTACGCTGATTATGCTAACTTTATCGTATCCAAGTACTTGCCTCCAACCTTTTCAGCTCAGCAAAGGAGGAAATTCTTTTATGACTTGAGGCATTATTTTTGGGATGACCCACACTTATATAAAGAAGGAGTGGATGGTATTCTGCGAAGATGTGTTCCTAAATATGAACAACAGGAGATATTGAGTAAATGTCATGGTAGTGTTTATGGAGGACATCACGCCGGAGACAGAACCGCGCAAAAGGTTCTACAATCAGGTTTTTATTGGCCAACTCTCTTCAAAGATGCAAGGAATTTTATTTTATCTTGTGATGAATGTCAAAGGGTTGGTAATATCTCCAGACGCAATGAAATGCCTATGAATTATACTCTGGTTATTGAACCATTCGATTGTTGGGGATTTGACTTCATGGGTCCTTTCCCTTCTTCAGAAGGTAACACTCATATACTTGTTGCTGTTGATTATGTTACTAAATGGGTGGAAGCCATACCTACAAAAAGTGATGATGGTGAGACCTCTTTAAGAATGCTTTTAGATATTATTTTTCCTAGATTTGGAGTTCCTAGATATATTATGACTGATGGAGGTTCTCATTTTATTCATGGTGGTTTTAGAAAAACTCTTGCTAAATATGGTATTAATCATAGAATTGCTTCTGCCTATCATCCTCAAACTAGTGGGCAAGTAGAATTATCAAATAGAGAGATTAAATCTATCTAGCAAAAGACTGTTAATAAATCTAGAAAGAATTGGGCTATTAAATTGAAAGAAGCACTATGGGCTTATAGAACTTCTTATAAAAATCCCATGGGTATGTCACCGTATAAAATGGTTTATGGGAAAGCTTCCCATTTACCTTTAGAACTAGAGCACGAAGCTTACTGGGCTGTGAGAGAACTAAATAAAGATCCTAAACTTGCCGGTAAGAAGAGATTGCTACACTTGAGTTCTCTAGATGAATGGAGAAGTGAAGCATATGAAAATGCTAAACTCTTTAAAGAGAAAGTTAAGAAATGGCATGATATAAGAATTATCAAAAGAGAATTTAATGTTGGAGATAAAGTCCTATTGTATCGGTCTCGTCTCAGATTTTTTTGCAGGAAAATTACTCTCAAAATGGGAAGGACCATATGTCATTGATGAGGTGTATCGATCAGGAGCAATTAAAATTAGCTCTCTGCAAGGTAATGCCACACAAGTGGTGAATGGACAAAGACTCAAGCATTATATCTCGGGTGATTCTTATAATGAAGATGTTGATGTTATTCAAGTGGTAACTCCGGAAGCTTTCATCAAAGGCAAGGTTGACAGTCCTGCAGAGTCCGACTTTGAATAGGTAACAGTTCTGGTAAGAAAAAATCCGCGTTTAACTTTCCGAACAATGTTTTTGCAACTTTTGGAAAATATGAAAAATTACGAGATCGAAACGGAGTGGAGGAGACGCACGAGGGCGTGCCCCCACGGGCCGGCGCGGGCCCCAGCCTGGCCGCGCCGCCCTGTGAGGAGGCCGCCTCGTCGCCCCTCTCCGACTCGGGTTCGACCTTGTACTTTCCGTTTGTCGAGAAAAAATTTGCTATATAATCCCCCGGACCACTGGAGGTCCGTATATCGTTTTCTCGACGTGTTTTGTTTTGAGTTGTTTCTGCCAGGATCCGTCGTTGATCTAGAAGCACCATGGCCTCCAACAACAAGGACAAGGAGCCTTTGGAGGAAGTGAAGGGGATGTCTTCAACAAAAAGGAAGCGGCAAACTGCGGGGAGTGAGCCAATCTTGGTGGGATCGTTTAACACTGGACGTTCTTTTTCTCATAACTTGCGGGGACCTCTACCGCTCGCCCTTAACCTCGGCTCTTTCCCTGCTGTGGAGGAATCACTGCGGGTTACCGATGAGTTTTGTGATCAATACCGTGCTGCGAGAAGAGAGGTGGAGATACTTCGGGAGGAGAACCACCGACTTGCGTGGAATCGTTGGAGTATCACTCAATTCCCATCACAAGGCCACCACCGACATCTGTGGACAACAATGAATCTCTTCGAGTCTTAGTGCAGAATTGCCAAACTGAGAAGCTGAAGTTGAAGGAGACCTTTAAGAATCGCGGGAAGAATTCACCACCGCCGGAGGAGTAATTCATCATCGGTATTGGCATCCCCTTGGTTTGTTCCAAGCTTGGGGAGTGCCACGGTATCATATCATCACTATCTTTTACCTTTTTACTTTCAAGTAGTGTCATATCATGAGTAGGGAAGTTATCATATAAGATATGTTGCGGTATGGAAGTATCTCTCTTTAGTTGGTTATCTATGTATCCCTTGGTGTGAGTTATCGTTATGGAATATTAATGAGAAGTCTTATCATTTACATATTGCACATCTTATTTTAGTTTGCAATCTCTATTATATGATTGATCTTGTTGTTAGTATTGGCATCACTTTGGGAGCATTGAGTAAATCTATTTTGTTTTGGCAAACTTAGCATTGGTCAATAGTAACAACACCTTGAGTTTAAGTAGAGAAGAGAAAGTACATGTAGATATGTTATTATCTTTCTTGCTAGTTCCTAGCTTAGTATTCTGAAGTTAAAATTGTTTGTGATTACAAGTAAGATGCGTGATTATGTCTATCACATGTATATTTGTTTGTTTCCCTCAACTCTTATGCTTGCTAATTAACCTTGCTAGCCAAAGACACTGTACGAGAGGGAATACTTCTCGTGCATCCAAACCCTTAAACAAAACCTATGCCATCAGTGTCCACCATAACTACCTACTATGTGGTATTTCCCTGCCATTCCAAGTAAATACTTCATGTGCTACCTTTAAACAATTCAAAATTTATTACTTCTTATTTGTGTCAATGTTTTATAGCTCATGAGGAAGTATGTGGTGTTTTATCTTTCAGTCTTGTTAGGCAGCTTCCACTAATGGACTAGTGGCTTCATCGACTTATCCTTTAATTTTGCAAAAAGAGCTGGCAACGGGGTTCCCAGCCCCAATTAATCAACCTTCATCAATAACTCTCTTCACATGTTTTGCCCTGATTCATCAGTAAGCAACTTAATTTTGCAATAGACACTCCTCCATGGTATGAGATTGTTGGAAGGCACCCGAGGATTCGGTTAGCCATGGCTTGTGTAAGCAAAGGTTGGGGGAGTGTCATCCTTAAATAAACTAAAGTACATGTGTAAACAAAAGAGAAGAGGGATGATCTACCTTGCTGGTAGAGATAACGTCCTTCATGGGAGCCGCTCTTTGGAGGTCTGTTTGGCAAGGGGGTTAGAGTACCCACTACCATTCGTTGACAACAACAAACACCTCTCAAAACTTTACTTTTATGCTCTTTATATGATTTCAAAACTTAAAAAGCTCTAGCACATGATTTAATCACTGCTTCCCTCTGCGAAGGGCCTGTCTTTTACTTCATGTTGAGTCAGTAAACCTATTTCCCTCCATCTCAAGCAAGCACTTGAGTTGTTGTGATCAAACCATTTATATTGTGATCTATTTCATCATGCCTTTTACTCTTCCTTGTTTAGTACAAATTTTATCTGAATGAATATAGCTTTGAAAGTTATCAATGATTATGAGGAGATTACTATGATTGAGTATGCAAGTTTATCATAAGCTTTAATATGAGAGCGCTGCTCAATAGATAAGTATAATCGTTAGCTTGTTATCGACCAAGAACAAAGTTTGCCATCACCAATTATGATTCCTTATGCACCTTTATTTGTGATTACCTTCTACTTGTTTCAAGTTGAATTATATGAGAAGTTGTTTACTAGAATGTCTTGTGTGAATGAATATGATGCTTCTTGTCCGTATTTTATTTATCGACTTTTCACTCCATAAACATGTGGTCTTGTTTACCGAGTTCAGTTTCGCTTGGGGACAAGCGAAGTCTAAGCTTGGGGGGAGTTGATACGTCCATTTTGCATCACTATTTTATATCATAATTTGCTGTTATTCATTGATATATTTCATATTTGGAGATGATACTTATGTTATTTCATCTATTTTGCATGTTTCATGATTATTTGGGTATCGCGCACCGGAGTCAGGATTCTGCTGGAAAAAAGCACCGTCAGAATGCAATATTTCGGAAGATCAACAGTTGACAGAAATTATATGAAAAATCCTATTTTTCCAGAAGACGAAGGGAGCCAGAAGGGGGAGCCGAGGGGACCCGAGGTGGGCCCACCTCATAGGCCGGCGCGGACCAAGGCCCGGCCGCGCCGCCTGTGAGGAGGGGGCCCACAGCCCCCTCTCGCCTCCTTTTCTTCGCGTACGTCTTCGTCCCGAAAACCTAAGCCCCGGAGGATAGTCGCGAAGAGTCACAGCCGCCTCTGCGCGGCGGAGAACACCAGAGAGAAAAGAGCTCTCCGGCAGGCTGAAATCTGCCGGGGAAATTCCCTCCCGGAGGGGGAAATCGACGCCATCGTCATCGTCATCGAGCTGGACATCATCGCCATCATCATCACCATCATCATCATCATCACCGCCATCTCCACCGCTGCACCTCGTCACCGCTGTAACAATTTGGGTTTGATCTTGATTGTTTGATAGGGGAAACTCTCCCGGTGTTGATTTCTACTTGTTATTGATGCTATTGAGTGAAACTATTGAACCAAGGTTTATGTTAAGATTGTTATTCATCACCATATCACCTCTGATCATGTTCCATATGATGTCTCGTGAGTAGTTCGTTTAGTTCTTGAGGACATGGGTGAAGTCTAAATGTTAGTAGTGAATTATGTTGGTTAGTAATCAATGTTGTGATATTTAAGTTGTGGTGTTATTCTTCTAGTGGTGTCGTGTGAACGTCGACTACATGACACTTCACCATTTATGGGCCTAGGGGAATGCATCTTGTATTCGTTTGCCAATTGCGGGGTTGCCGGAGTGACGAAACCTAAACCCCGTTGGTATATCGGTGCAGGAGGGATAGCAGGATCTCAGAGTTTAAGGTTGTGGTTAGATTTATCTTAATTACTTTCTTGTAATTGCGGATGCTTGCAAGGGGTATAATCACAAGTATGTATTAGTCCTAGGAAGGGTGGTACATTAGCATAGGTTCACCCACACAACACTTATCAAAACAATGAAGATTAATCAGCTATATGAAGCGAAAGCACTAGACTAAATTCCCGTGTGTCCTCAAGAACGTTTGGTCATTATAAGTAAACAAACCGGCTTGTCCTTTGTGCTAAAAAGGATTGGGCCACTCGCTGCAATTATTTCTCTCGCATTTTACTTACTTCTACTTTATTTATCTGCTATATCAAAACACCCTGAATACTTGTCTGTGAGCATTTACAGTGAATCCTTCATCGAAACTGCTTGTCAACACCTTCTGCTCCTCGTTGGGTTCGACACTCTTATTTATCGAAGATACTACGATACACCCCCTATACTTGTGGGTCATCAATCCTGTTCCTGTTAATGATAGTTTTCCAAATGAACAATTGGCTGTAATAGAGGTGAGCTCGCGAGATAGCCCTTGGTACGCTGATTATGCTAACTTTATTGTTTCCAAGTACTTGCCTCCAACCTTTTCAACTCAGCAAAGGAGGAAATTCTTTTATGACTTGAGGCATTATTTTTGGGATGACCCACACTTATATAAAGAAGGAGTGGATGGTATTCTGCGAAGATGTGTTCCCGAATATGAACAACAAGAGATATTGAGTAAGTGTCATGGTAGTGTTTATGGAGGACATCACGCTGGAGATAGAACCGCGCAAAAGGTTCTACAATCAAGTTTCTATTGGCCAACTCTTTTCAAAGATGCAAGAAAGTTTATTTTATCTTGTGATGAATGTCAAAGGGTTGGTAATATCTCCAGACGCAATGAAATGCCTATGAATTATACTCTTGTTATTGAACCATTCGATTGTTGGGGATTTGACTTCATGGGTCCTTTCCCTTCTTCGAAGGTAACACTCATATACTTGTCGTTGTTGATTATGTTACTAAATGGGTGGAAGCCATACCCACAAAAAGTGTTGATGGTGAGACCTCTTTAAGAATGCTTCTAGATATTATTTTTCCTAGATTTGGAGTTCCTAGATATCTTATGAGCTGATGGAGGTTCTCATTTTATTCATGGCGGTTTTAGAAAAACTCTTGCTAAATATGGTATTAATCATAGGATTGCTTCCAGCTTATCATCCTCAAACTAGTGGGCAAGTAGAATTATCAAATAGAGAGATTAAATCTATCTTGCAAAAGACTATTAATAAATCTAGAAAGAAGCTGGGCTAGTAAATTGAAGGAAGCACTATGGGCTTATAGAACTGCTTATAAAAATCCTATGGGTATGTCACCTTATAAAATGGTTTATGGGAAAGCTTGTCATTTACCTTTAGAACTAGAGCACAAAGCTTATTGGGCTGTAAGAGAACTAAATAAAGATCCTGAACTTGTCGGTAAGAAGAGATTGCTACAATTGAGTTCTCTAGATGAATGGAGAAGTGAAGCTTATGAAAATGCTAAACTCTTTAAAGAGAAAGTTAAGAAATGGCATGATATAAGAATTATCAAAAGAGAATTTAATGTTGGGGATAAAGTCCTATGTATCGGTCTCGTCTCAGATTTTTTGCAGGAAAATTACTCTCAAAATGGGAAGGACCATATGTCATTGTGGAGGTGTATCGTTCAGGAGCGATTAAAATTAGTTCTCTGCAAGGCAATGCCACACAAGTGGTGAATGGACAAAGACTCAAGCATTATATCTCTGGTGATTCTTATAATGAAGATGTTGATGTTATTCGAGTGGTGACTCCGGAAGCTTTCATCAAAGGTCAAATTGACAGTTCTGCGAGTCCGACTTTGAATAGGTAACGATCTTGGTAATAAAAAGTTCGCGTTTAACTTTCCGAACTATGTTTTTGCTATTTTTGGAAAATATGAAAAATTACGAGATCGAAACGGAGTGGAGGAGACGCACGAGGGCGTGCCCCCATAGGCCGGCGCGGGCCCCAGCCTGGCCGCGCCGCCCTATGAGGACAGCCCCTCGCTGTCCCTCTCCGACTCTGGTTCGACCTGGTACTTTCCTTCTGTCGTGAAAATTTCTGTTATATAATCCCCCGGACCCCTGGAGGTCCGTATATCGTTTTCTCGTTGTAAGAACATGTCCTTTACCCCATGTGTGGTTTTGGTAATTGATGACAATCCCTATGGACTAACGGTTGCATTGAGAATCAATCTTAGGTCAAGTCCATAGTCATGTTGGACTCAAGGTTGTAAGATGGAGAAGACGGAGTACAATGATGAAGATGGTGTTGAAGAGAGACAAAGACGGTGTTGAAGATGAAGAGAGAAGACGGCGTTGGAGATGGATGAAGACGGTGGTGTGCGTACACGATGAAGGAAGACGGTGGCATGGACAATCATGAAGAGTATGGAGGCGGAGCTTGCCGACTCGAGAAGAACGCGCAAGGACTAGGTTTGTGCTCGATAGGATAGTGGGTCGTATCATCGGAGAGAGCTCAAACCTTGCATGCATTGCATCGCATTCTTGGTTCTTCTTGGTTCTTATGCATGAAACGGATTTCGGTTGCATCGCATGTTGCATATGCGAGAGTGATGATTTTCCCGATATACCATGTTGAGAGGTTACACCTCTATGACCATGAGAAAATCATCACTCACTCATTTGCATGATTTTACCTTGTAAAGATGTAGCTCTTGTCGCCCTCTTTCCAACAAAATTGGTTTCACCTCAATCGGAGTTTCCTAGCTGGAGTTATTGCATTTTCCGTATTGCAGAGAAAAAGAAAACGAAAATAATCTTTATTGGGCCGGGTGGTACTACCGTGGGCAGTACCGGCCAAAGTACCGCACGCGCAGTTTTGTATACTGGATCGCAAGCGGTACCAGGCCGGTACCGGCCCGGTAGTACCGTAGCCCACTTACGGTACCGGCCCGGTACCGGGCCCGGTACTACCGGTCCATTTTCTTTTTCTTTTTCCTCTTTTTTATTCCCAACCTTGTCTCTCCCTCTTGGGCCGCCGGCGCCCCAGTCCGGCCCACCACCGCGCCCAGCCTCCTACCCCGCAGCAGGCCGCCACCCAGCTCCCTCCTGGGCCACCACGGCCCAGCTCGCCAGGCGCTGCACGCGAGCCCGCGTCGCTGCCGCTCGAGGCTGCCTCGCTCGCACGCGCTACGCCCGCGTTGACCGCTCCAGATCGCCGCGCCGTCGCCCGTGTTCACACGCGCGCGCACGCATGTGCTGACCCCTCGCTGGCCCCACCTGGCCTGCTGTGCTGCGCTGCGCTGCGCTGCCCTGCCACGCGATCTCTCTCTGCCCTTCAGCTTTTCTGATTTGCATTTTCAGACACAAGCGGTAGTACCGCTCCGCACAGCGGTAGTACCGCTTTGGGCGAATCTGACCGTTTTTCCAGCCCAACAGAAATATTTTGGAGCCCCCCATTTATACCTCTCTTCCACCTCCGGTCCAAACACCCCTTCCCCTCCATTCTCTCTCCTCCATTGTTGACCTTGGGTTCTTTCTTCCTCCTCTTGACCCCCCCACTATTTGTTGCATATTTTTGGGGGAAAGGAGAGAGGAGATATAGATCTAGAGCTTCACCAATTGAATCCTCCTCTAAGTGAGAGGATCTTGCTAGATCTAGATCTTGGAGTTTCTTGGTGTTTCTCCTCACTTTGTTCTGTAGGGATTCGTTGCATAGAAAACAAAAAAATTTCTACCACGAACATACAATCCAAGCCAAGATGCAATCTAGAAGACGGTAGCAACGAGGGGATTATCGAGTCTCACCCTTGAAGAGATTCCAAAGCCTACAAGATGAGGCTCTTGTTGCTGCGGTAGACGTTCACTTGCCGCTTGCAAAAGCACGTAGAAGATCTTGATCACGGCGCCACGAACGGGCAGCACCTTCGTACTTGGTCACACGTTCGGTTGTTGATGAAGACGACGTTCACTTGCCTTCTTCCATCATACAGCTGAAGAAATGTTTCGATGCTTCATAGCATTCCACGGCCGCATGAGTCTCAAATATAGCTTTCAGCTCATTTATCAACTCATGAGGATCGTGGTGCTCAAAACGTTTTTGAAGATCGGATTCCAGATCGCACGAGGATGGCACGGTGAACTTGAGAGTACCGAGTTTTCAGAGTCTCGTAAACAGACTTTTACTTCATCGGTTTCGGTTTAGCGGGAGGGTCACCTAGCGGTGCATCAAGCACATATTGCAGATTTCCGCCAGAGAGGAAGATCCTCACATGACGGAACCAGTCGGTGAAGTTGCTACCGTTGAAACTTAAGTTTTTCTTTCTCTAGGAACTGGTTAAAATTGATTAGGGACATATATTTGCAACAGTTTAGACTAATTTTATGACAAATTGAGTTTAAATTTTAATTCAACATAATTAAAAATCTAGGTGAACTCCCACTCAAAACAATATCCCTCGCATTGTCTTAGTGATCACACGAACCAAATCCACCACACCTAAGTCCGATCATCACGAGACAAGGTGTAATTTCAATGGCGAACACTCAAAGTGTTCATCATATCAATCATATGATTCATGCTCTACCTTTCGGTATCACGTGTTCGAGACCATGTTTGTACATGCTAGGCTCGTCAAGGCCACCTTAGTATCCGCATGTGCAAAACGGGCTTGCACCCGTTGTATGCACTTGTTGATTCTATCACACCCGATCATCACGAGATGCTTCGAAACGACAAGTCTTGGCAACGGTGCTACTAAGGATGAACACTTTATTATCTTGAGATTTTAGTGAGGGATCATCTTATAATGCTACCGTCGCGATCTAAGCAAAATAAGATGCATAAAAGGATTAACATCACATGCGGTTCATATGTGATATGATATGGCCCTTTTGTCTTTGCGCCTTTGATCTTCATCTCCAAAGCACGGACATGATCTCCATCATCTTCGGGCATGATCTCCATCATCGTCGGCGTAGCGTCAAGGTCAATGGCGCCGTCTTCATGATTGTCCTCCATGTAGCAACTATTACAACTACTTTGAAATACTACTCAACATGAAATTTAAAGACAACCATAAGGCTCCTGCCGGTTGCCACAATACAATAATGATCATCTCATACATATTCATCATCACATTATGGCAATATCACATCACCAAACCCTGCAAAAACAAGTTAGACGTCTCTAATTTGGTTTGCATATTTTACGTGGTTTAGGGTTTTCGAGAGAGATCTAATCTACCTACGAACATGAACCACAACGTTGATACTAATGTAGTCAATAGAAGAGTAAATTGAATCTTCACTATAGTAGGAGAGACAGACACCCGCAAAGCCTCTTATGCAATACAAGTTGCATGTCGAACGAGGAACACGTCTCATGAACGCGGTCATGTAAAGTTAGTCCGAGCCGCTTCATCCTACTGTGCCACAAAGATGCAAAGTACTCAAACTAAAGATAACAAGAGCATCAACGCCCACAAAACCATTGTGTTCTACTTGTGCAACCATCTATGCATATACACGGCTCTGATACCACTGTAGGGATTCGTTGCATAGAAAACAAAAATTTTCCTACCGCGAACATACAATCCAAGCCAAGATGCAATCTAGAAGACGGTAGCAACGAGGGGATTATCGAGTCTCACCCTTGAAGAGATTCCAAAGCCTACAAGATGAGGCTCTTGTTGCTGCGGTAGACGTTCACTTGCCGCTTGCAAAAGCGCGTAGAAGATCTTGATCACGGCGCCACGAACGGGCAGCACCTCCGTACTTGGTCACACGTTCGGTTGTTGATGAAGACGACATCCACCTCCCTGTTCCAGCGGGCAGCGGAAGTAGTAGCTCCTCTTGAATCCGACAGCACGACGGCGTGGTGTCGGTGGTGGTGGAGAAAACCGGCGGAGCTTCGCTAAGCGTGCGGGATGTGGTGGAGGAGAGAGGGCCGCTAGGGTTTGGGAGAGGGGGGCGCCGGCCACTATGGGGTGCGGCCACCTTGTGGTCTTGGGGGTGGCCGGCCCCCTTAGGGGAGTCCACTTGGGACTCCTCCCCCTTAGGGTTGGCCGGCCATGGGAGGTGGAGTCCCTCCGGGACTCCGCCTTCCTTAGTGGTTTCTTCGGACTTTTCTAGAACCTTCTAGAACCTTCCATAGAACCTTCCGGATCATTTTAAACCTTATAAAATGACTTCCTATATATGAATCTTATTCTCCGGACCATTCCGGAACTCCTCGTGATGTCGGGATCTCATCCAGGACTCAGAACAAATATTCGAACTCCATTCCATATTCAAGTTCTACCATTTCAACATCCAACTTTAAGTGTGTCACCCTACGGTTCGCGAACTATGCGGACATGGTTGAGTACTCACTCCGACCAATAACCAATAGCGGGATGCTGGAGATCCATAATGGCTCCCACATATTCAACAATGACTTTAGTGATCGAATGAACCATTCACATACGATACCAATTCCCTTTGTCACGCGATATTTTACTTGTCCGAGGTTTGATCATCGGTATCACTCTATACCTTGTTCAACCTCGTCTCCTGACAAGTACTCTTTACTCGTACCGTGGTATGTGGTTGATACGTCTCCAACGTATCGATAATTTCTTGTGTTCCATGCCACATTATTGATGTTATCTACATGTTTTATGCACACTTTATGTCATATTCGTGCATTTTCTGGAACTAACCTATTAACAAGATGCCGAAGTGCCGGTTCCTGTTTTCTGCTGTTTTTGGTTTCAGAAATCCTAGTAACGAAATATTCTCGGAATCGGACGAAATCAACGCCAAAGATCTTAGAATCCCCGAAGCATCCGGAACACACGAGAGGGACCGGAGGGGGGCACGAGCCCACCACACCATACCACGGCGCGGCCTAGGGGGCCCGCGCCCCCTAGGGTTTGGCCAGCCCTTCGACCCCCGGCGCCGCCTCTTCGCCTATAAGAAGCCCCTGGATCAGAAAACCCGATACCAATTGACGAAACCCACGAAACCTGCCGGAGCCGCCGCCATCGCGAAGCCAAGATGCGGGGGACAGGAGTCTCCGTTCCGGCACCCTGCCGGAGCGGGGAAGTGCCCCGGAAGGCTTCTCCATCGACACCGCTGCCATCTCCACCGCCATCTGCATCACCGCGGCTGCTCCCATGAGGAGGGAGTAGTTCTCCATCGAGGCTCGGGGCTGTACCGGTAGCTATGTGGTTCATCTCTCTCCTATGTGCTTCAATACAATAATCTCATGAGCTGCCTTACATGATTGAGATTCTGTTGACTGCCAAAACCCACCGGCGGGCAGCGGCCTCGTCAACACTGTAGAGCCGGGGGGAGCCTAGAGCTGCGGCTGGCTGAGACCCCTCCGAGCGACGGCCCGCAATGCTCTTCGGTCACACGCGGCGTTGCGAAGTGCAAGGGCGTGCCACCTGACCTATACCTGGTCAGGAAGGTGATGAAGTTGCCTCGCTTAGTTTCCTGCAGGGCATACATGTAAACGTTAAATACGAGCCTCGATCGGCTCTCAGGTTATCCTGTGAATCGGCTCAAAGAGCCGATCCACCCATGATCCGTACGGGGTGCACGAATACTTGGTGGTCCTGCTTGATCAAGATGAAGCTAATGAGATCTACGACGATTTAGGGTTTTCACCGCATAACCGGATCATCCTACTCCGAGGTTGGGCCTTGCGGCCACGCACGGTGCTCGTAAGCCGATCCTAAACAAGGCCAAAAAACCAACACGAAGTTGATCCTAGGAACATCCCGTTTAGGACTTGCGAACGCCACCCTACGTGCCACTTGGATCCTCCCCCCATTGTAAGGCCAAACTATTGCAGATATTAAACTAATCCTTGTAGAACAAGGAGCAATCGTAACAGATCAGATCTACTAAATAATGATCAAGCGGGGTGCCGCCCCACACCGAGATAGGCGTGAGGACGGCTAGATATGCAAGGGTTGCACTACGTAAGCATGCTTAAACGAAGAACAATGCTAACCCTAACACATCTAATGATAACTACGTTGCTCGCCATAAAAAACGCTTCAGTACGAGCAACGCATGAACAACGTGGGGCTTGTGCTGCCTAGATCGCAAGATGCGATCTAGGCAGCATGTCGCTTACCCGATAGAAACCCTCGAGACGAAGGAGTTGGCGATGCGCCGAGATTGGTTTGTTTTTGGGGTTGAACGTGAGTTGTTGTTTATTCCATAAACCCTAGGTACATATTTATAGTCCAGGGGACTTTCTAATGTGGGCATGCACTAAACCGTGCACGACTAAGATTCTATCTCTAAACTAAAATAGGTCTAATATGTTACAGATACACGGGCAATTAAGCCCAACAGGCCGATTCATATAATTCTCCACGTATATTTCCTTAAGCCCATCTTGACTGCGGCCCACCTCTGACTCGGTTAAATCTTGGTGATAACACATGCCCCCCTGGTTTTGGAATTGGTAATTCCAAAATCACTCTGCTTTCCTTCGTCGGGTCATGTCGTGGCAGAACCGTCGCAGTATCCCTCATGATGATGCCTTGCCTTCTCAACTTCTCCGCGTGACCTGGCAGTTTTTTTTTTCTTTTAGGCACCACTACCTCGGAAACTGGCTGTGGCATTGAATTTCCACTATATCCTCCTTTGATTTAACCGCTCCGAACAGTCCTCCTTTGTATCTCCTCCGCATTAGCACTCCAAAAACCCTCCCAGCCACCATGTCTTCCTCCTCCTCTCGCTCCATCGGATCTTGCTAGCCAATCCTCCACGTCCCGTGAGCCGACGCCGGAGTACGACGCGGCAGCGGTCCACGCAGCCAACACCCGCCGCGCCATTGCGGCAGGGGAGGAATCGGACCACGACTTCTCCATCCGGTCCGAGGACGACCAGGTCCTTGACGGACGGGGAGAGCGACCTCCGCTTCCTCGCTGTTGGGGAAACGGAAAAAGGGAGTGACGACGACAGCTTCTCCTGCGACTTCACCTCCCCCGGGGAGGAGGAGGAGCAGGAAGAGGAGGAGGAGGACGACGACGAGGGCTCCTCCGACGAGCCGCCGGCCAAGCGGTTCTGCCCTTGGCCGGGCAATCTGAGCGACTTCGACAGCGACGAGGACGACGCTGACGAAGAAGATGAAGACAACGAGGGCCCGGTCGGCGGCCATTGGAGCGACGACGAGCCCGCCGGGAGCAGCGCCGATAGTGGCGATGCCAGCGACGACGAGGCGGTGATGGCCCATAGATAGGACCTCTAGAATAGGGCCAGTAGTAGTAGATGGGGTAGTGGATCCCCTAGTATTCCCCTTTTGAGAGCAATTAGCTCCTTATGTAAGAAATCTCCTCTTAATCAATGAAGAACTTTTCCCCAATCTTGATTTTGCCGATTCCTTTTAATTGAGCCGATTCTCCCTTCTACTGACCTTGCCGATCCATCCCCTTTGCCAATGCGTAACGAGCCGATAACAACGCATCGGTCCTTCAACGAGCAATCTACCGGGCCTGTTGCCCCCGAGTCTCAGCCAAGGTAAAGCGAGCTGTATGGACCTAGGCTCGATCATGTCTGAGGGAGCTCCTTATGCCGAGCTAGCCGATTTAAATACACATCGGCTTCCCAAAAAACGGAGAGCCCTCAAGGTGAGCTGCCCCCCCGAGTTTCTTCAGTTCCTGCCGGCCAGATAGGCTCCCTGACATTGATCTGATCATTGATCTGATCCGCGCGCCCATGCTGCTCCTGACATTGTCCTTGAAGAAATCTCCCTTGAGTCGATGGCCATGCATCGGCTTTCATGTCCTTAAGTCGATGCCTGCTGCATCGGCTGTGTTCGAAAATTTTCGAATTTTCATTTTGTTTTTTTTTTTACGGCCGACCTGTGCATCGGCCCCCATATTTCAATACCCGTCAACAAAAGATGAGATGCTTCTGTTGTATATCCTCGTATTTTCATATACCTGGGTGCCCCCCCGAGCCGATTCTGTCAAGAAAATTGATGGTATCGGCTCGTTGGATAACATGTTGAACCCGAGCGAGAAAGGTAGGTGAGGATAATTTTGGCCGATCACTCGGAATCGGCCTCCACGTTGCTTGTTCGTTGAAGGTTTTGTAAGTTCCCTTCGTAAATTTTTTGGGGCCGATCACAAGGATCAGCCTCTCCTGGTTTGCCCATTGGTTTGATCTCGCTACTTGGTCGAGCTGGATGAAACCAACCCAACCTCCGACTTGATGCGCCTGCTGTCGTCCACCTTGTGTGCTCCGTAGAGTCGTGGAGCGCTACGCTCTGTCGGCAAGACGAGTACCATGTTTGTGCCGGCCGATGTCTCATCATCGGCTTTCCTCTGTTTAGGGCGCCACTCCATTTTCCGTGGACGACCCTCTTCATCCGGGGTTCGCCGAACCTTTGCGGCCAGATCAGGCCGTGCCTTTCTTAGCGTATGCAGGTACAACCTTTCGGCTTCCTCCAGGCCGCGCAATCGCTGAACCCTGCGCTTCTGGGAACGGCTGAGTCCGTCAGGGCACCACCTTGGCCGGTGGTACCTGTCTTCTTCCACTTCTCCCTCGTCTTCTGAATCTTCAAGATCTGCCCAACGAGGCGACTCAGCGCGTTTGCTTTGTGGCGGGAGAGGCCCTAGGCGCTCGAACACGGACACGTTGGCTGCCTCCTTCTTTTCTCGATTGCATTCTGGGCAATTGCCGATTGTGGGCAATCGGCTCATTCCTGAATCCCAGCAGTGTCTGAAGAAGGGGCAGTCCCAATGCCTGGCGTTGTTGTCTTGCTCCCTTGATGCTTCCGTGGCATAGCGCTCGTGCTCCTCCTTATCGTGATCCTGCCGACGATATCTTCTGGCTTCTCTAGCCAAACGATCTTCTCTATCATCGTAATTGGGTCGCCGGCGTTGGTCATACTGGCTAACATATTTGTTGAGGAGGTGATCGAGAGAGGGTCGCCGATATCTTATATTCTTCACCTCTCCCTCTCGTGACATAGCGCTTGCCATCATGACGGAGCCGATCGCGTGGAGCGGCCTCTTCTCGTATCCTTGCTGTGAGAGCAGCTGCCCTCATCTCCATCTTTGCCGAGTGGTTTCCGGGTCCTACCATGTTGATGCTCGAACGAGGGACCTGGCTGGCAACCTTCGGGGTAGGTGATTTCTACCATGTTAACGGCGGGGAAGGGTTGGGTGTCGACCTTCATGGCGTACTTGGTTGAAAATTAGCCGCCCCTTCTC
Source organism: Lolium rigidum (assembly GCF_022539505.1). Classification (NCBI taxonomy): domain Eukaryota; kingdom Viridiplantae; phylum Streptophyta; class Magnoliopsida; order Poales; family Poaceae; genus Lolium; species Lolium rigidum. The sequence continues at coordinate 240,448,084 of NC_061508.1, read as the reverse complement.
TATCGCCGCTTGGATGTGCCGACGCCACACCCGGCGGTCGTTGGTGGCATGGGAAAGCGAGTTGTGGAATTTGCGATACGGCTTTCCGTTTAGCTCTTTCGCCGTGGGGAACTTGAGACCTTCGAGGAACCGTCAACTGTTTCTCCTTGAGCAGGAGGTCGAAGATTTGTTCGGTCTTGGTCACGTCAAAATCAAATCCCCTGGGCGGCCCTGGTGGCTTTACCCATTTGCGGGCCACAGGGGTTCCTCCTTGAGTCCACTCAGCCACTCGCTATCTCTTGGCCTCCCGCAGGCACTTCATCCTCCTCCGTATCGACCATGACTACTGCACGCTTGAACTTGTCTTGGTACGGAGTCGGGGTGGCGCTGTTCATATGCTGATAGTTTCGAACCATGTGCGCCGACGAGGATAATCTGCTTGGGAGGCCATGTCCTTGAGCTGTGTTGCAAGGCCTCGCTACTGCCAACTCGACTGCTTCCTTTTCGGTTATACGAACCGAATAACATCGGTTCCTAAGATTCCTGAAGCGCTGGATGTATTCTGTCACCGTTTCCCCGCGCTTCTGACGTAGTTGTGCTAGATCGGCAATGCCAGACTCGGAAACTTCTGAATGGTATTGCATATGGAACTGTTCTTCCAATTGCTTCCAAGACTGGATGGAGTTCGCTGGTAGAGAGGTGTACCATCCAAAAGCCGATCCCGTGAGGGACCGTGAAAAGAGCCTCACGCGTAGCTGATCCGACACCGAAGCCGGTCCTAGTTGAGCCAAATATCGGCTGACGTGCTCGATGGAGCTGGAGCCATCTGATCCACTGAATTTGGAGAAGTCAGGGAGCCGATATTTTGGTGGCAGCGGGATCATCTCGTAATCGTCGAGGTACGGCTTGGAATAGCCGATCGCCCTTCTTTTCGGCATCATGCCGAACTGGTCTCTCAGTATGGTACTGATCTGATCCGCTGTGCTGGCCGTAGGAGTTGCACTCTGAAGATTCGCCGGGGTGGCGTACTTGGCCTGCCACGTTTGCTTTTCCAGCTCTGAGCCGGCTGCAGGAGCTGGGCTCGGGAGTTTCGTCGGTGTGGCGTATTTAGTTAGCCACGTCTGCTCTGTCGCCGACGTTCCTCCTGTCTTCGCCGGAGTCCCCGATGTTGTGGCCTGGTTCGTGAGTGCCCAGTCACCACAATCCGGCACATACATGCACGCGTATCCATGAGGGATCTCCTTAGGGCGCCACTCCATTAAGAACTGGTAGTCACTGGGGTCGCCACCAATTCTGTAGACGAGGAATGCCGGTGTAGTCGGCACTTCAGCAGTGTGCTGCCAACACAAATGGCAGCGGTGGACGGGACTCGGAATGGCAACTCTCCTTGATGCGTCCCGAGAGCTGGTCCCGACGGCGAGTACCGGTGGCTCATGATCTCTCGGATCACGCGCGAGCGACACGCTCCAGACACGTTGACCAAGTTCTCGCAGTGACGGTGTAGCGAGTGAGCCACCGGGTAGTTGATCTCCTCGCCGCGGACCCCCGGTGCGTTCCTCCGACGGGGCGGAGAGATCTACCCCATCGAGTGCACCTTCGGTGAGAACCCCTTCCATCCGATGCCACCGGAACGGGTTCTGCGAAAGAGCCGATGAGGTCGGCTTCGAGGGTAGCCTTGATCTCGTTGTGTTGCTTCTTGAGGTCATCGGGCAGATCCTCGTAGGTGACCGGCGTGCCGTCCGCCATCTCGGATGTAGATGGCGATGTGGTTGATGCGGACGATTGTCCCACCGGGCGTGCCGGAATGTGTTGACCGCCAAAACCCACCGGCGGGCAGCGGCCTCGTCAACACCGTAGAGCCGGGGGAGCCTAGAGCTGCGGCTGGCTGAGACCCCTCCGAGCGACGGCCCGCAATGCTCTTCCGGTCACACGCGGCGTTGCGAAGTGCAGGGCGTGCCACCGACCTATACCTGGTCGGGAAGGTGATGAAGTTGCCTCGCTTAGTTTCCTGCAGGGCATACATGTAAACGTTAAATACGAGCCTCGATCGGCTCTCGGGTTATCTCGTGAATCGGCTCAAAGAGCCGATCCACCCATGATCCGTACGGGGTGCACGAATACTTGGTGGTCCCGCTTGATCAAGATGAAGCTAATGAGATCTACGACGATTTAGGGTTTTCACCGCATAACCGGATCATCCTACTCCAGGTTGGGCCTTGCGGCCACGCACGGTGCTCGTAAGCCGATCCTAAACAAGGCCAAAAAACCAACACGAAGTTGATCCTAGGAACATCCCGTTTAGGACTTGCGAACGCCACCCTACGTGCCACTGGATCCTCCCCCCATTGTAAGGCCAAACTATTGCAGATATTAAACTAATCCTTGTAGAACAAGGAGCAATCGTAACAGATCAGATCTACTAAATAATGATCAAGCGGGGTGCCGCCCCCACACCTGAGATAGGCGTGAGGACGGCTAGATATGCAAGGGTTGCACTACGTAAGCATGCTTAAACGAAGAACAATGCTAACCCTAACACATCTAATGATAACTACGTTGCTCGCCATCAAAAACGCTTCGAGTACGAGCAACGCATGAACAACGTGGGGCTTGTGCTGCCTAGATCGCAAGATGCGATCTAGGCAGCATGTCGCTACCTGATAGAAACCCTCGAGACGAAGGAGTTGGCGATGCACCGAGATTGGTTTGTTTTTGGGGTTGAACGTGAGTTGTTGTTTATTCCATAAACCCTAGGTACATATTTATAGTCCAGGGGACTTTCTAATGTGGGCATGCACTAAACCGTGCACGACTAAGATTCTATCTCTAAACTAAAATAGGTCTAATATGTTACAGATACACGGGCAATTAAGCCCAACAGGCCGATTCATATAATTCTCCACGTATATTTCCTTAAGCCCATCTTGACTGCGGCCCACCTCTGACTCGGTTAAATCTTGGTGATAACAGATTCATATGATGATGCTTGTAATCTAGATGTCATTATGCTAGTCAAGTGAGTTTTACTTATGTGATCTCCGGAGACTCCTCGTCCCACGTGTGTAAAGGTGACAGTGTGTGCACCGTGTGGGTCTCTTAGGCTAGATTTCACAGAATACTTATTCACTGTTGAATGGCATAGTGAGGTGCTTATTTATATCTCTTTAAGATTGCAGCATGTTTTGTATCACAATTTATCCATGTGCTACTCTAGTGATTTGTTATTAAAGTAGTTTATTCCTCCTGCATGTGTGCAAAGGTGACAGTGCGTGCACCGTGTTAGTACTTGGTTTATGCTATGATCATGATCTCTTGTGGATTGCGAAGTTAACTATTGCTATGATATATTGATGTGATCTATTCCTCCTACATATGCATGAAGGTGACAGTGTGCATGCTATGCTAGTACTTGGTTTAGTAGCGTTGATCTATCTTACACTAAAGGTTACTTAAACATGAGCATTATTGTGGAGCTTGTTAACTCCGGCATTGAGGGTTCGTGTAATCCTACGCAATGTGTTCATCATCCAACAAAAGTGTAGAGTATGCATTTATCTATTCTGTTATGTGATCAATGTTGAGAGTGTCCACTAGTGAAAGTGTAATCCATAGACCTTGTTCCTAATTACTGCTGAGTTACTACTGCTTGTTTACTGTTTTACTGCGTTACTACTGCTGCAATACCACCACCATCAACTACGCGCCAAGCACTTTTCTGGCACCGTTGCTACTGCTCATACTTATTCATACCACCTGTATTTCACTATCTCTTCGCCGAACTAGTGCACCTATTAGGTGTGTTGGGGACACAAGAGACTTCTTGCTTTGTGGTTGCGGGGTTGCATGAGAGGGATATCTTTGACCTCTTCCTCCCCGAGTTCGATAAACCTTGGGTATCCACTTAAGGGAAACTTGCTGCTGTTCTACAAACCTCTGCTCTTGGAGGCCCAACACCGTCTACGGGAAAGGAGGGGAACGTAGACATCAAGCACTTTTCCGGCGCCGTTGCCGGGGAGGAAAGGTAAAAGGCTCTCATACTACGGTCTCGGGTAAAGTATTTTTCTCAGCGCCGTTGTGTGTGTGCTCGAAGCTATTTCCTTTAGATCCTGCAATTGCATCTTGTTGTTTCTTGTTTACACTAGTTTGGCATAATGTACAAGAGTGAGCTTCTTATTCTATTTCCTGATTTAAAACATGGATTGTTTGATGCGAAAATTAAAAAACCTATGAAATCTTGTTTGCATGCTCGGTAGTAATATTAGTATGAACGCTTTGAACACCATTGTTGATAATGATATAGAAAGTTCTAAGCTTGGGGAAGCTGGTTTTCATGATCTTTTTAGTCCCCCAAGCATTGAGGAGAAAATTTTCTTTGATGATACTTTGCCTCCTAATTATGATAGTGGTCCTTTGATACAACCTACTATGGAGAGTAAATTTTATTGTGATTATACTATGCCTCCTACACTTGATGAGAATAATAATGATAGCTACTTTGTTGAATTTGCTCCCACTACAACTAATAAAATTGATTATGCTTATGTGGAGAGTAATAATTTTATGCATGAGACTCATGATAAGAATGCTTTATGTGATAGTTATATTGTTGAGTTTGCTCATGATGCTACTGAAAGTTATTATGGGAGAGGAAAATATGGTTGTAGAAATTTTCATGTTACTAAAATGCCTCTCTATGTGCTGAAATTTTTGAAGCTATACTTGTTTTATCTTCCTATGCTTGTTACTTTGCTCTTCATGAACTTGTTTATTTACAAGATTCCTATGCATAGGAAGCATGTTAGACTTAAATGTGTTTTGAATTTGCCTCTTGATGCTCTCTTTTGCTTCAACTACTATTTCTTGCGAGTGCATCATTAAAACTCGCTGAGCCCATCTTAATGGCTAAAAAGAAAGAACTTCTTGGGAGATAACCCATGTGTTATTTTGCTACAGTACTTTGTTTTATATTTGTGTCTTGGAAGTTGTTTACTACTGTAGCAACCTCTCCTTATCTTAGTTTTGTGTTTTGTTGTGCCAAGTAAAGTCTTTGATAGTAAAGTAAGTACTAGATTTGGATTACTGCGCGAAACAGATTTCTTTGCTGTCATGAGTCTGGGTCTAATTCTCTCGTAGGTAACTCAGAAAATTATGCCAATTTACGTGAGTGATCCTCAGATATGTACGCAACTTTCATTCAATTTGAGCATTTTCATTTGAGCAAGTCTGGTGGCCTAATAAAATCCATCTTTATGGACTGTTCTGTTTTGACAGATTCTGCCTTTTATTTCGTATTGCCTCTTTTGCTATGTTGGATGAATTTCTTTGATCCATTAATGTCCAGTAGCTTTATGCAATGTCCAGAAGTGTTAAGAATGATTGTGTCACATCTGAACATGTTAATTTTTATTGTCCACTAACCCTCTAATGAGTTGTTTCGAGTTTGGTGTGGAGGAAGTTTTCAAGGGTCAAGAGAGGAGGATGATATACTACGATCAAGAAGAGTGAAAAGTCTAAGCTTGGGGATGCCCCGGTGGTTCATCCCTGCATATATCAAGAAGACTCAAGTGTCTAAGCTTGGGGATGCTCAAGGCATCCCCTTCTTCATCGATAAATTATCGGGTTCCTTCTCTTGAAACTATATTTTTATTCGGTCACATCTTATGTGCTTTACTTGGAGCGTCTGTGTGCTTTTGTTTTTGTTTTTGTTTGAATAAATTGGATTACATCATGCTTGTGTGGGAGAGAGACACGCTCCGCTGGTTCATATGAACACATGTGTATTCATGGCGAAGTTTCCTCTTCGTTAAATTGTTATATGGTTGGAATTGGAAAATGATACATGTAGTAATTGCTATAATGTCTTGGGTAATGTGATACTTGGCAATTGTTGTGCTCATGTTTAAGCTCTTGCATCATATACTTTGCACCTATTAGTGAAGAATACATAGAGCATGCTAAAATTTGGTTTGCATAATTGGTCTCTCTAAAGTCTAGATAATTTCTAGTATTGAGTTTTGAACAACAAGGAAGACGGTGTAGAGTCTTATAATGTTTTCAATATGTCTTTTATGTGAGTTTTGCTGCACCAGTTCATCCTTGTGTTTGTTTCAAATAAGCCTTGCTAGCCTAAACCTTGTATCGAGAGGGAATACTTCTCATGCATCCAAAATACTTGAGCCAACCACTATGCCATTTGTGTCCACCATACCTACCTACTACATGGTATTTTTCCGCCATTCCAAAGTAAATTGCTTGAGTGCTACCTTTAAAATTCCATCATTCACCTTTGCAATATATAGCTCATGGGACAAATAGCTTAAAAACTATTGTGGTATTGAATATGTAATTATGCACTTTATCTCTTATTAAGTTGCTTGTTGTGCGATAACCATGTTTACTCGGGGAACGCCATCAACTCATTGTTGAATTTCATGTGAGTTGCTATGCATGTTCGTCTTGTCGGAAGTAAGGGCGATCTACACTGAGTTGAATGGTTTGAGCATGCATATTGTGAGAGAAGAACATTGGGCCGCTAACTAAAGCCATGATTCATGGTGGAAGTTTCAGTTTTGGACAAATATCCTCAAGTCTCTAATGAGAAAAGAATTAATTGTTGTCAAATGCTTAAAGCATTAAAAGAGGAGTCCATTATCTCGTTGTCTATGTTGTCCCGGTATGGATGTCTAAGTTGAGAATAATCAAAAGCGAGAAATCCAAATGCGAGCTTTCTCCTTAGACCTTTGTACAGAGCGGCATAGAGGTACCCCTTTGTGAAACTTGGTTAAAGCATATGTATTGCGGTGATAATCCAGGTAGTCCAAGCTAATTAGGACAAGGTGCGGGCACTATTGGTACACTATGCATGAGGCTTGCAACTTATAAGATATAATTTACATGATGCATATGCTTTATTACTACCGTTGACAAAATTGTTTCATGTTTTCAAAATCAAAGCTCTAGCACAAATATAGCAATCGATGCTTTTCCTCTATGGAGGACCATTCTTTTACTTTCATTGATGAGTCAGTTCACCTATTTCTCTCCATCTCAAGAAGCAAACACTTGTGTGAACTGTGCATTGATTTTTACATATTTGCATATTGCATTTGTTATATTGCTTTGCATTGACAATTATCCATGAGATATACATGTTACAAGTTGAAAGCAACCGCTGAAACTTAATCTTCTTTTGTGTTGCTTCAATACCTTTACTTTGAATTATTGCTTTATGAGTTAACTCTTATGCAAGACTTATTGATGCTTGTCTTGAAGTGCTATTCATGAAAAGTCTTTGCTATATGATTCAGCTTGTTTACTCATGTCATTACCATTGTTTTGATCGCTGCATTCACTACATATGCTTTACAAATAGTATGATCAAGATTATGATGGCATGTCACTCCGGAAATTATCTTTGTTATCGTTTTACTCGCTCGGGACGAGCGAGAACTAAGCTTAGGGATGCCGATACGTCTCCAACGTATCGATAATTTCTTGTGTTCCATGCCACATTATTGATGTTATCTACATGTTTTATGCACACTTTATGTCATATTCGTGCATTTTCTGGAACTAACCTATTAACAAGATGCCGAAGTGCCGGTTCTCGTTTTCTGCTGTTTTTGGTTTCAGAAATCCTAGTAACGAAATATTCTCGGAATCGGACGAAATCAACGCCAAAGATCTTAGAATCCCCGAAGCATCCGGAACACACGAGAGGGACCGAGAGGGGGCACAGGCCCACCACACCATACCCTGGCGCGGCCTAGGGGGCCCGCGCCCCCTAGGGTTTGGCCAGCCCTTCGACCCCCGGCGCCGCCTCTTCGCCTATAAGAAGCCCCTGGATCAGAAAACCCGATACCAATTGACGAAACCCACGTAAACCTGCCGGAGCCGCCGCCATCGCGAAGCCAAGATCCGGGGGACAGGAGTCTCCGTTCCGGCACCCTGCCGGAGCGGGGAAGTGCCCCGGAAGGCTTCTCCATCGACACCGCTGCCATCTCCACCGCCATCTCCATCACCGCTGCTGCTCCCATGAGGAGGGAGTAGTTCTCCATCGAGGCTCGGGGCTGTACCGGTAGCTATGTGGTTCATCTCTCTCCTATGTGCTTCAATACAATAATCTCATGAGCTGCCTTACATGATTGAGATTCATATGATGATGCTTGTAATCTAGATGTCATTATGCTAGTCAAGTGAGTTTTACTTATGTGATCTCCGGAGACTCCTCGTCCCACGTGTGTAAAGGTGACGAGTGTGTGCACCGTGTGGGTCTCTTAGGCTAGATTTCACAGAATACTTATTCACTCGTTGAATGGCATAGTGAGGTGCTTATTTATATCTCTTTAAGATTGCAGCATGTTTTGTATCACAATTTATCCATGTGCTACTCTAGTGATTTGTTATTAAAGTAGTTTATTCCTCATGCATGTGTGCAAAGGTGACAGTGCGTGCACCGTGTTAGTACTTGGTTTATGCTATGATCATGATCTCTTGTAGATTGCGAAGTTAACTATTGCTATGATATATTGATGTGATCTATTCCTCCTACATATGAATGAAGGTGACAGTGTGCATGCTATGCTAGTACTTGGTTTAGTAGCGTTGATCTATCTTACACTAAAGGTTACTTAAACATGAGCATTATTGTGGAGCTTGTTAACTCCGGCATTGAGGGTTCGTGTAATCCTACGCAATGTGTTCATCATCCAACAAAAGTGTAGAGTATGCATTTATCTATTCCGTTATGTGATCAATGTTGAGAGTGTCCACTAGTGAAAGTGTAATCCCTAGGCCTTGTTCCTAAATACTGCTGAGTTACTACTGCTTGTTTCATCGTTTTCATTGCGTTACTACTGCTCGCAATACCACCACCATCAACTACGCGCCAAGCACTTTTCGGGCACCGTTGCTACTGCTCATACTTATTCATACCACCTGTATTTCACTATCTCTTCGCCGAACTAGTGCACCTATTAGGTGTGTTGGGGACACAAGAGACTTCTTGCTTTGTGGTTGCAGGGTTGCATGAGAGGGATATCTTTGACCTCTTCCTCCCTGAGTTCGATAAACCTTGGGTATCCACTTAAGGGAAACTTGCTGCTGTTCTACAAACCTCTGCTCTTGGAGGCCCAACACTGTCTACAGGAAAGGAGGGGGAACGTAGACATCAGTGGTCTCTTATGAACTTACTCATATGCTTGCAAGACATTAGACGACATTCCACCGAGAGGGCCCAGAGTATATCTATCCGTCATCGGGATGGACAAATCCCACTATTGATCCATATGCCTCAACTCATACTTTCCGGATACTGAATCCCACCTTTATAACCACCCATTTACGCAGTGGCGTTTGATGTAATCAAAGAACCTTTCCGGTATAAGTGATTTACATGATCTCATGGTCATAAGGACTAGGTAACTATGTATCGAAAGCTTATAGCAAATAACTTAATGACGTGGTCTTATGCTACGCTTAATTGGGTGTGTCCATTACATCATTCATATAATGATATAACCTTGTTATTAATAACATCCAATGTTCATGATTATGAAACTAATCATCTATTAATCAACAAGCTAGTTAAGAGGCATACTAGGGACTCTTTGTTGTTTACATATCACACATGTATCAATGTTTCGGTTAATACAATTATAGCATGGTATATAAACATTTATCATAAACATAAAGATATATAATAACCACTTTTATTATTGCCTCTTGGGCATATCTCCAACATGTTCTTCCTCCCTTATTCCCCCAATAGCTTCTTCTAGCTTTGTTGGAATTTGGGAGAGAAGAACTTGGGCATCCTAGTGGTGTTCTTAGCCATTGCATTAGGTGCATCGGTTTGGGTTCTCTCCGGGGATTCGATCTCGTAGAGGGCATGTTACCTTAGTGGTGTTCTTGCCTTAGTGGCCTTGTTACCTTAGTGGTGTTCTTGCCTTAGTGGTAGTGTTTCCTTGGTGGAGTTGGTTTCCTTGGTGGAGTGTGTTAGCCTCGTGTGGCGCATAGCATCCTTGGTGGAGTTGGTGTCTTGGTGGCCTTGCCGCCGGTGTGGCGTGTTGGAGCCTTTAGTGGCCTTGTACTTGAGAGCCTCCGTGTTGTGGAGTTGCCTCAAGCTTGATACTTGGGAGTTTGCCCAAGCTTGTACGGGTTCGGTGACCACCCTCAAGGGTCCCTTAGTGGATCGAGGCTTTCCTTTGGTGGAAAGGCTCGAGGAGAATACGGTGGCCCTAGTTGGCTTCTTGGAGTGCCTCGTGCCTCCACACCGCTCCAACGGAGACGTAGCACCCTTGGGTGTGAACTTCGGGATACATCGTCGTCTCCTCGTGCACCGGTTACTTCTCAACCCGAGATCCTTTACCTATGCGCTTTACATTGTCATATCTATCATGCTTGATGCTATGCCTATCTTGTTATCACCTTGTTGCTCATCATGCTAGCATAGGTTGTTGGAGCACTTAGGCAAATCCCTAGTTGATAGGCCTTGAGCTAAACTAGTAAACACATAAGTAGTTTTATTCCGCCTAGTTTAGCTCTCAAGTAGAAGTTTTTATACACCGCCTATTCACCCCCCCCCCCCTCTAGGCGACGTCCTAGTACATTCACTCGTCGTGTTTTGTTTCGAGCTGTTTTCTGCCAGGATCTGTTTTTGATCTAGACGCACCATGGTCTCCAACAACAAGGACAAAGAGCCTTTTGAGGAAGATATTCAAGGCCCTGAGTTCAAAGAAGAAGTTGAGAGCGAAGATGAAGAAGAAGTGGAGGAAGACTCGCGTGCATACCCGCATGTCATCGTCGCAAGCATTGGAGTGGTGGAAGATCCTTCTAACCCCAAGAAGAGCGCGCGAATTCGCACCGGGGGAAAAGTTCCACGTCACTTCCTAGCTCCAAGGACATCTCCTCCAGGCACCTACAACCCCTTCCGCACTCTAATTTACAATAGTCAAATTGAAAGGATTCCCAAGACAGTATTGCCTAGCAGTTGGTATATAGATCGTTCTAACACTGCAGGAAGGATGAAGCCTGAAGCTGAAGAGTGGGGAAACAACTCTAAGAGTTGGGACTCGCCGTCGGATATACTTCTTAATCGCGTCGAGCACAATTCGGAGATGATCCGCAACCTCATGTACAAGATTGATGAGCTAAAGGATCTTGTTGAGAAGCTTATCAAGAATTCATCACCACCGCCGAAGGAGTAATTCATCATCGGTATTGGCACCCCCTTGGTTTGTTCCAAGCTTGGGGGGGGTGCCGCGGTATCACATCATCACTATCTTTTATCTTTTTTTTACTATCAAGTAGTGTCATATCATGAGTAGGGAAGTTATCATATGAGATGTGTTGCAGTATGGAAGTATCTCTCTTTTAGTTGGTTATCTATGTATCCCTTGGTGTGAGTTATCGTTATGGAATATTAATGTGAAGTTTTATCATTTACATATTGCACATCTTATTTTAGTTTGCAATTTCTATTATATGATTGATCTTGTTGTTAGTATTGGTATCACTTTGGGAGCATTGGGTAAATCTATTTGGTTTTGGCAAACTTAGCATTGGTCAATAGCAACAACACTTTGAGTTTTAAGTAGAAAAGAGGAAATACATGTAGATAAGTTATTTCATTATCTTTCTTTCTTGTTAGTTCCTAGCTTAGTATTATGAAGTTAAAATTGTTTGTGCTTACAAGGAAGATGCATGATTGTTTCTATCACATGTATGTTTGTTTGCTTCCCTCAACTCTTATGCTTGCTAATCAACCTTGCTAGCCAAAGACTCTGTACCGAGAGGGAATGCTTCTCGTGCATCCAAACCCTTAAACCAAACCTATGCCATCAGTGTCCACCATAACTACCTACTATGTGGTATTCCCCTGCCATTCCAAGTAAATACTTCATGTGCTACCTTTAAACAATTCAAAAGTTATTACCTCTTATTTGTGTCAATGTTTTATAGCTCATGAGGAAGTATGTGGTGTTTTATCTTTCAATCTTGTTGAGCAACTTTCATAATGGACTAGTGGCTTCATCCACTTATCCTATAATTTTGCAAAAAGAGCTGGCAACGGGGTTCCCAGCCCCAATTAATTAACTCTCATTAATAATCCTCTTCACATGTTTTGCTCTGATTCATCAGTAAGCAACTTAATTTTGCAATAGACACTCCCCCATGGTATGTGAAATGTTGGAAGGCACCCGAGGATTCGGTTAGCCATGGCTTGAGAAAGCAAAGGTTGGGAGGAGTGTCATCCTTAAATAAACTAAAGTACATGTGTAAACAAAAGAGAAGGGGGATGATCTACCTTGCTGGTAGAGATAACATCCTTCATGGGAGCCGCTCTTTGGAAGTCTGTTTGGCAAGGAGGTTAGAGTACCCACTACCATTCGTTGACAACAACAAACACCTCTCAAACTTTACTTTTATGCTCTCTATATGATTTCAAAACTTAAAAAGCTCTAGCACATGATTTAATCCTTGCTTCCCTCTACGAAGGGCCTATCTTTTACTTTATGTTGAGTCAGTAAACCTATTTCCCTCTATCTTAAGCAACCAATTGAGTTGTTGTGATCAAACAATTTATACTGTGATCTACTTAATCATGCCTTTTATTCTTCCTTGTTCAGTACAAGTTTTATCTGAATGAATATAGCTTTGAAGGTTATCGATGATTATGAGGGGATTATTATGATTGAGTATGCAAGTTTTGCTATAAGCTTTAATATAAGAGCGCTGCTCAATAGATAAGTACAATCCGTTAACTCGTTCTTTGACCAAGAACGAAGTTTGCCATCACCAATTATGATTTCCTATGCACCTTTATTTGTGATTTCCTTTTACTTGTTTCAAGTTGAATCATATGAGGAAGTTGTTCACTAGAATGTCTTGTGTGAATTAATATGATGCTTCTTGTCCGTATTTTATTTATCAACTTTTCACTCCATAAACATGTGGTCTTGTTTACTGAGTTCAGTTTTGCTTGGGGACAAGCGAAGTCTAAGCTTGGGGGAGTTGATACGTCCATTTTGCATCACTATTTTATATCATAATTTACTGTTATTCATTGATATATTTCATATTTAGAGGTGATACTTATGTTATTTCATCTATTTTGCATGTTTCATGATTATTGGAGGATCATCCACCGGAGTCAGGATTCTGCTGGAAAAAGCACCGTCAGAATGCAATATTTCGGAAGATCAACAATTGACGGCAATTACACTGAAGATCTTATTTTTCCAGAAGACGAGGCCAGCCAAAAGGAGGGACCGAGGAGGGCCGCCATGGCCCCCCATAGGCCGGCGCGGGCCCTGCCCTGGCCGCGCCGCCTAGTGGGGAGGGGGCCCACAGCCCCCTTCGGTCGCCTCTCTTTCGCGTATTTCTTCGCCCCGAAAACCTAAGCTCCAGAGAATAATCGTGAGGAGACACAGCCGCCGCTGCGGGGCGAAAAACACCAGAGAGAAAAGAGCTCTCCGGCAGGCTGAAATCCGCCGGGGAAATTCCCTCCCGGAGGGGGAAATCAACGCCATCGTCACCGTCATCGAGCTGGACATCATTGGGATCATCATCACCATCATCTCCATCATCATCACCGCCATCTCCACCGCTGCACCTCGTCACCGCCGTAACATCTAGGGTTGAATCTTGATTGTTTGGTAGGGGAAACTCTCCCGGTATTGATTACTCCTTGTTATTGATGCTATTGAGTGAAACCATTGAACCAAGGTTTATGTTCAGATTGTTATTCATCATCATATCACCTCTGATCATGTTCCATATGATGTCTCGTGAGTAGTTCGTTTAGTTCTTGAGGACATGGGTGAAGTCTAAATGTTAGTAGTGAACTATGTTGAGTAATATTCAATGGTTTGATATTTAAGTTGTGGTGTTATTCTTCTAGTGGTGTCATGTGAACGTCGACTACATGATACTTCACCATTATGGGCCTAGGGGAATACATCTTGTATTCGTTTGTTAATTGTGGGGTTGCCGGAGTGACGAAACCCGAACCCCCGTTGGTATATCGATGCGGGAGGGATAGCGGGATCTCGCAGTTTAAGGCTCGTGGTTAGATTTATCTTAATTACTTTCTTGTATTTGCGGATGCTTGCAAGGGTATAATCACAAGTATGTATTAGTCCTAGGAAGGGCGGTGCATTAGCATAGGTTCACGCACACAACACTTATCAAAACAATGAAGATTAATCAGCTATATGAAGCGAAAGCACTAGACTAAATTCCCGTGTGTCCTCAAGAACGTTTGGTCATTATAAGTAAACAAACCGGCTTGTCCTTTGTGCTAAAAAGGATTGGGCCACTCGCTGCAATTATTACTCTCGCATTTTACTTACTTGTACTTTATTTATCTGCTATATCAAAACCCCCCCTGAATACTTGTCTGTGAGCATTTACAGTGAATCCTTCATCGAACTGCTTGTCAACACCTTCTGCTCCTCGTTGGGTTCGACACTCTTATTTATCAAAAGTACTACGATACACCCCCTATACTTGTGGGTCATCACTTATGCATTAAAGAGGAGTCCATTATCTGTTGTCTATGTTGTCCCGGTATGGATGTCCTAAGTTGAGATTTATCAAAAACGAGAAATCAAATGCGATCTATCTCCTTGGACCTTTGTACAGGCGACATAGAGGTACCCCTTTGTGACACTTGGTTGAAACATATTTTATGCAATGATAATCCATGTAAATCCAAGCTAATTAGGACAAGGTGCGAGCACTATTGGTATTCTATGCATGAGGCTTGCAACTTATAGGACATCTTATGCATAACACATATGAATTATTACTACCGTTGACAAAATTGTTTCTATGTTTTCAAAATGAAAATCTCTAGCACAAAAATAGTAATCCATGCTTCCCTCTACGAAGGGCCATTCTTTTACTTTATGTTGAGTCAGTCTACCTACTTCTTCTATCTTAGAAGCAAACACTTGTGTCAACTATGTGCATTGATTCCTACATACTTGCTTATTTGCATTCATCATATTACTTTGTGTTGACAATTATCCATGAGATATACATCCATGAGATAAACATGTTGAAGTTAAAAGCAACCGCTGAAACTTATATCTTCCTTTGTGTTGCTTCAAAACTTTCTACTAAGAATTTATTGCTTTATGAGTTAACTCTTATGCAAGACTTATTGATGCTTGTCTTGAAAGTACTATTCATGAAAAGTCTTTGCTATATGATTCAGTTGTTTAAGTCATTGTCTTTACCATTGCTTCGAATCACTTCATTCATCTCATATGCTTTACAATAGTATTGATCAAGATTATGATAGCATGTCACTTCGAAATTATCCTTGTTATCGTTTACCTACTCGAGGGCGAGTAGGAACTAAGCTTGGGGATGCTTGATACGTCTCAAACGTATCTATAATTTCTTATGTTCCATGCTACTTTTATGACAATACTCACATGTTTTATACACACTTTACATCATTTATATGCATTTTCCGGCACTAACCTATTAACGAGATGCCGAAGCGTCAGTTCCTATTTTGTGCTGTTTTTGGTTTCAGAAATCCTACACAGGAAATATTCTCGGAATTGGACGAAATAAACGCACAGGGTCTTATTTTTCCACGGAGCTTCCAGAAGACCGAAGAGGATACGAAGTGGGGCCACGAGGTGGCGACACACTAAGGCGGCGCGGCCAAGGAGGGCCCCGCGCCGCCCTAGTGTGTGGGCCCCTCGTGAGCCCCCCGACTCTGCCCTTCCGCCTACTTAAACTCTCCGTCCCGAAAACCCTATTACCGAGAGCCACAATACGAGAAAAGTTCCAGAGACGCCGCTGCCGCCAATCCCATCTCGGGGGATTCTGGAGATCGCCTCCGGCACCCTGCCGGAGAGGGGAATCATCGCCCGGAGGACTCTACATCACCATGTTCACCTCCGGACTGATGTGTGAGTAGTTCATCCTTGGACTATGGGTCCATAGCAGTAGCTAGATGGTTGTCTTCTCCTCTTGTGCTATCATGTTAGATCTTGTGAGCTGCCTATCATGATCAAGATCATCTATCCGTAATGCTACATGTTGTGTTTGTTGGGATCCGATGAATATGGAATACAATGTCAAGTTGATTATTGATCTATCATATATGTGTTGTTTATGTTCTTGCATGCTCTCCGTTGCTAGTAGAGGCTCTGGCCAAGTTGATACTTGTGACTCCAAGAGGGGGTATTTATGCTCGATAGTGGGTTCATGTCTCCATTGAATCTGAGGGAGTGACAACAACCCCTAAGGTTGTGGATGTGCTGTTGCCACTAGGGATAAAACATCAATGCTTTGTCTAAGGATATTTGTGTTGATTACATTACGCACCATACTTAATGCAATTGTCTGTTGTTTGCAACTTAATACTGGAAGGGGTGCGGATGCTAACCTGAAAGTGGACTTTTTAGGCATAGATGCATGCTGGATAGCGGTCTATGTACTTTGTCGTAATGCCCTGATTAAATCTCATATTAGTCATCATGATATGTATGTGCATTGTTATGCCCTCTTTATTTGTCAATTGCCCAACTGTAATTTGTTCACCCAACATGCTATTTCTTATTGGAGAGACACCACTAGTGAACTGTGGACCCCGGTCCATTCTTTTACATCTGAAATACAATCTACTGCAAACTCTATCCTTTGTTGTTCTTCGCAAACAAACATCATTTTCCACACCATACGTTTAATCCTTTGTTTACAGCAAGCCGGTGAGATTGACAACCTCACTATTAAGTTGACGCAAAGTATTTTGATTGTGTTGTGCAGGTTCCACGTTGGCGCCGGAATCCCTGGTGTTGCGCCGCACTACACTCCTCCGCCAACAACCTTCACGTGGCCTTCATCTCCTACTGGTTTGATAACCTTGGTTTCTTACTGAGGGAAAACTTGCTGCTGTACGCATCACACCTTCCTCTTGGGGTTCCCAACAGACGTGTGTCAACTACACGCCAGCAGTTGCGCATACATCCAGTTACCATATTGCGCATCTTCTTCATTATGAATGCCATCTCCACACTCCTCCATGTAATGTCCCATAACACCACACACATGACAGAAATAGCTAATCTTTTCATACTTGACCTGAAGCATCTGTGTTCCCTCTCCTTCTATATTCAACGGGGTGAATCGAATCAGAGGTTCGTTGACATTAATGCTAGCACGAACCCTAACATAATCTCCTTCAAACCACCGCTCATGGGTCATCTCAATGCTCTTCACTTTCCCAATCCTCCTTGCTAACTGATCAACTATTTCCACTTCCCTGTACAGTTCTGGGATCGAATGAATTTTACTCCAAACCTCGGTTCTTTCCAGGGGAACTGATCTTGGGTCCCCTTTTCCATCATATTCAGATATCACCACCAGCAGCTTGCGGAACAGCCATGGCCCTTGAAACATCACTTTATTCCGGTCGCCAAGACGGAAAAATTTGAAAGTGAAAAGGTTGCCGTCCACCTCCCTCAGCTCTATATCGATTGCAAGTCCCCATATGTAGCGCAAGGTTTGGAAGAGAGCATTCGTACTGAATGCCTTGCTGGTGTTGACCCTCGCCACCGCCATCCATCGCGATTGCTTCTGGAGGACCTGCAAATCCTTTTTCCCTATGATCACATCGTCGAGCTCCCCTTCCTGCAGTTCTAAGTTCTTTAGCGCCCTCTCCAAAGCTGCACTATCACATCCCTTTGTTTCTGCCCCCGATCTTCCACCTGAGGCCGCCATAGACAGAACCAGCAAAAAGAATCCACGCACCCAACCCTAGACCCCCGCGCTCACAGGCAGGAAGAGAGACAAGGCCGCGTAGGTGGGCAAGGCCACCCCCTTGATCAGCCCGATCTCCTTCACCGACTCGGGAACGGCAGCGGTTGGAGTTGGGACGGAGAAGAAACTCACGCTAGTGACGAGCGCCGGCGGAGGAGCCAAACCCTAGTCGCCCAGGGTAATGTTTCGGCCATCAAATCATGTTGGCAATTGGTTAATGGGGTAGCTAAGAAGGATAAAGGCAGTGGGTGTGTGCGCTTTATTTTGGGCTATCTGGAAGGTTCGAAATGATTCTATCTTTAACAAAAAGAGTTTTCCATCCTTTTTGCAGGTTGTTTTCTTTGGTTACCCATTGGATCTATATGTGGTTCTTTATTCAGCAAGAGGATGAATGACAGGACATGGATATTGGGTGCAACCGCTTGGCGATGGCAGCACGGGATTTCTACGGCCAGTGCGGTTGGCGTACTGACAAGCGGCTCACATGAAGATCTTGTGGCGACTTGTCCTTTTTGTTATTTTTAGATGGTTGGTTTTCGTAGAAACTTTAAGTGACCCGTGATATGTAATGAGTTTGTAACTCAGTCGTTCAATAAAGTCAATAAAGTGCCGTATGCATCGATTGATGCAGAGGCTGGGGTTAACCCCATACCGGGAAAAAAAACTGGAGATCTTTTTACTTGATCTAACAATATTTCTATAAAGCAATGAGGAAAAAAACCAAGCTTGATCGAATTTTGCAATCCATGTTCTAGTTCCACTGGCAACGGGAAAACGCCAAAGTGGGGTACATGAAAATTACATCCAAACCTCTCCAGTGTGCAATAATGCTAGTGAACATATAGCCAACTCTTCAGGTGATTTATCAACCAAAATTATGACTAACATTTAGAACTCAGATGGTCTAAAATGATTGTGCTTCCCGTAAAATACATACCACAAGCTTTAAAAAGTATCGGATATTCAGGTAAAACTCATGCTATGTGCTGATGTGAGAAGAGATTTAATTAATAATGGAGATTGGAGAAGGTGAGAAAGGTCAAAACAGTCACTACCACCGCATATATTTTATACTGGAAACTTGGAGGTTATCTTGTTCAGAACTGCTAAATTTTTGACTAGAGAGAGAACTGAGTTGTAGCTCAGTGGCAAGGCAAGCGAGTGCGCAACCAGTTCACCCAGGTTCGAATCCCCATCTCGCGGTAATTTCGTAGGAAGGGGCAAACTTTAAACCGAGTTATCATCCTAATGTCCATCCGATGGAAGAGTCTCATCTTATCTAACAACATATAGCTAAGGAAGGGATCATTCCCTTGACGTTTAAATTTTGACTAGACAATACCAGATAATCAGCATTCATAATTTTGATACTCAAGGAAAAAATCTCAATACGGACACACAAATAAAAAGAAGAAAAGGATAGAATCATTCATGGTTAGACAGGGTGGCAGCTAAATTTACCATCAATGGCCATACCGCTATGCCTATGGACATAATCACAGGGCTCCACATTGGTAATGTTCTATCTTAATAACTCAAAAAAAGGGGGTACATATCCCCTGTAGAAGGGTGAAAAACAAGGCTCCTTTGCACCTACTAGTTGCCAAGTAGAAGTTTGTGAGAAAATATGTGGTGGTGTAGGAACTGATACTAAAGTGCGATTTTTTCAGAAATTGCTATGTAAATACTAACGGTAACTTCAAGTTCGTATGAATATACAAAGCAGAGGAATGAACAACAGACAGAACTAATAATATGTGAGGGAAAGAACCCCATCGGCCACCGTCTTCTTGGAGTTGAGGAGTTACACCGGGTAGATGTTCGCTTCTTGATGCTGCTCCTCACTCCTCAGGTCGGCGCCACTGCTGCCGGCCTGCCGCCGACGTCCATCTCCGCGCGATTCAAGTCGGGCAAGGAGCAGATCATGGTGCAAGAAGCAGAGAGAGGGCAGGCGTGAGGTTAATGCGGTTCCCGGTCGTGGTCGGGTCAGTCAAAGAGAGCCATCGGAGAAGGGATCTTCGGCTCGTACCGGGAGATCTGGAGGCTTGCGTTTTCGTCGAGACTGAACTGTCCGGGACAGAGAACAACCCATAGGACTCTGAAGCAGTATACAGAATTTCACCTTCGGAAAATGATTTAGATTGGAATATATAGCAGAAAATATCGAGTATACACGAAAATATATACTAGTCACTGTAAGAAACCCATGAGTAAATTTGACCCAGGATAGCTTGTAAAGCACCTCACCACGGTTAAGAGTGACTTCGCGGAGTGGTAATTGTTGTCGGTGCGGACCGCCTCTCGCCAGTTACGCAAGACACCTCGTCACTAATCATGCTCACAACATGGTGGATACAACATGGTGGATATGGAAGCATAGAAATGTTGCAGTCTTCGATAACGCACGTTCTTCGGTGGCTTCCCTATTCGACAACATTTGGCCGAGGTGCGACAATGGGCGGACGTGGGGGCTCGGGGTCTTCGCCAACTTCTCCCTAGATTAGGTTTTCTAAGTTGAGTTGTATGGCACGGTGTTGGTCCTTCTTTGGACTTAGTACATATAACTCTCTTTTCTACCAATGCATATCAGTGCATCGAAGCGCAAGGCTTTTGTGTCCACGAAAAAGCACCCAGCCATATTCTAGATGTGAGAATATTTCGAAAAGCAACACATTTCTTATTTTTCAAAGAAATATAGTTTTCTGGCTGGGACGTAAAAGCAAAAAAAAAAAAACTCCACAAAAATATGACAAACTTGGACTTCTAAGTGCATATTTTTATTTTTATTTAGAAAATTTAAAGTAGTAGAATTAACTTCACCCTCTAGTGCACGTGCAACGATAATTTGACACCTTTCCTCTTTCTCATTCATACGATAAATTTCATCCGACTTTTGTCTGACACTGCATCTCACGCCATCCATGAGAGACAACAAAGTGCAGCCCACCTTTAGATTAGCCAATGTACAAACGTCGGACACCTATTGTTGCACACAAAGATGTTTCATTCATAATCATGCCATGATAGGGAACTTTTGAAAGAAAAAAAACACAATTTTATTTGCAAGAATCCATTTAGGTTGCATCTCCAAACTGCTTTCCGTACGATATTTGTGAATTCATGCCAAACAAGTAGACACAATATGTTGGGCCAAATTATGTTGAAATTTTGACTAAAAGAACACACATGATTTGCCTCTTGAATGAACATTTGACATATAGATAATGTAACCCCGTGACTACATTGAGCACTTGAGCCTGAGGAAAAGTTTACATCGTGGAGGGCTACATCTTAATTGCATTGACTAAACCATTATAGTGAGCAAAAACGTTTCAGACAAAACAAGTTGGGGCATAACGACGGTATGAATTTGTCTACATCTACATCTTCGAGGTTGCATATCCATGTGAACCAATGTGTGCTCATGTATTCCTTAAACACTTGGAGGTCGAACGAGAACCAACAAAGCACAACTAGTTATTACAAAACTTTTCCTAAGAATGGAACACATATTTTTTCCCACGTAAAGTAGAAGACCACCGGTAATGCAAAGAGGGGACAGGGGATGTAGGGATCCTAAGTCTAGATCTGGTACCAAGATTATATTCTCACACGTCACATACAGCCAAATTTTAGTGGTACCAGATGAGGATCAATGATGTCGACTAGAGTGGGTGAATAAGATACTATGTGGTACAACCTACATGGCAAGACAACACTAGCAACCATGATCAAGAGCATAAACAACTATGGTTACACTAAGCACAATTAATAGAGATGATAACCAAAGGGAATCATAAAGATGATGAACTTAAGCCCGAAGTTCAAATCCTTGAGGGGGGTGGGGGGAGGGTCTTCTAATCTCCATTGGAAAGGTTTGGAACCCTTCTCCTTCTGGCATTGACCACAAGGTCCAAACTCAACCAATGAAGGAAGATCTTGCAACGATCTCCAGGCTTACAAGCTTCATAGGAGCAAAACCACAAAAGTCGTAAAGATCCTAGTAGACTCCTGACGTCTACGAGTCCTCAAGGCGGAAAGATTTGGCTATTGGAGATGAGTAATAAAGATCAAAATGGTTTAAAATGGTGGAATATTTTAGACACATAAGCCTTGGCACATTGGGGGAGAGACCCCAATTTATAGGCCCTCCCTATTTATTGCCATTATCTAGTTTCTATGACTCACCTGGAGTCCCAGGCTTTACATGGAGTTGTATGGGTCGTTCAGAGTTCTAGGCAATATCTAGGAAAAGCGTGAGTCAATTAGCATCTAGAATCACGCGTAGACTCAAGGTTGAACTCCAAATCATAGGAATTGTATAAGCATATCATATAGAGCATACATTTTTAATTATTTCTCTAATAGATTTGAAGTTTATCAAGGATTATTCTTAGGCATATATATTGTGCTTTGTCCTTCACGGAAACCCATTCGTAATAGTATTAGTTCCATACGACTCAATCAATAAAGAGAACATATGCATAAATGTTAAGACACCGCCTTCTTTTCCTTCTTTTGCTTGTGTGTATCGGGGGAGGAGGTCTCCGACCACGACCACGTCATTTTCACGAGGCTAAATACATTCAAATATGTTATTCTCCTTGTCGCTTGTCATGAACACCAAAAAACCCACATGGCGGAAAGACGTTTCCTTCCACGGACCAACACCGAGTTTGATGGCAAAGGTGACATTTCTTTAGACTATGACTGAGCTATAGAACAACAAGTAGCACTGGAAGGTATATGCCGTTTTGACGATGTCATATTAGGTCGGTGATACTGATATACCATATACTTGTATTAAAAAAACCATGTTTCTTTCTTTATCCATGTTCACATTATGTTTTTTAAAATCATATTTGTTTGCATGAAGAGAGCATACATCCATTGTTCAACAAAAAAAAGTTACAATCACGAGCCACGATGTGCTCCATATGGGTGGTGCTCTAAAATACCTAATAACCGTATATTTTGATCTTCTGGCCAACTACACAAGTTGACAGAGTGTGAACTTGATATAGCAGCCTAGCCCGTGATTATCTGATAGTTCTCAGCTGTTATAAGGTTGTGCTTTGTGAACGGTCATTTTACAGTTATCCTATATATTTCTAAATTAAATAAGCGCTAATTGTTTTTGGAAAATGAGTATCAAATTTAATGATTGATTCTAATTACATTTCATCAAGATTAATTGGTAATTGATTTTACGTTGAAGTGTAGGATAGGGTAATTCGATACCTGCCTGTTGTCAGAATGCCGCGCTTCTTGCTTGAAAACGCATGCAGAAAATGAGCGCCAACATCACCGTGCAAGTGATAGCTGCATGGCCTGACTTAGGGAGAGACTCCACTGCATATGTAAGGGTGTATGGGTGGCCACGATACAACGCTCTGCCGGAGACATTTGCCGCATCGACATCGTGAATACTAACAATTCTGCCGGATCGATATTTGCCAGAGACTTTCATGGAGGCTCAACTTCAGTACTTCATCTTGGACTCCACCAATAACAGGACTTTCAGTTCGACATGTTCAGCTCGGCGAGTTATGTGACATGGTTGCGCCGTTGCGGTCATCGTGGTCTCTTTGATCTAGCAAGGATGGCCCGTTGGCAGGCACAACACGATTGAGATTGTGGCGCTGAGGCAAGGTGCTCCATGAATCCTTTGCTTTTAAAGCGATGCCAGAACAACTCTACATGTTGTCTATCTAAGAGCATCTCCAATCGCGTCCCCCAAACCGTCCCTCAAACCGCGCCGGATCGAGCGTTTGGGGGACGTGTTTTGTTCGTGTCGCATTTGGGGGACGTCGCTCCCCAGCCGCGTCCCCCAAACGCCGCCCCCAATCAGAAATTCAAATAGATGCATTTAAAAGAGATCGTTCCCGCCGATTCGTCGCGATCAGAGTAGCGGCGATCGATCAAAGTACTGGGCGCGCGATCATATTACAGATTGGTGGTGCATGCAAATTAGAAGAAGTGGAAGGGGTTGGGCGACGGTGTCGTATCCTGAGTCGACGCAGGCCCTTCGAGCACGATGACCTCGTCGCGATCTGCCTGTTGCTGTGCATGGTGCGTCTGCTCCGTCGCCGACGCAGAGGCCGACGCAGGTGTAGCGAGAGAAGACGCGTCAGCCTGCTCTTGCTGCACCTGCTGCCGCCGCCGATGCCGCTGCCGGGGCCGCCGCGTCCGCCGCCGCCATTTTGGCTTCGATGTCGTCGAGGATCCGGCCTTTGAAGAAGTTGTGCGCCGCTCGCGTCCGGGGAGACATTCCTCTCGTCGACGCTTCTCGGCAGGGACATGTCGTCCCTGCGTTTCTTGAGCTCCAGCTTCTCCTCTTGCCTCTTGAGCAGCTCGGCCCACCTTTGGTCGGCCTTCTTGTCGCGGGAGATAAAGGTCGAGGAGACGTCGGCGAGGCATTTCGTGATCGACGCTCGCGTCTTCTCAGACGACGCAGCGTCGGCCAAGGCGGCCTTGGCAGCCTTGTTGCCAGTAGGACACCCTGTCGAAGTTGCCAGCGGCGCGTCCAGATCAATGGCGTCCTTCCCCTTGGACAGCGACATGCGCGTCAACCGCCATTTCTCATTCATTTTGAGCTTGCTATAGCAATGCATCAGCGCGAACGGCTTATGCCCATCCGAGTGCCTCGAGTACATATCCATGGCCCTATCAAACTAACCAAAGGAAGCAGAGTCATTTCATCGAACACAATGTAGGCGCTACGGATTATGGAAGAAAGAGTCGTACCAGTTGGGCGACGTCGGCGCAGCTTGTCGCCTCCGGTCTCTAAGTCCCGATGGTACCCATGGAAGGAGTTCACCGACGCCTGGATGATGGCCCATCGCGTCGACATTGCCTTCCGGCTCCTCTTCATTGGCACTTTTTGGTAGTCGCCGTTGATCGGCTTGCGCTCATCGAACTCGGCCTTGATCCTCGCCCAATACTTCCCGCTTTTTGGTTGGCGCCGATGATGGAGTCATGGCTCACCGTCGCCCACGACTCGCACAGACATTGATCTTCCAGAGGCGTCCACTTCGGGCCTCGTGTGCCCGACGCCTTCGTCCTCACGCCGTCCGCGTCTACCTCCACGAGATCATCGTCACCGGCACCCTCGTCGTCCTCTTCCTCGCCGCCCTCTTCGTCCTCATCGTCGTCCTCCTCGTCGTCCTCCACCCCGTCCTCTTCCTCGTCGTCCTCCTCCTCAACCCCGTCGTCCTCCTCGGCGACCGGCGCCGTCGTATTCGAGCGGACCCCCGCGGCCGGTGAAAGGGCCGCCGTCCGGACCGGGTCCCGGCTCACGCCGCTCGTACGCCGGGGAGTAGAGGTTGTTGGGGTTGAAGCCGCCGTGCGGCAGCGCATCCTGGTAGTGCGGCGACAAGTTAGGCGTCACGCACCCGGGAGTGCCGGAGGGGCCGTCGTTGTAGAAGGCGGATGACGACGGAGAGAAGACTCCCGGAACGTACACCGGCACGTTCGTACTATATGGGCTCGCGTTGGTGGCGGAGATACACCCGGCCAATATGTGCCTGGTGCTGGCGCGCCGCCGCAGCCTTCTTCTCCGGCTCTGCCGCCCTCCGTCCTTTCCGCTCCGCCGTCGATAGCTTCCGGCGCAGGTAATCTTGCTGCCATTGATCGTCGGTCCATCCTTCGGGCTTCTTCTTCAAAGCCGGCGCCTTCCGCGGCCTCGCGAACGGCGCTGTCGCCCCTTTCGTCCCATTGCCCGGCGGCTTCTTGGCCGCTTTCTTCGCCATCTTTTTGGGGGCTGTCGGCGGCGCCATGTGGAGAGGGTAGCGCCGGCGGGTGGACGGCGGGAGGGAGAAACAAATCAGCGGGATAGGAGAAATGAATCGGCGGCGGGATATGTTTTGGGAGGCCTGAAATGCGCGGCGGTATAGGCGCGATTTGGCGGGAGCGGCGGGATTTGGCGGGAGTGTGAGACGAATTTTCCCCGTGCCGCCGACGGGTCGGGCCCGCGTCGGTTCGCCTCGCTTTTCGTTGTGTCCGGCGTCCCCGGTGCGTCCCCTGTGGGACGGGGACGGGCTCGGGGCGCCGGACACCGTATCGGGGCGCACCGGACAAAAATGGGCTTTGGGGAACGCGGCTGGAACGCATTTTCTGTCTGGCGCGCCCCAAATCTCTTTGGGGGACGCGGCTGGAGATGCTCTAATCTAGACATTCCAAAACAATGGAAAATGTGCATATGTTACTGTCCTAGTCACTTATCATGAACACCAAAAACCACTTGGCAGCAAGGCGTCACCTTCCTCTTGACCAACGCCGAGTTTGATGGCAAACGTGAAATTTCTTTAGACTATGAGTGAGCTATGGAACAACAAGTAGCACTGGCAGGTATATGACGTTTTGACCATGCATGTACTTGTATTAAAGAAACCATGTTTTCTTTCTCTATCCATGTTCACATTATGTTTTTTGTTTAAATCATATTTGTTTGCATGAAGAGAGCATATATCCATTATACAACAAAAAAAAGTTACAATCACGAGCCACGATGTGCTCCAATATGGGTGGTGCTCTAAAATACATAATAACCGTGTATTTTGATCTTCTGGCCAACTACACAAGTTGACAGTCTTTCCCTAATGATGAAATGGTGGCTCTATCACCTCCTTCGATCTTAGGGCATCTCCAGCGGCGCGACGCAAACGGACGCTCAGCGACCGTTTTCGTCCGCCGTGACCGGAAATGCGTCTGGAGCCTGCTCCAGCGGAACGACGCAAAGTGACGACCTAGGTTCAATCGGTCTCGAATTCACAACGCGCGCCGGTGTGGCAACCGCGGCGACCAACCGCCGCAATGGAGCGCCGAACCGCCGCGGAAGAGCAACCGCCGGCCTCTTCGTTTTACGCGGCACCGTTAATCCGCGCACATTGTAACCCCGCGTCGCTGCATTGGTGGGAATTGCCGGCGACGCCAAGCATTCGGGCTCCACGCCCAGCTACCCTACTTCCACACCGAGTGAGGACGAGGAGGAGGGAGGCGGCAATGGCAGCGAAGGCCAGGAGGAGGACGGAGGCGGCGCGCGCGGCCGACGCCGACGACGAGGAGGAGGGCCAGGAGGAGGAGGAGGACTCCGACAGCAAGTTCGCCCGATTGGAGGCGCAGGAGGCGGCGGACGACAAGGCGTCTGCAAGGAAGCAGTCCAGGGCACTGGCGCGGGCGGCGCATCGTCGTCCGTTCACCGACGACGACGACGAAGACGCCATTTCTTCCAGTTTCAAGTCCTCGACGGGCGCGTCGTCCGCCAGTTCCGACGACGAGGTGACAAGCAAGAGGTGGAGGAGTTTCCACGACAACGACGACGCAAGGCCTTCGAACAAGAAGGCCAAAAAATAGTTTTAGTTTATATGTTTTTAAATTTCTTCTTATTTATATGTTAAATATGTTTGAATCTAATCGATTGACGTATTCGGTTAATTGTTTAGACTATAATCTATTCGGTTGGACCAACATGACATCATGAGTACATCTTTTTCGCGTTTAAAACTTGATCATTCAACTAAATTGAAAAGAAGTAGCACAAAAAAAAAAACAGTTGCATGTCCAAAATGTGTCGAACCGCTGGAGGTAGCCCCCGACGCAAACCGACATTTCGCCCCTTGCGGTTATTTTGGCGTCCGCGGGGCGACGCAAACGGACGCTCGCGACCACTTTTGAGCGTCCGAAATGCGTCGCGCCGCTGGAGATGCCCTTACCCCTTAGGACCTTTCTTAGCGCAATGCACTTTCTAAAGTTTGATGAACTTGTTCGTGAGCAGTTTCCTATGAACATTTTTGTGTTGAATCCATGTCACGTACATATATCGGTTCGTCATTGTTCCAATATGTATTTCGCCTAGTTTTTATGTAACTTTGGACACTTGAGATAACAAACGGCTGTGTGCATCCTGGTTATGCAGAGACTGGATATAATTGCTTCTTGAAGTAATAAAGCATCCTTTATCGGAAAAAAAATCGGTTCGTATTGACCAAAGTAGAGAGGTCGGTTTCGTTTGCCTTGTTCTTTTCAAACTAGATCCCTTGAGCACTACTCAACCTGAGGGAGGATTGGATTCCAATTGTCCAACTCCAACAAAATCCCAATCCGCGAAGAATCGATCCCTGACTCAGCGTAGGCACACCAAAGTCCTTTGCCCCGTCGTTCCCCACTTCATACAGTCCTCGTGTCCACCCACGTCTCCAGAGACCCACCCGTACACGGCATCCCAGCGCAAATCCCAGCCGTCCATCCCCGCCAACCCTAAATCCTGCGGCCCAGACTCTCCCCACCCCCCTCCGCCCCTCCCCACCTATATATCCAAGCCCGCAGCCCAACCCTGCCCAAAAAAACCGCAAACCGCACCGCCACCGCTCCCAATCTCGATCCAGCACCCAGGGTTTCCTCCCCAACCCCAGCCATGCCGAAGAACAAGGGCAAGGGAGGCAAGAACCGCAAGCGGGGCAAGAACGAGGCGGACGACGACAAGCGCGAGCTGGTCTTCAAGGAGGACGGCCAGGAGTACGCGCAGGTGACGCGCATGCTCGGCAACGGCCGCTGCGAGGCCATCTGCGTCGACGGCACCAAGCGCCTCTGCCACATCCGCGGCAAGATGCACAAGAAGGTCTGGATCGCCGCGGGGGACATCGTGCTCGTCGGCCTCCGCGACTACCAGGACGACAAGGCCGACGTCATCCTCAAGTACATGAACGACGAGTCGCGCCTGCTCAAGGCCTACGGCGAGCTGCCCGACACGCTCAGGCTCAACGAGGGCGTCGACGTCGACGGGCCCGAGGACAACGTCGACGACTCGGACTACATCCAGTTCGAGGACGAGGACATCGACAAGATCTAATCAGTCTGTCTGTTCTCGGTTATTATACTTTTTATTACTTCCTGTTCTATCCTCTTCTGTCTAATAGTGTCCTCCTGCTGCTACCTTATATCTGTTGTCCTACTATGGCTTGTGGATTGATTCCGTGTTGTGACGAGAAATCGTTATGATTTGATTTGAGGTGGTCCAAATAATTTGTCGGATTTATTACCCTTGTATTGCTATTGTTTGCAACA
The DNA here is from genome assembly GCF_022539505.1 of Lolium rigidum. NCBI lineage: Eukaryota > Viridiplantae > Streptophyta > Magnoliopsida > Poales > Poaceae > Lolium > Lolium rigidum. Next base: position 240,419,254 of record NC_061508.1, on the reverse strand, counting down.
ATCCTAGGCTGCCATATGATGCTAAGATGATTGTGGTAATATAATATTCTGCCTTGTCATGTTCTCTGCTTGCTTGATTAGCTGCCCCGCTAGGATTTGGGTGTAATTTGGGATGTTGGCGTGTTGTGAGATCGTCGGGCGTTGTGTTCGCTCATCTGATGGGACCATACGTTTTTGCAGGTCTGCTTAACTTGATTTTCTTCCGTCCTTCCCCTGGCTATACTTTCTCTAGTTCTAGTGGCCTGCTGCTATCTTATTACTTGGGGTGGGCTGTTGCTGCTCGATGAATTTCGTGGCTCATTGTGCCACTAGCCATCTTTATAGCAGGAGGTAGTCCAGATTACTGTCATCGATGCTATGTATCACACAATTATGGTATTGATATTGCTCACTTGTGATGCTCTGCTTGCTTGATTGGCCGGTCGACCATGATTTAGTTGTTACTTGGGGTCCCTGGGATGTAAGGACGCTTTGAGTTCTTTAGTCCTTGTATTCTAATCGTAAATTTTGGCCACTATGCTTTAAGTTGGTTTTCCTTCCATCCTGGCTATATTTTCTCTTCTGATCTGTTCTGTTAGTTTGCTCCTATCTTATCTATTGTGGGCTGGTGTTATGCAATGAATACAGTGGTTCGTTGTGCAACTAGAGATCGTTATAGTTTGAGTTCATCCATGTTGTGACAGTTCTTGGATTTGTTGGAGTATTAATATTTTGTGCCTAGCAATGTTCTCTGCTTGGATTTATTGATTTGCCGGTCCACTATGATTTGGGCCTAGCTAGTTTAGGATCTGACATTACTTCGCTAATCTAATAAGCTTTTCTTACTTTCTTTTTGTCCACCCTCTATACTTTCTGTTCTGTTCTATTTTCTTTCTAATAGTGTGTGTGCTGCTACTTATCTGTCTATCTATGGTGGTTGCTCTTGTGAATTGATGAATGTTTAGGCTGCCATATGATTCTGGACGACTTGATTTTCCTCTGGTCCCTCCGTCCTTATACTTTCTCTAGTTCTAGTATTCTGCTGCTATCTTATTATGTAGGGTGGGCTGTTGCTGGTCGATGAATTTGGTGGTTAATTGTGCGACTACCATCTTTATAGCAGGAGGTAGTCCAGATTACTGTCATCGATGCTATGTATCACATAATTATGGTATTGATATTACTCATTTGTGATGCTCTGCTTGCTTGATTGGCCGGTCGACCGTGATTTGGGTGTTACTTGGGATGTAAGGGCGCTTTGACTTCTTTAGTCCTTGAGTTCTCTAAACTAAAACGTTGGCCACTATGATCTAAGTTGGTTTTCCTTCCACCATCCTGGCTATATTTTCTGTTCTGACATGTTCTGTTAGTTTGCTCCTATCTTGTCTATTGTGGGCTGATGTTATCCGATGAATACAGTGGTTCGTTGTGCAACTAGAGATCTTTATAGTTTGAGTTGGTCCATGTTGTGACAATTCTCGGATTTATTGTTGTATTACTGTTGTTTGTAACAATTCTTGGCTGCCATATTAACATTGTGATTTTCTGTGCTGCTATATTTTCTGTTCTGACATGCTGATTATCGTATTAACATTGTGCCTAGTAATGTTCTCTGCTTGGATTCATTGATTCGCCGGCCCACAATGATTTGGGTGTAGTTTAGGATTTGGGCGTGTTCTGCTTTGTCTTCAGGAGTTACTTTGCTAATCTGATATGCCATTACGTAAGTTGTTCTTCTATCTGCCCAAGCTGTACGTTGTTCTTCCTTCTGGATGGGACGATGACATTTCTTATTCTAATGAGCTTTTCCTACTTTCTGTTTGTCTACCCTCTATACTTTATTCTGTTCCTATCTATTCGTGTGTATGCTGCTAGTTATCTGTATCTATGGTGGTTGCCCTTGTGGGTTGATGGATGTTGCGACGAGATAATGTTATGATTTGATTTGAGGTGGTCCAGTAATTGTCGGATTTATTGTTGTATTACTATGTTTACAACAATTCTAGTCTGTCATATGATGCTAAGATGATTGGTAATATGATATTGTGCATGCGCTTGCTTGATTGGCCGACCCACTAGGATTTGGGGCGTGTGGGACGATATGTGTTTGCAGGTCTGCTTAACCGGTCCTTCCTCTAGCTCTAGTGGTCTGCTGCTATCTTATCTAGTGTGGGCTGTTGCTGGTCCATGAATTTGGTGGTTCGTTGTGTTCAATAATTGCCGGATTACTGTGATCAATGACACGTATCAACATAACTATGGTATTCATATTGCTGACTTGTGATGCTCTGCTTGTTTATTTGGGATGTAAGCGTGTTTTGAGTTCTTTAGGCCTTGAGTTCTCTAATCTGACATGGTGGCCAGTCTGCTTTAAGTTGGTTCCCCTTCCATCCTGGTTATATTTTCTGTTTTGATCTCAGCCTGCTCTTATCTTATCTATGGTGGGTTTTATGTGATGAATAGGTCCATGTTATCACAATTCTCTGATTTATCATTGTATTACTGTTGTTTGCAACAATTCTAGGCTGCCATATTATGTTGATGATATCGTGCTTTTGATTTTCTCTGCTTCTGTTGGTTACGATTTTTTGGAGTAGTTTGGGATGTGGCCGTTGTGAGGTCTTCATGAGTTCCTGGCTGTACTTTCTGTTCTGTTCTAGTAGAGTGTTGCACTGCTGCTGTGTAAGGTGGGGGCTGTTGGTTGATCAATACGCCGGTTCATTGTGGGACTAGAGATCCTTGTAGTTTGAGGTAGGGGGCTGTTGGTTGATCAATACGCTGGTTCATTGTGCGACCAGAGATCCTTGTAGTTTGAGGTGGTTCAGTACAGGACGGATTCCACAGTGTCACGCTTGGATTTGGGGAGAATCGCCCAATCAGGGTTCAATTTCGATTAAATCAAGCTGCCTTCATTTTCTTTTAACAGAAGAAGGGCGCCCAGACTCAGATTATAGAGAAAACTCGTTATATGAATGAGGTTCCTTATTTGACACTAACAAAAATTCCTTCTGTCTGCACATTAACTTGTCTCACCTTGTGCGTTCGTCAAATTCTTCGTGTTATTTAAGCCAATAGTAACAGCCAGACAGAGTATCATCAGGATCCAATTAATTTCAGGGATGTATACCGTAGAGGATGTGTGCACAATCTTCACACCTGGGAAGCAACTTAGTGCAGAACACTGCTTGATAATCGAAAAGGTGCCAGTAATAATTGCTTGGCTTCCAACAACAGCTGCTAGTATAGCAATCACTAGAACAGGATATCTGAGTTTTTCTGGAAATGCAGTTGTATACATCAATGCTTGAAGATAAGCAAATCTCATATTTATCAATTGCTTTACCAGCAATATTAAAAATGAACAAAAGGAAACCCAAACGGTACCTGGTACTGATACATACTCCCTCCGGTCGGATTTAATCGACGCGGAGGGAGACCTGCTATGCATGTTGTTAGCGAGTTGTTTGCGTCAATTAATTAAGTCCAGAGGTAGTAGAAGCCAATATGATAGTTATTCTCGAAGCTTCCAGCACTACAATTATTGGAAGCTCCGCCTGCTTCTACTGTGATTGATCGCAATGATGGTGCCCCTCCAATCAATTTGAACTCCCTATTGTCATCTTCAGCGCGCAGTCAGAGCCAAGATGTCAGACCTGCTTTTGAAGAAACACACAATAATATGCCGTGCCTTGGCCTCTGTGTGCCGACCTGCCTTGGGCGCCCTCCGCCCTGCCTTGGATGCGCTCCACCGTGCCTAGGTCACTGTCCAGAACCCTCCTTGGTCGCCGTCCGCTGCGGGGATTGGTCTGCTAGCCGTAGTCACGCCATGGGCACCACCCACTGCCATGCCAAGGCCTATGGCCCCTGAACCGCCGCCGCTGAGTATGGGGCGAATCGGGCTTTGGATTTTTTTCATCGATACACAGCCAGAGCCGTCGAGGGGTACTTTGGTCCATCTAGAAAAAAACTTACAAAATAACATGTTGGAACCAACGATGGTATCATATAAGAATTTTTTTTACACAAAGTGTTCATATAGGGAAGAATGTTTTGGCCTGTGTCAAATAAGGGAGTGCCATATAAGGAATTTTCTCCAGATTATATTCGAGGCCGCAGTGAGCGGCGAACAGGGTTCCACATTGATCGGTCCATTTTTTGTCGACTCACGATGCAAAGCATGGCAGCAAAACCCAAACGGGCTAGCCCACCAATGAGCACACGTGGGCTGAAGGAATGGCTGCTCGGTAACTGCCGGTTGAGCAGTTTTCGGTGCCCCCAGCGTCCTATACTCGGCCAGTCGATGTCTCACTACTGTGGTAGCGGATGTAACCCACTGATAATTGTGCCACATTCTATCCCATTAAGTAGTACACACCAATTATGTTGAAAACCCTACAGCGTTCGACAACCAAAGAGAGGATGAGGAACCTCACAAAGTTTAAAGATTCTCTTTTTCGACCGGCCCGACACCGATAGAGCCTCGAGCTAGGAAAAAAAAGACCAAAGGGGAAGAGGTACGGCGTGGGACAAGTGAGATAAGTTGGATAATCAAATCTGGATTTATTAATAAGGAAAAGGAGTCAAAAGTAGTCAAATGAAGTACAATATGTCTATCCCACTTCCACATTCTTAGACGCAGGAGGGACCTAAGCCAAACATCAAAACCACCAACAGTGTAAACATGCTCCTCCAAATGGAAAATTGGTAAACCATATGACCACCATACTATGTTCAATGCAATGCATGGATATTTTCTAAATAAACCTGCTACTCTGAATCTGTTCTAGTAAAATACAAGTACGAGAGTTTCACTCAGATTTTGTTCAAATAAAACACAAACACAACACTTCTACTCTAGCACAAACCGTGAAGGACTGCGTTTGGCAGGGTAACGAGTTGGATAAAACCATTCTGGATCAGGCACGGGCCAGCTGCGGATGGAAAAAAAATAAAGGTCAGTAGCTGAACAGTTTGTGGTACAAAATGTATTGAGAGATCGGGTCACGGGGATACAAGTACCTAGAAAACTTGTCTGTAGTCTTAACAGGAACAGCCCTACAGATAAACCAAATGGTAATTTTAGTCTTTTGCCGTCCAAAAATGAATGAATTAGACATGCATGATGTTGTATGTTAATTGTTGGCTTATTCAGTAAGCACATAATTTGAGACTACAAACCACTACATAAGCTCTGTAGCAGAGGCTAGAGTAGAGAGACCAAATGCTAACCGAGAAAAAGATTGCATCAATATTATCATATATATTTCCAAACAAGGAGACCTATATTCAAATCAATTCAACAGTACATGATGGTGTATGTTAAATGTAGCTCAACATAGCTTATCTAATTATCTAGGAAGGAAAGCGAGGCATCCCTAAGCAGCTCTGCCAACCCTAAAGAACACCAGCACATAATTTGAGACTGGAAAAACACTAGACAATCATCTGTAGCTGAACAGCTTATGTGGTACGAAATGTATTGAGAGATCAGGTCACGGGGATACAAGTACCTAGAAAACTCGTCTGTAGTCTTGACAGGAACAGCCCTACAGAAAAACCAAATGGTAATTTTAGTCTTTTACCGTCCAAAAATAAATGAATTAGATATGCATGATGTTGTATGTTAATTGTTGGCTTATTCAGTAACCTAGAAAGGGACGGCTAAGCAGTTACGCCTAAAACTACAAAACACAGCACACAAGTTGAGACAACAAATCGCTACATAAGCTCTGTAGCAGACGCTAGAGAGAGACCAAAGGCTAACTGAGAAAAATATTGCATCAATATTATCATATATGTCCAAACAAGATGAGACTATATTCAAATCAGTTCAGCAGTACATGATGTTGTATGTTAACTGTAGCTCAATATGGCTTATCTAATTATCTAGGAAGGAAAGCTAAGGCATCCCTAAGAAGCTCTGCCAACCCTAAAGAACACCGGCACATAATTTGAGGCTGCAAAACACTAGATAAGCTCTATGGCAGGTGCATCAATATTGCCATTATTTCCAAACAAGATGAAACTAACGAAATGTCAAATCAATTCAGAAAGTGCAAAATAAGACACTTGACTTCTTAATTCAAACTGCTAGTACTAGATCGAAGATAGACTAACAACCTAATCCAAATTCAGCTAAACTGCATCGCCCGAAATTCAACTACTGGTGATCAAAAGGATCTTGCAAGCCCACTCCCCCAACACCTGAATACTGTGTACTTCGGAAGCACTTCGAGCACTTGCACCAAACAAAATAAAATAATATATTACATGAGGATACAGGGCATACCGTTCTGCGTTAAATTCCCTCATGAGTTCCAGGATTCTAACCCGTGATAGATCAGGAGTTTGTTCCGTGTCATAAAAGTTCATGCCGACAAAGTTCCCATCAAAATCAACAAGGGGCCCTCCAATCCCAGCCTATAGCATAACAAATGAAGTGGTAGCAATAGGGGAAATTTGTCACTGATAGTTCATACTCCCATGGACTATTTACCTCCAACATGTGGAAAGAGATGAGAGAAGTCAACAGTGTACCTTGGTGATTTTACAAGTGGATATCTGAAGCTCTTCGTCACCAAATTTTCTACGTTTGCCTGTCACAACCCCGTTTTTGGCCATTAACTCGCCTGATTCAAAGCCACGCCCCAGAGCTACTACCTGAGCTCCAACCTCGGTTTGAGATGTTTCATCAAGTTTTGCTGCACGATAACTGTGGACACTCTTTATGCTAACAACAGCGACATTATACTGTAAATTATAATATTCCAATATCCCTTCCTCACGTCGTTTACTTGGAAGGCACACTTCAATCTACAATAATGAAGCGAAACTTACTAGTATCTTAAATAAAAAGTGAAATAAGCTAAAAGTGACTAGGAGCACCGACCTTCCATACAGCATCAATGTTTTCATCACCAGGACATCTAACCAAACTTGCCGAGGTCAGAATTCTTGTAGTGGATTCATGGCTTTCAATAAATACACCTGTGCAAGCAAACTTTCTTGCATCCTTTATGTATTTCCCAGAACCATCATTCTCTTTTACATAAAGGAACGAGGCAAGCGCCACAATACTTCGAGACATCTTTGAAGTAACTCTCCTAGTGGGTTCATTCCAAATATCTCCGCCAAATCCCTCTTCAAAATCCAATTTCAAGTACATGCCATCTGGTTAAATAACATGGCACATCAGTTGAGGAGTCAGAACAAACTGTCAATAATTGACACAGCAGGGAACAGTCGTCACAATGGATAGCAACTACTCACCATCAACAAAACTTGGCAAGGGATAACCAAGAGCATGTAAGATTGCATTTACTCTTCTTTTAAATCCTGGTGCAAGGTTGTAGTGATTCATGAAAATGTATTAGTAATGATCAGCACAGCCAAAACAAATGTTGGTGCAACAAAGGCGAAGTAGTTGCTTTAAAAAAACAAAGGTGAAGTAATTCACCATGCAATGGTAATGATTGGAAAGATTGAAAACACTCACTCACCATCAGGTTTCCAGGGAGAAAGTATAAGCCTAAGTTCATCATCAGTGCGTTCTGCTACAAGATGAAGCAATTAATGATCAAAAAGCTCAGTAATAGTCATTGCTAGGAACATTAGAATTTGATAGATTGCATGACAGAACTACAACCATTAACTGAAACTAGCTTTGCACAGCGCTGGAGGAACCAAGATATGATTATTGGTAAGTAACGTTACAAAATGATGGAGAACTGCTTGCTAGTGCATATATCGTCTTAAGGGTGATTGTGCTTAGCTTACCATTTGGACCGTTACTACGAGGTGTGGAAGAATTTTGAATCATATCTGCCCGGCGACGGTCTAGTTTACTTGCAGCCCTGAATATAGTAATCGATGCAAAACTGAAGAGTCAATTTCAGGCATGGATGTCAAACAACTAAAACAACTGAATGACAGTGATCGAAAACACAGAGTTCGCAAGAAAATAAAAATATAGAAAATGAGCAGCACGGTTCTGCAACAAGAACAATAGTGCAGTGTTATGTACTAGAATATAGATGCAGGAATGAATAACATAGCAAGAAAATGGGCAAGATTTTAGTTTTATTTCATGCTCACAGGGATGGTTGTGAGATTGCCTACATGGAGTACTATTTAGTTGTGTTCAAGTCACATTTTGCTTGCGAAAGAGTGCCTGGGCAGCAACTGGCATGTTCAAACAGACAGAGAAAATGCTAGCAGTAGCAGTGGTTCAAGCATCAGTGATAAGCCTTCTGCTGCGCAAAGTGGACATTTAACCGTGACCCAAATGAGTCTGAGGAAATTGAAGGGGAAGACTTGGGATTACATAAAACCATCTTGATGATTATTACTTTACTTCTCTGCACCGGTGGAGTGTTAATAATGGTTGTAGTATTTGTTATTGTCAAATTGTATTTCATGTCATGTTAAAGTTGCTAATTTATGTGGCTGTGGCATATATGTTTTGCCTCCATGATGACTAATATGCTGAGTTTCAGTTTCTATTTTTCATAAAATGTTGTCCGGTTTAATATATTGCTGAACTTACCACTGTGAACTTGTAAAACTTATGTCTCGTTGAAATCAAATGCAAAAAAGGAGCAATCTCATCACCTCATGACAAAAAAGTCAGCACAGCAACCTATATACATCGTCCCTTCAAGGAAACAACCTTCTACCCAAGAACAAATTGGCGCATCCCCTCTAATCCAACCAAACAGAAAAAAAGGATACCCCCATCCATGCGGACAAGGATATCTCAACACATTCCTTCTTGACCTCAAAATCAAACAAAACTTAAGGGTTTCAAAGGTAGCAATGGGGTGGACATCTTGCAAGTTGCAATGCTCCCATCACCTTCATAACCATGACATTTGGTGTTCTCACTTTACTCAATATATATTTCAATAAAGAAGCACAACATAAAAATTCATAGCTTTCACAAGTTCTTGGCCCCGCATAATGCATATGCTATTTTCATCAGCATGGCTTTTGAATGAAAGTTACTATTAGTCTAGCATATGGACAACCTATTTCTAGCTCACTGAAATTTCCAGCTTTAGCTGTTAGCATTTTTTTTTTGAGCTGAAATAGCTGTTAGCATTTTGAGGCCTCCATCCTTATATCTTTTTCTTGTTGCATATGGATATGGCTTTGCTTTATTCCGTATGGGGAAAAATGCATCCCATGTTTTCATTCACACAATGCTTTCATTAGTTTGATTTATTCTACACATCTGCATTTCTGTCAAGAGACCCAGCCCAGAAATAATGTCTTCTCAACCAATTTGCATACTATCATACTTTGTTGAAAAAGTAGAAACTAGCAAAGGACAGTAAGCTAACTAGAAAAGCTGTTCAACATAAACGCTTGAATTCAACCTTACCAGTATATATCATGCCCCAAACATTCTAAAATAAGATTACTTGGTAAGAATGGGTTTTGTTCCGCATCATAGTAGTTGATGCCAACAATATTCCCATCACAGTCAACAAGTGGTCCTCCACTTGCAGCCTAGCACAAAAAATTAACATAAGTTCAGCCTACCAAACAGAGGGGAAACAAGTAATTCTGGGGCATCAAAAAGTTCAGTGCCTATCAAATAACTATGACCCTAATATCATGAATTCACTGTACAATTGTTGACTTCGATCATGTAGAGCAATCAGAAGAGATATCAACAGCGCACCTCTATGATTTTGCACGTGGAAAGTTTACGCCCTTCACTATGAATTCCCCCTATGAGTGACCCTCTCGTGGACATTAATTTGCCGGAGAAAAAGCACCTCCTTATAGCTAATAACTCAGCAGACGACTCAACTTGCATGTCGTTGGCAAAACTTGCTACAAGAAGATCAAGGGAGGGCGGCAAGTTATGAGTGATGAAAACAGCCAATCTGGAAGGACCCGAATAATACTGCAACCACACTTTGACTTTTTCGTTATTGGGAAGGCGTACCATGAACTGGAAATACAGCAAAGCAAGACAAACGTTATGTGTAACCATTAAGTATATCATAAATAAGCAGGCGAAGCACAGAAAAGTTGGCAGCACAAACCGTCAAAGAGTGCCACAATATTCGGTGTAGTGATCCAAATAAACTTCCCGTCGTCAGAAAAGAGGCTGAAGACAGTTTTCTGTCAATAACAATACCTGTGCATTCAGAATACAATGCCTCTCCTACACAACAGCATAATTTCAGTCATTAACTACTGATGGCTAAGTGCAAACATGGGAAATGTGCATATAGTAGTATAATCACCATGAAATGAAGCAACAGAGATAATTCTTGGAGACAAATTTGAAGCAAGTTCTTCACTGAGGTCACACCATACGCCATTAGCCCCGTGGTTTGGAAATGCACAAGGTTCCTGGTTCTTATTTTCACTTCCCTCAATTGAGACAGTTTGACTTGAGCTACTTATAACTAGACTTGAAGTACCTATAATGGACGTGGGACTGAAATGAGACAAACTGACTTCATATATGTATACTTCAGAACGACCTATGTTATTGTAATAACAATTACAAAGGAGTGGTTGTGCTTAGCTCACCTTTTGAAGTGAAGTCATCTGGTCTGGGAACATTATCTACATAGATCCTGCAGCAGAAGGTAGTAAACTAATCATAATGCAGAGTATATTTCTCAGTAGTTGAGGGTATTTGTTTTGAGTCCCAGATAACTAGCCCAACCAAAATTTTGGTACAATTACCAAAGCAAAGGCATGACCAATATTTTGAATTATAACAATTGTATGTGCCAAAGTTTTGGCAAAATGTTTAGGGCTCTGAATAGTTTGCAGCCAACTTGCTTTGCAAATAGTTGGGAACTTGGCTTGATTAGTGCTTGTTTGATTCCAACCCATTTTCACGATGAGCCAATAAAAACTTGAAAGATGTGAGCATGTAAAGAAATACAGATGTCCATCACATATGACACATGTCACCATTCAGAGTGAGACTTAGCCATCGCCAACTACAATCAACATGACTATAATCAAACTTGAACGCTAAAAAATAGTCATCAACTCATCATCCTTTGAATTCAGGACAACCTTTTTTACAAAATGATCAGTGAAGTGTGTTGGCCTGCTATTGGGCTGTGCTAGACAGGATTAGTTAAGCGGACACTTGCACATAAACGTTTGCTTAATCAAGTCAAAAGTCCTACACTTTCAAAACAATTGAAATGTCCATGTGTTCAAATCTGCAGGTAAGACATGACGATTCGGCTCCTGGTCAGCCACCTCTGACCACCAAAGGAGACCCAGAAAGAAGGACGGGAGAGCTGCGAAGCCAATTTTTTTGGCAGAGCTTTCCCACACCCTTCTGCTCACTGGGATCCAGATGAACTGGGCTCCAAGAGCGCGTTTGGTGTTGACACATCAACAGAGTGCATCAAATTCATTAGATGGTGTAAGGAAGATCTGTACTGAATTCGCTTGTCCTAAAATGGCAAGGATTTGAACATCGTAAGATCAGATTGTCCCCTATAGGGACATCTAGCCTGTTTAAATAAAGTGAAAAAAAAAACACAGGTGCACATAGGGCTAGGTGAGCCAAAATTTTGACATGTTCTAAAGATCATCCAAATCAGGTGGGCCAGCGCAATTTTTGATCTAGCTAGCTTTGGTTGAACTCAAGATCGATTAAAGTGCCAAAGACTTCATCACATGTTTTGTGGTTGTATTTTTCAGCAGTACGATTAAAGTATAGATGACATACCAAAACCCAAGATCGATCATACATTCAACAATCGACTGTGTTGGTACGAAAGAGGTGTGTCCACCTATCGTATGGAGGTTCATCCCAAGAAGATACCCATCAAAATCAACAAGAGGTCCACCTCTTCCAACCTAACACAAAATAAAATATGTGACGCCTCAAAAGAAGCTACTGTTAGAAAAATATAGAACAGAAATTGGCAAAGCACCTCAGTGATCTCGCACGAGGACCAATTGATTCCGTAACTCTCATCCAGAGTCGGATTGTTAGTCACTACCCCAGTTGTGACCAAAAATTTGTCTGATGTGCAATAACTTGCAGCTAATACCTTAGTGCAACACTCAACTTGCATCTGTTTATCAAGACATGCAGGGCGGAGATCAGGGGAGGACTCCGAGGCTACAACAAGCATGTTGCAAGCCACAATGTAGTCTTGGACATATGCATTCACCACTTCCCCATTTGGTAGATGCACTTTTATCTGTAACAAGACAACAGGTATACGAATGATTAGCAAATGATTACAGACATCTTAAATCAGCAAGCGAAGATCTAGGTGTTTTGCTAGTTCAGTTTTGGTCGATAGACCTCCTTGTTCCATTTTCTGTTTCTGTCACACTGGTGACAATGTACAGTAGAGCCTTCTTGGCTAGCTCATCTAATATAAAGATACGGATATGCACTAAGGAAGTGCAGAAAAGTTGGCAGTACAAACCTCTAGTTTATAGAGATACGATGAAGGTTTACTTGCATCAAAACGTCCAGATGTAATCAAATCTCCAGATGTCACGTAAGATGCACCATGTTGACTACTTAGGACAACTATGCCTGTGCATACTGAATGGAGCTTCTTACCTACAGGAGGACTGAACTTCAGTCATGATGATTAAGTACAGGAGATGGAAGAGTAATGTGCATATAGTACAATCACCATCGAATGAGGTAAGCCAGACAATGCTTGGAGACAACTTTGCAGCAAGTGCTTGACTGAGTACACCTTCTCCATCAATGAATCTACCGGATGAACGCAGGTTTCCTAGTTACAGAAGCAATGTAGAGCATAGTTTTGTAAAAAACTGTACGACTAAGCACAGAAAAAAGAAGGGTGTGAAGATTGACAAGAATGACTTACTGCTCTTTGTTCTAGTTGCAACATCTGTTCTCTTGATATTCATCGTATTTCAAACCCTTAAGAAAAGGAAAAAATACGAACTTTCAGACGTCATAAAGAGCACCGTATAACTGTTTTTAATAGTTGCATGATCATCAAATACCGAAGGGCGGACATCCGACCTCACAAAAGACATGCTAATCCCAAATCAACCAAGATAAAATGAACCAGAAACCACAGCTAGGTTTTGGCAAGAACAAAAGGGATCAAAACACCCAATTTACTACCGTAAGGATGAGATCCCAACTAAAATAAGGGAGGAACTGCAGATCCCAACGAACGAAACAAAGGAGGAACAACAATCCAAGACACGACATCACACGAAAAGCACAAGCACTCTGGCGACTGGAATCGGATCAGTAAAGAAAAGTAAGGCGCCAAAATCAGGGCATGTACACTGGGGGTGCGCGCGCGCTTGATTGGACGCTAAAGCGAATTGAAACAAAAGGCAAGAAATCGGGTAATAGCTAAGCGCAATGGTGAGCTGTAGATCGTCGCTACTGAATACCTGGAACCGCCTGCTCGTACAACACAACGCGCGACGCTCTGGATTCCGATTAATCCGTTTGAGGAAAGGCTCGTACAGGTCTGCAGGTTTTTTCTTGGGCTAGCGCCCGACTCATGTTTCTGCGTCGACGCCATCCATAAATTAACCCGAGATTGATCGGGAATCGAACGAAACGGCCAGGAAAAGGCTCCAAGCGCCTCCGTTGTAGATCAGCTCATACTTGTAACAAAAAGAAAAGACAGAAGTCCAATTTACCCCCTAACCTAAACTTGTGTCAAAGTTTAGCTTATAACCTTTATTTTGGTTCAACTTTCTACCCTGAATTATAAACACGGGTCAGAATCACCCCTTGCATTGAATTAAGCTGGTTTTTCGTGTAACGTGTATGCTGTATGTTGATGAGTTAGCACAGTATATAGGAAGAAAACCCGCTAACTGGCGAGAAAACCGGTTGAAAACATGTCAAAAAATGATAGAAGGTCCAATTACGAACGGTTTATAGAATTCAGGGTTGAAGATTGAACTAAAGCAAAGTTGAGGGTTGTATTCTGAATTTTGAGACGAGTTTAAGGGGGTAAATTAAACTTCTCTCAAAAGAAAACGTGGTTTCCCTTTCGTTCCATACATACCGGCTCACTTCTCTTGGCTTCGTTCTGGTTCTCACATCATCTCCAGCGGGTTCGACGCATTTCGCTCCCCTACGCGTCCATTTACGTTGGAATCGTACACATGAAATCGGTTAAAAAAATATACTGACCGATTGCGTCCGGGTGCCCCAACGGCCCGACGTATTTGTTTTCCAAAAACAATTTACATAGTGCAAAAAACATGAAAATATAAAAGGTCATAACCTGCTAAAAGCCTAAAAGCCTAACCCTAGCCTACGCCCCGTCGTCGTTGGGCACCTGGATCTGGTCGACAAGATCCAGGATCACCCATGGCCAGTCGGGACTGGCCAAGCAAATGCTGGTGCGATAGGTGGTGGAGGTGGAGGTGGCGAAGCAAATACTGATGCTGCCCATGGGTACGTCGGCGGAGGCGGTGGCACCGAGGCACGCAATGCCATATTTAAGGCATCTTCCTCTGACAGGCCTAGCGGCATGTGGTCGATGGCGTAACGGGGCAGCGGCAAATTATGCAAAAGACAATGCAAAGTGATGTTATCTATCATATAACCCGTTTCCCAACAACCACCTTGAGACCGGTAAAAGAAAACCTAGCAAGACTATACCTTTGCCTTGCACATTCTGATTGATCTTGATGAGAACGCTTCAAGCTCCATTGAAGATGGAATGCCTCACTTGATGATTGTTGCTTCGTGAAGACTCATGATTGCTCCACCATACACCACTATGTGAAATCTTCCTTGAAGCACATCTTCACACATCCATTATCATCGAATGGGCGACAAGCTTCAAGCATAAGTTCTCGAGATACCTAAACCATATCGACAACACAAACACACATATATAGTGGGTTAGCTCATGAAGTATAATTGGTAAGGTTTACCACCCACAAGATCACATGATCCAAAGTGGTACAATCTTTATGATTCATGTGTTGACCAATTTGAATTCAATCTCCGCTCTTAGTCTTGGTCAACCTTGTATCTCCTCATGCTCTATCATAACATCTTGAGGTATTTGATTGCATTCTCTAAACCATAGTCATCCATAGCTCAACTCATGAAACTATCATGACACCTACTTAGAGATATATCTTGAATTCTTTTCTTGAAACCAAACACTCAAGATCATGATGCCAATAAGCAAGGTATATCTTTATCTTCATGGCATCCGCACTTGAATCCAACACATAGAATATATGAAATACCTAGGGAGTATTCATACATATATACTCAATGAAAATATTAGTCCATATGAATTGTCATTAATTACCAAAAACACACTTAGAGGAATGTACCCTTACACCCGCCTCCAATGAGGTGGAGCTCTTATTCGCCGACACGTTTAGGGCGGCCTTCACCACCACCCACAACAGAGGCGGGCTGCTCCAGGCAGTCGGTGCGTGCGGAGGATACGGACAATGTATACGTTTATTGACATGTACATGTACACTAAGTGCCCTATTCAAAGTAATGAAAAATTTAGGAGAAATTTGGATTATTATTTGCAATTGTCAAGATGAGAGACAAGGGTCGATAGAACTGTTTAGGTCGTTTAACCTGGTGAACATGGATTCTTGTCCTTATCGAAAAAACAATTGTTGTTGTGATTTCCATATGACACTAATTCCATTTATGTCATTATGATCATCTCGGTCTATTTATGCCTGTTATCATGATTGATACATGTCGGGCGAGAGGGTGTGCAATTTCTATGTACGCAACATCGTCACAGCCTCCCTCATTACAATATTCTAGACATACTATGCTATAAATATTTTTGTATGTGTAACAAAATTTTATTATTGATCGGGGATCAGTCCCGCACCCCCCAACCCTAACCTCCCGCACCCCGCCTCCCAACCCTCCCGCCGCTGCCGCCGGTCGGCGGCGCCGCCGGGGCAAAGATCTCGGGGCGTGGCGGCGGCGGGGCCTTCCCTCGTGACGCGTCGGGAACGGCGGCCAAGGAGTCTCTCATGTGGAGGCGGCCCTTCCGCCTCCCGGGCGGCGGCGGTCGGATGAGGATGGAGGGCGGCGGCGGTCCTCCCGGGGACGATCCGGGCTGCGGGCTGTGGCCCCCCACCTCCCATCGGCGGCATGCCGTCGGTGGTGGCTGGTGGAGGCGGACATCGCCTTTCCCTCCGCCTCTCGCCGGTGAGGGGCGATGATCTTGGGCTTCTCCCGCGGTACGAGGACGCCGGGGCAACGGCCTTGGGTTAGACGGTGGAGGTGACCCTCTTCTTCGCCGGAGAGGATTGGCCTCGCGGTTGGTGGTGGTGGATCTTTTGATCTATCACCGCGTTCCGGCGGCGAGATGGAGGAGCTTGGAAGCCGGTGATGGTGTCGCCGGTGGAGGGTTGGAGTGGCCAGCCCAGGATGGTCGCCGACGTGGGGTCCCACCTGAATAAAGGCGGCGGTCCTAGGGCCTCTCTTGCGTGAAGAGGAGGACCTACCGGAGGCCTGGACTCGTGATACGGGCCGGAGTGTTGAGTTCGGAAGGCTCCGCCGGCGAATGTAGCGGTGCTTTTGCCCGGAATTTCTTTGGATCGGAGGTATTCGGTCGTGCGCACCCATGTTTTTATTCCGACCGATTGGTTCTGGAGGGAGCGGCGCGAAGCTCTTTTTCTGTGTTGACATCAAGTGACTATGGATCCATGATGAAAGTCGGTAGAAGAGAATTTCATGAAGGATGGAGGGGAGGACTAGCTAAGGGAGGTTCAAGTCTCTGCGCTGTTGAGGAACTTGCTTGGTGTTCCGGGCTTCACAGCAGCGGTATGAAAGTGGGGGCGACAACATAGGTGAAGTGCAGAGTCCTACCTTTCAGGGTGGAAACCCAAGGTCTGGCCTTAATTGGTTGTGCCTGGCAATGACCTTGGTGGAGGCATTGTTTTGAGAGCGGGACTATCTTCATGGTGAAAATGTAAGATCTTTGATCGGGCGACGACGGTGTTTGAGCACTGTTCTCTTCTTGGAGGCGTCATTTTTGGAGAGTCTGTAATTCAGGTGTTGTCTTGGCGGTGGATGTATTCTTGTTGTTAGGCCCGAGATCTTGTAGCGGGACTTTTGTTTCTTAGTTTTCTTTTCTTATTTTTTGGTTGTGTGCATCCGTAGTGCCATTAGGGTGGTGCGTTATTCAAGAGGCTGGGTGTAATTGGTATCTTCTTGATATTAATATATTCCCTTTATCGGAAAAAAACAAAATTGTATTGATCATAGCAAAATCGCTGAGAAAAGAATAGTCACTATAGCAAATCGCTGACAACATTAGTCACACGCGAGCATAGAGCCAAAGGTTTGTTGCAATGTAAAACTATCTTGCAATACAAATGCAATATTCACCACATTTTCCAACATGTATCTAGAATAATCGCAACATGGTATTCATGTATACGCAACAAACAGGAAATGAGACTGGCACGGCGTAGGATCAGGCAACCCCCCCAGACCCAACCCCTCCGCCCACCATCTCCCCGGGACTTCTAATTTGGCATCTTGCTCGATGGTCATGGCAGCAAGTTCTTTATCAATGACCGAGGATGAGGATCATTGTGTAATCCATTACAGAGGGGATTCCAGTAACTCAAGCTTTCTGGTAATGGTGAAAAGTTCTTATCTAGGGCATATGATGAGTAGCACTAGAGGACATTGAGTTGAGGAGCACCATGAGAGGGGACCTTGAAGTGCTCTGTGTAAAAAAAAAAAAGTTCATGCTATCAACATGTTATTTGCTGTATAGCACTAGGACTCCATTTTGAGTACTACATGCCCTAGCTGTAAAAAAATGTCCAAAACGGCAGCTTTGTTTATGCTATCAGAATTAGTGTCCAAAACAGCAGCGTTGACACCAGAATTAAGACCTTATTCATTCGGATGGAGGAGTACTTTTTAGAGCTTGTGTTTGAGTTTGCATGATAAGTATGTAATTGAGAACAAGTAAGTGCGTCTATGGTTGGCCTATCTCACAGCCCTCCACGATAGACCCTGGCGCGAGAAAGAGAGAAAAAGGCAAACCACCTCTTCAATAGGTCACGCACACACGCCTTCTAGCCTGCAATTTCCCCTAACCCTCGTTCTAAACAGGCGGGCGCAGGTGGCGGCGGTGGAGGTCCGAGGAGAAGGAAGCTGGCGGCGGTGAAGGTCGGAGGAGAAGGGATCTGGCATGCGCTCGCGAACGGAGGTGGGGGCAGGCACCAGCGGAGGTCGGAAGAGATGGGAGATGGGGGAAGGCAGTGGTGGAGGTCGGAGGTGGGTGGATATGGGGGCTTGTGATGGTGGAGGTCGAAGAAGATGCGAGGAGGGTGGCTCTCGATCGGGGAGGCTGTGGAGGAGGGCGGAGACAATGACGGGGAGGTGGGAGGAGAGCAGCGGCGGTGGAGAAGACTGGGGAATTTTTTCTACGACTCCATCTCTTTCTTTCCCTCGCCGTAGTTCATCATAGCAAGCAAAGGCAATGACTATAATATTGGTCCGCCCTTTCAGATGCCATCGATCTGCCATAATAGCAAGAATTCAAGGTATATGTTTCAATGTCTTCTAATCCGTAGCAAGCATGCTCTCGCCATGTTGTTTTCCATAGAAAATTTATAACAATCTGCAGCATCTGGATGGCTGGGTAATTGTTTGTGTGTGTCTTGATTTTCTTAATGGATGCTTTATGGGTTCAATCAATTGGACATTTCCGTAGAATCCTTGACAGGTCTTCCCTCTCTCTCTTAGTCATGACAGAAAATATACATGGTAATCATGCAACCATTTAAGTTTTGCATTTTTTCTGGTAATATTTGCTCTGTATATTCGCATGTACATGTTTGATGGTATTTCAACTGAACAGTTTGTGCACTACAATGTGCAACTGACTTTATTTTTAGTTATGTACTTCTTGTTGTGTAAAGTCCTGAAATCCTAATGTGTATGATGCACATAGTTTGCCAAGGTCAATGATTTTTAATTTAGAATACAAGAAAAGAAAAGTTTAAATTACTATGCTCTGAAGTTCTTTGGAGATCCACGGTTGTCATATTTTGTGGTGTGAATACGCATAACTGTGCGTTGATCCGGTTTGCAGCTTGCCTTTGTGACATGTCGTACTGGGCGCCAGCGCCGTTGTTGGAGCCGAGGGCCGTTGTGGGCGTGCAATGACGACACACAGCTTTCCCTCGCACGAGTAGCACTGCTTCGACTGCCACCCAGACATGTAAGTGGCATTCTATGTCTCTCTCTTGTATGATTGAAAGTTTGAGGAGATTTCTTTCTCATCTGGGCCTGTAGAAGTGTTTGCTTGTCGAGATTCAATTGATGATTTGATCTGGTTGGTTCGCTAAGATCAAAAAAATTAGAAGTGTCATGAGCTTGAGATTCTGGAGATGCTTGTTTGTCGAAGTTACACATGGTTTTCATTCTGTGTGGGTTAGTTGTCTCTTTCTTGCAAAGTTCAGATTGTGCTTCTAGATAGTGTTGATAATAATACTCTATAGGTTGCAGGTATGCGAATAAAGGTCCATTGGAAAATATTAAGCACTGTGAAGAATCCATATATATTGTAAAGAACATTTGGTTTATTGGATTACCGTTCTTTGAGTAATAAATGGATCCTGCCGAATTAGTATACTGATGAGTCTACTGCCTAAATTTACCAAGTATACCGCTTCGACGCCTGCGGTGTTTTCTACATGAAAGTTACTTGGTATTGCTTCAGGAGATCATTAATCGGTGGGATATCAATTGAACGGGATTTGCTATCGCTGCCTACAAACATTGCCCACTTCATCACACTTCATGTCCCATGTATGAGATGCTGCATCCTCTTTATTGTTCTATTGGTCTATTGGTACAGAGTTCCTATGTTCTCCTCCGTTGTGTTCTCAGTCTACGGGTCCAGAGAGAGAGTTATGTTGAGCATTTCGTTTCTACGAATTCTGCAGGCATCTTAAAGGCCACTTTTGGTGAGTCAAATTTTTTGCTTGAGATTCAGAATCCATGTCCTGGAATTTCAGTACATCTCAGGTAAAAGATTGCTATCTTTTTTGTACTTTTTTGCAGGAGCTTTTATCTTCGGTTTGATTGTCAAGTTTATTCAAGAGCCAACCTTCGTGCCAGCCACTGATGCAAGCAAGAAAATAGTTGGAATGGATAATCTACAGGGATAAGTACATCACCATATTAATTTGTTTTCTTATAAAAGAGGATGACTGAGTACAATTTAGTTCTTTTATGTGGAAAGCGGACTGATGATGATGGTTCAGGTAAAGATGTGATGCAAAAGCATCACTGGTAAGTCTTATTCAATGGTATCATTACAGCTGCTGGTAAGAAACTAAGAATGTGTCTAAATAATTAAGCTCGCTTGTTTTATTAGGCCTGCACTTGTCGAACTTTCTTTTAGGTGACATTATTATTTGAACTATTTCATGCCACACTAGGTTCCGTCATAAAATTATGTGAAGTTTTGCTTCCTTGAAGCTACAGTCTGTTGATACTTATTGTGGCTGTAGGAATCAGGTTGCACAATTTTCCCAAGGGAATGGCGGTATTTCTTGAATCTGTGAAGGTAATACCTTTGTGTATTCATGTTAATATATTGGCATAATTGATCTATAAAAGAGGGGTTAGAACTTAGGACTGCACCTTGCATTTGTTATAATGGAGAAATTACTGGGGCATTGCTTGGCTGTTGCAGTTTTCAAAGAGCTAATGTATCATGTCTGATTATTTAGCTTGATCTAATTATATTGGTATAATGAAAAAATACAGGGCGCTCATGAGTGGGAATGAACTGGGCTTTTTTCCATTGCCTTACATAACATACCCGAGTTACAGAAATCAAAACATCAACCTTTCTGGTTAAGTAACATGAATATTCTTATCTGTAGATGTGTGTTGCATCCTTGCCACTTTGGATATCCCTTGCATGTTTTTAATAAGATTCAGCTACCTTTATTATTTTGATGTTTTTTTGAGGAATTTATAATGCACCAAGGCAATAGGGCCACAATTATCTGTGCAGATCTTATATGCCATTAATTTTTGAGTTTTTCTTTTATATTCACTAGGTCCGCAGACCATGTTATGTAGCTGCGAGCGCTGGTAGGTCGCCCTGTTATAATGTATAATATTCCTTTTGATCAGTCTATTTTCAGTTTGATGCCGAGTGAGTGTAATAGAATTCGGGGGCATTAAAAGTATTAGTAGTTTAGTACACAAGGGAGCAATTTGCAAATTGTGTTTTGAGTGATCTATTATTTTGAATAAATGTACTGTAGAGAAAACTAAATAATTTCATTCTGTGAAGAGGATGATTTAGGGAAGCTATGGTCTGAAATAAATATGGATGATTTTGTGACTGCTGATAGTCTAAATAATTTCATACATCTGAGACTGCTGATTGTCTGAAATAAATATGGATGATTTTGTGCCTATTACTATCCTAGCTTCTTCTCTTACCCACTATCTTGTAGGTCATATATGCTTACATTGTATGCTTGTAGCAATTAAGTCCACCTTTTTTATATTGACTGACTGGTTATTTTTCACGGTTTATTCTAATCTGTCGTAACGAACAATTATCTTAAATCAATTGATTACTCTCTTTAAAATGTTACTATGTACTATTTATTATTTGCTCCATTTCACAATTCACCATTGTGATATTCAACTATATATATAGTTGATCCATGTTGACAGGATACTACATATCTTGAAGCATGCATTGAGAATCACACGAAATCTAATCTTTGCATGGACCAGGTTAATTCTGAACCTGCCCAACAGTGGAGCACTACAATACTGGTGGTGAAGTGTACTGTAATCAGAGTGTTGACAACAATCTCGTATATGTCAGCATTTTAATTTTGTCACGTTAATAAATGAATGGCTCTGAGTTTATTATTTCTATATACAGGGACCTGAGCAGACAACCAATTCAGACTAGAACTGATATACATGTACCTATATCAGCATAGACTATTGTCTTATGAGGCCGCTCAAACAATGGCAGAGGGAAACAGTATACTTTAAATTTCAGATCACATGGTGGACAAATCTTGGTGAACCAGCACGTCCGCAAACTCGTAACATTTGTAGCACTATTAGTAACTTCCTCGCCCCTTTTTTGACTATTTATGTTACGCGTTGACCATTTATACCTGCTAACTACATTGATGTCAAGAGTCAAGATAGTTTTCCTGTTAAAATTGAAAGTAAAAATGATTTTCGAATTCTCTAATTGAACTTGACTTCCTTTTAGCAGCCCACTCCAAGCAAGGATGTTGACCTTCGTGCTGTGAAAGTTCCAGTTGTCTTATTTGTAGAATGGCCATTTATTGTGTCTTATTTGTAGAATGGCCATTTATTGCAAACTTTCTTGGCTAGGATTCATATAAAATTTTGCAGCCTAAAATACGCCGTCCTAAATAGTCAGCTAATACAATTTAGTTATGTATAATGGATTTTTTCAGAATTGCGGTGGAAGAGAAAAATCTTAGGTCTTAGTACTGTGAAGTTTAAGGAACTTTCCTTCTTGGGTGTGCTAGATGGAGGTTAATAATCATTGTGTTTATTTATGCTTTTTTCAGGAATGGTGCTTACTAGATGTTTTAAGAATTGAGTTCTATTGTTTTCCATGTTATAAAGAGAATGAAAGTGAGAATTTTGGGTGTCCAAAACAAACAGAGTCAGACCCATCGACACCTGCCAGGCAAAACAAGGCCAGCCCAAGAAAGGGGGATTAACCTTCAATATTTGTCATTATTAAAAAGAGATGGGTTGAACCGTTATGAATTTGAGAAAACAATGACAATGTCCATTGGCTACAACTTAATGATGTTTTCGTGCATTCCTGTTGATCTCTGTGAAACACACACAAAAACTCATCCATGAATCTTTTGGATTTAGCATAGTTTCTTTGGAAATTCTTCATACATAAAGGACAAACTGTGCTCTTGGAGATGTTGGGTACTCATGCTTATTTGAGCGCATTTTCTTATCTAGAAATAGCCATTACCAATCTAATATGGTTATCTTTGCACCAGCCACTATATCATGGAATTCATGTATCATTTCAGAATAAACTGACATTTTTTTACTGTGTGGGATCCTGTGGAAAATCAATCCATGTAAGCACAAGAGGTGAAAGCTTACTAGGAGCTTGACTTATGTGGAATAGTCGATAGGTATCTGAAACCAAGCTCAGTGCAAGCAAGTGCAAGTTGTTTCCTTTGTTTCTTGCTTCAGTATGACTTGCAATAGAGAAGTGAATCATGTCAACTGATGTTACATTCAGTGGTTGCTGATTTCTTCAGTCTTAATTTACAGAGGCAACCCGATTTGCATGTCAGATGCGTGAACCAGCAAATGCAAGAAGCGGAGCTAAGCTGTTTAGCTTAGAGGTTATGGCTATCTGGGTGAAATCACTTTGTGCTTCATGTTGTGGGTATGCTACCCAGCTGGAAAAGCAATTGACTGGAAACTCGGTTTTGCTTTTGCTTTTGTTCCGATAGATCAGTGAAGAGCTATATTCGAAGTTAGCAAAGGCATCCATATTTTGCCAGTTTTTCTTTTGTTCTGCACTGTCATTTGTATCGGAGGAAAGAAGGAGGTGATTTCGCTTTTCGATGATCGTATTCCGGATTTGCTTGACTGTGAATTTACCAAGTGATGTAAGGGCACTCAAATTTGATTTTCTCCAAGCAACAATATAAGGGCCGTTGAGTTTGGTTTTCTAAAGAGTGGATAGAGATAAAAATACGATTAGACTGTGATTGGGCTTCCACCGTACGGCGAGGAGGCGCCCCATGGGGCGCCCCAACCACTAGTCAAATTTATAATCAGCAACATGCTTATGCTATCAATTGAACTGATGCCCCCCCCCCCCAACACCCTATGTAGGCAACCTGGAAGAATCCATATAATCATGCATCCCTAGTTTTAGCCGTGTGAGTGGTAGTGGGTGGTGTGTTGGTTCAGCACCTTCCTGCGTGCTGGAGCTGGCCATGAAAGATTGTAATCAAAACTGGGAAATACACTTTGGCTCATAGGAGTATTTGCTCTCATTGTGTGAATCCACATTTTGAAGTGTCAAAAAATTCTAAACTAAATTTTTACATGTACATCTAGAGATTTTATGTTGGTACACAAATTTTTAAAAAAAAGAAAAAAAAATGTGGCTCCTGTAAAAAAGACAAATTTTGATGATGTAACACGACTCCATACATCGCATTTTTTTGTCTTTTTTATACACCACACAAAATGTTGGTTTCCCATGAAAACATGTGTACGAACATAGAATGTCACGATGTACACCAACAATTTTATATCAATTTTTTTTAACATTTTAAAAATTAATTTTTAATTATTTTGTATAATGGGAGCATTTGCTCCTATGAGCCAAAAACGCCACCTCCATCAAAACTCTGCTTTCAATTAATACAAATCACCAGTTAAAAAAAAGGACTTCACCATGACTTGTTCCAGTGCCGGAATGTCATGGTTCGATGCAGGACTTCACTACAATTTGATCGCAGAATATCACCATTCGATGCAGGACCTTTCCACGATTTGTTGCAGTGCCAGAATATCATGTCAGCTCTAAATAGTTTTTTGCATACCAATAACACATGCGTGCGTAGGGATCCCCTTGTAAGAAGTTAAGATGAGATAACAGATAAGCACCCTGAGTTAAACTATTTGATGATAGCATCCAATCTGCAATTACTAGCACCAGCAAAAGAACACCATGCTACAGATTAGTAGAAAGATGTATTGATAGAAGTTTCATAAAAAAGCTTACCAGAAGAAATGTTATCCATTGTCCTTATTGTTCTACAAGCCTGTTCATTCTAATGAGGGAAAGACCAAGCACATCTTGGCTTCGTAACAGCTAATATCATACATGAACACTAGTACACGTAAAGCCACAAGGCTTAATCAGGGAAAAAATTATACAGCTAGAAGATAAACATCTCGCATGAACTCATGCACTCCACCTAAACTATGCAGGCAGTTCCTCGAAAGAATTAGACAAATGGCCCTATTGAACATTGCGATGGGTAAGATGCAGCAATGACTCCATTAGCCCGAAGGCATGTCATCTTGGACTGGCAGGTGGAAAGGGAATAAGAGTTATATATTTCACAGTGTAGACGATGTAATTCAAAGATAGGAAGAGTGCAAGAGAGACTCACTGCTAAGTATAAACCCCTGGAGCAAGCTCTGAGCTTTGTCGGCCTGCTCAGGGGTACCAGATATTCGGACAACCTTTTCCATGGCTCCAGGTCTATCTTCAGCAAGTGTGACAGATGCACCAGACATCTGTTTCCAGCAGAGTTTAGAAAGTAAGAGTGGCGAAGAAGTATCGGTATTTAGTTGCTAAGAAAAAAAAAATCAGGATATACAGCACCTCGCTTATCTGGGCAAGCTTGCTTCCAGCCCTCATGCTGAGGCTCGCAACTGCACTATTTGGTATGACAACTTCTAATGTGCTTCTAGTCACTAGGGGGACAGCAAATCTGATGGAGAAAAAAAATAAGGTGGTCATGGATCAACACGGAAGAACTGACAGTGTTCACACAAACTTACCGTTTTGGAGCACTTTGCCTTATATCATCGTTAATGTTGCTCCCTTGCTCAAATGATCCACTTGCACTAACTCCACTATCCTGCAATTAAACATTCGTATGTGTCGTCCAAGCATTATTATCAGACTCCAGATAAAGACACTAGAAGCAGTGACTAGAAGAGTAACATGCACTCTTTATCGAAAAAAGACGAAAAGTAAGATGCACTATATAACTCTGCTGCATACAGTATAAATATTCACATCATACAGTAAAAATTTGCCATGATTATGAATCATTTAGGTAAGTGTTTTTCTCTGCCATGAAGAATGCAACTTTACAAGCCACTGATAGTGCTTAACAGTAGATTGATGTATGGCGACTAAACACATTTTGAAAGACACAGACAGAAGGTATCAGAGAACATCAGGGGCAAACATACTTCAGGGGATTCCTCAAAAATAAAAAATAAACAGAGGGGGATAATACTTTGTTGCATCAAGCTCAGATATACCTTTGAGTGCCAAGAAGTTGTCATTTGTGGTGCTTGTTGGTACATGCCCATTGGAAGGTCATTTCCAGGGTACAGTCCACGAGGTGAGTCTTTTGCTGGAGAAATGGATCCATGCACATTAATGCTGCCAATTTGGTTGGGACCAGACATCTCACGGTATAAGTAACTCAGTAATTTCGTAGTTACTTGCATGAGAGCATTCCGAGCAGCTCTAATCTCTCCTACAATCTGGTAAAACATATTGTGGTTAACCTCACAAATAAAGGGACAATAAACTTCTAACTCAAACAATATAAATTTTGCATCTGTGTAAGGCAACATAGAATATTAACATGGAACTTTATAAATTAATGCATAACCTATTGCTCATTCCTCATGGGCAAGAAGCAACTAAGAAACATGCCAACTCCATCTTGGCTCAAAAAACAAAGAACTAAACCGATACTGCTGCATTCCAACTGTATTGACACAGAAATACCATCTGCAACCCTCATAAATAATTGATATGAACTTCCAAAAAAACAATTATACAGCCATGTAGTCATTTTGCACATGAATCTACATGGTTAGATTCTCAAAAATAGCACAAGTGAAGATGTACTGCCAATGAAGACCAACCTGTATGAGCTCATCAGATTCTAAAGCGCAAGATGGAACTTGTTCCCTTGGTAATATCTGTATATTTGCGCTAGTTTGCCTCTGTATATCAGATAATGATCCGTCCCTTCCCTCAAAGCAAGCAATTTCACTTGAAGGGACAAGTAACCTTGTTGTGATAATGTTATCCTTGTCAGGGCCAAGATCTACGATATAGGTTTGAATGTGCAGCAATGCTTCTTGAGCTGGAAAAAGCTCGTGATCTGGGCCCTATATCAAAATTAAGGGTACGTTAATAATATAAAACGGCACCCCTGAGGGGAAAAAGTGATCCCAAATTTAAGTGAACACAAACTGAAGTATATGTGTTCATAAAACTTCCACTAGAACAAACTTAAGTATTTCAAATAAACAGATATCAAAGTATCTATGCATCATGCCATAAGGCCAAAGTAAGGTTACACGCAAGCAAAGACTGTTGTTAACCATTAAGCAATATGTGCCTTTTTTCAACTAGAATTGCTTCGCAGATCTCAAGATTGAAACTGTACAGATATAGTGTACTCCCTCCGTTCCATATTAGTTGTCGCGGACTCGGATGTACCTATACACAAAATGTGTCAAGATACATCAAAATCATCAACAACTTGTGTGTAGGTACATCCAAGTCTGCGACAACTAATATGGAACGGAGGGAGTACTGAATAGCTGAGCTAGCGTCTCCCAGTTTCATTTAAATTAGATAACTACTGAAAGTTCCATAACTGGTGAAAATCACAAACTTCCATAGCTGAGTCTCGTCAGGCAACAAGTCAAAGACCGCTGGAGCAAGTTAACTCTCCCAGATAGCAGCAACCTAGCAAGTGATGCTACTTTAGATTGGTGCTACAATCGGTAACATATTTAGGTGAAAGTATACCATGCATCTAAAGAAGCAGGCTAGTATGTAGGGCGCTAAAGTACAGGGACATAAGTTATGTCAATTACCTCTCTAGATGTGATGATTAGAGCCCTTTCATCAGATCCAGCAATATGATCAGTAAGCCGAACATCAACACCAACGTCAACCTGTAACATCTCTATTATTCCATCACGTGATCCTACTAAACTGTTAGCCTTGTCATTTGGGCAAAGAATTCGAAATATGATTTCATCAAACGGCATCTCTGGATGTTCATTGAACTTGCTACCATTTGAATCAAACTCATATCCTGGTGGCTCCATGCTACCATTATTTCTAATTTGATCGAATCGGGCATAAGGTTCTTCAAATGCAGGCATCGGCTGACCACCCAAGTAATCATCAGCCTGAGAAATTCGATGCTCTGGTGAATTCCGCCCGCGGAAGGGACCACGATCACGGTGTAAGCTTTCTTTCAGACGGTCAGAGATAATTAGTACCGCCTTTTTAACACAATTCCCTTCTCCAACAATCTGTAATAACATATCATGAGAATAATACACCTCAGAAGACAGGGTTTACAATGAAAAAAATGGGAGCAAAAGAAATTTGTCCTTTTATGCATCTAAAATCACAATTACAATTATATGGTGTCAAGAAACAATGAAGCCCCAGTAGTTCTCCACAAAGTAACTGGCAGATTATAAAGTCACTGATAAACCACAATATTTAGAGTTGGCGTTTCCGGATTCAAGCCTATTTTGAGGAAGATGAATTTGGAACCATAAGTGACTACCTGGAAGACATTTATTTGGATGGTGCGTCAGATTTAAGCTATAGTTAATAAGTTTAACAACCAGAAAAGGATCGAGAACAAATGCATAGCTACCAGCCTACAGTAATTTTTGAGCAGGACATATCCTGGGAATCAGGGTGATCAATCAACAGAATTGTGAGAGCTAGGATGGGAAAAGGTTAAAGGTCGCCACGAAGCCCAATTTTGAGCGTAGCTGATTAGGCATCACTCAGTATATTGTAAGAGGAGTCAAACATTCATCTGTTTAATTTGTCTTTAATTTTAAGCTTCTTACTGTTGTTTGCATCTGAGAATATTCAGTTTGTTCAGGATAAGATACCTATGGTTGGTATGAGCAACTAGGAGACGTACACTTAGGTGTTCCGGCTAAACAAGACCCATACTACCAAAAGGCGGGTATAGAACACATATAGGGAAGACAGACACATTATCCGGGGGTGTCACCGTTTGCATCGTATCAGTATCATAAGAAAAGATTGATTGTTGTGAGTGATTTTACTACCCTTCCAGACTTAGCAGGTAATGAAGCTGCTGACGAGGGAGGAAATGTCCGTTGAAAATAAAGCGAACCAGTGGGGCTTAAAAGTAACTCTTTTTTTTACTGATTTATTTACTGTATGAAGCCAATGATTATCAGCATACCACCTCAATGTCACTCCACGTGGAAGCAAATGAACTTGAGATACCATAGCAGACTCGGTAGAGGGAATATACACATATGAAAGAAAACAGAGGACTTGTGTACTAGAATAACGTAATTGCAGAAAAGTTTCTCCTTGGTTTCATCTATCCACACGCTTTTACCTTCCCACTAACTCAACACGGTAACACCCCTAGAAGAAAGACGCGCAGGACTTACCATAACTTGAGAATTTCAAAACATGGATACCATAACTTGCTCAATGGCTTACTTCCCGCGTCTCCTTACACACAAGTAATACTTTCCAATGGGACAGCAGCTGTGGCACTAAGGGCCACATCAAAAGGTCATCACGGAAAGCAAATCTTGTACGCAGAAGATGCGGCATTCACTCACTCAATCACTAAGTTAAAGGAGTAGCTGTTTAAGCTGCATTCAGTCCGAGTCTTCTCCATCAAATAACATAATCTTTTAACGCGCATTTGTTTCCTCTTTTAGTTCATCAGCTAATGGTTCAGAATGGAGCGGTGACACGTCTTACGTTCCACTCAAAACACCAACTTTGACGCTCATTATCAAGCCAGAATCGAAAACATCTAGTACAACATTTGCAGCAGGCGCCATACCTGCACAACCTCCTCGGACAAGGACACGCAGCGCGGCGTGTTCTGGTCGCGGGGCAGGATCCGAATGTGCGTCTTGGTCTCGGACCTCATCTGCTCGATGATCTTGCCGCCCTTGCCGAGCAGGCACCCCACGTGCTGGCGCGGCACGACGAGCCTCGTGGTGACCTTGCCGCGGTCGCGGGCGTCCTTGCCCCTGGGCCCGTACTCGCCGTCCTCGTCCCCGTCGTCGGGCTGCGTGTCGAGGATCCGGCGGTGCACCATGAGCAGCGCCTCCTGCGCGGGCGAGAAGGCCTGCGGGCGCGCGCCGCCGTCCGCGTCGCCGTCGGCCGTCTCGATGGCCCGGACGGGGTCCCCGGCGAAGGGCGCGTGGACGGTGATGGTCGCGCCGGTGTCGTCCTGCGCGTCGGCGATGAAGCCGGCGGTGAAGCCGTAGATCTTGGACTCCGGGCAGATGATGCGGAAGGAGGTGGTCGGGGCGGGGCCCGCCGCCGCGGAGGAGGAAGGAGGGGGAGGCGGCGGGGGCGCGAAGGGCGGCGGCGCGGGGTCCGGGGGCAGGAAGCCGCCGCGGCGGTCGGGGCCGCCGCCTCCCCCGGGGGGCCCGCGGCGGTGGTAGTTGTTGGCGTTAGGGTTCGGGCCGCCGGCGCCGGCGCCGCGGCGGTCGAAGCGTGGCTTGGAGCGTGGCGGCGGCGGCGAGTCCTGGTCGTTGTAGTGGTAGCCGCGCTTGGAGCGGGAGCGGTCCATTGGTGGATTCAATCCGGGAGCTTTTGCGTTCGTTTTTTGTCGTTCGATTCCCTGATTCGAATCCCGTTGGATTGATGCGGTTCGGAATTGGAATTAGGGTTTACAGAGAGAGGTTGGGGAAGAACGGGAGGGAGCTGGCCGACAGGGAACGTACGCGGCCTGCCTGATGCCCCCCGGATCCACTCCAGCTGATGACTACTGTCACTGGCTACTGCGAGTGTAGGTAGGTATACTCCAGCCTTTTTAGGGCTGATTTAAGCTCTTCCCCTTTTCGATTTGATTCAAACCGTTTTCGATTCTTAGAATTGAAACAAACTTTACATACTCCCTTGGTTCCATAATTCTTGCCAGTTTAACTCAATTATGAACCTTTGGTTAGCACCTTGGACTCATATATGCATATTTATCGAGGCATAAACTTCGGTACTACTCCCTCCATCTCATTGCTTAGGGCGTAATTTTTTTTGCACAGTTTTTAAGGAGAGCCCCGGTAGGAGAGAAATAAACGCCAGTTTCCATCTTTACCCCTGCATGCTCGCGCGATTAGTGCCTCTTCCGCACGCGTTGGAGCTCCTCGTTTCCCTGGACCCCCTCGTTTCTCGGGCTCGACCACTCAGGATAGTGGGCTAATTTGACCGGGTTTTGAGGAAGGAGAACGGAAAAGAAGGGGCAAACTCAGGAGATTATCAATCCACAACCACCCGCGCCCTAAGTATTAAGGGAAAACCGGAAAAAAATTGCGCCCTAAGCACTAAGGCGGAGAGAGTAATACTAAGGGGCGTTTGGTTCCAGATTGCCAAGCCAAGATTTGGCCCGCCACAACAGCTTTGGCCAGCGTTTGGCTAACTTGCAAGCCAGAGTCACGAAGTTCCTTTGACACACTTTCCATTAGCAAAACCTTGGCGGTCTTTTTTGCCCGCCAGAACTTGCCACAGTATCCTTGCCACATTTGATTAACCACCCAATAGGCTTATCTCGCCATAAAATTTGGCAAGCCACATGTGTGGCAAACACCAATTTTTGGCTTGGCGATCTCTGGCTGTGAACCAAACATCTTTTAATATATTAACACACCTTTAGTACTTTCATAGTGTAATAATACCTATTCATCCTATTATTGTATTTTTATATGCCTGATTGTTGAACAAAAATACAAAAAAAAACGTCAATTTGTTCTGTTATTTCGTTTGGAGAACATTATTGTGAAGCTTATTTACTTTATTTACATGTGAGACCATGGTAGGTTGTGTAGTGATCGTGTGTGGCCTAGCACCTTACTCGTAGCATTACATGTAGGTAATTTGAATTTTGAATATCCGTGTTTATGTGCCATTATCATATTAATAAGAATGAACAATCCTATATGTATTGGAAGGTATTAAATAAAGCTCACAAATGACGATCGAGTTCCTAATTTGCCACATGCATCTGTATCCAATCCAATACCTTACATTGTTCTTATCCTTAGAAAGACAAGTCCAGGTATGGGGTGCTTGGTTTTCTGTCTCGCCATTTTCATTTCTTTTTTTTTTGCCCCCAATCTCCAGAGTTGCACAAAAATTTCTCTAGATCTGCGTAGCTTTATATGGTCTCGAAGTTGAGCCTCACAAGGTCATTATTTTTGTTTGCTGGACAGACAATGGCGCAAGTTAGAGAACTTCGAATTCCAACACGAGAAGTTGTAGACTAAAAAATTGTGATGGTTTTATTGGACTCACACATGGAAAATGAATACTTACAAGCCATACAAACATTGTGATAACAACCTTTTCTTATCATAGATTCATCAACCCTTAAAGCCGATATTTGCAATATTTGTATAGTTGTAGAAATCTGATGTTGATTTGCCGCTATAGTATAATGATCAAGACTCGGAAGATTCAGAGCAAGAAGAACAATTGACAAATTATAATGAGAAGAGTCATCTATAAAAAAAGTAATACCTATTACAACCAAGAACCGATGTTTCTATGGGTACAAACGAGTACAGATGTGTTCTCTTGGTGCCACTTAAGACTTCTTATGTAAACGGCTCACTACATTATGTGCTAAATGGTTGTATTTGCAGCTAATCTTCCTGAAGGAAACTATCTAAAATTTAGAACAAACTTGAGTAATGACAACTATCTCATAGAGTTATGAAATGGAATAAGGTCTAAACACGTAAATCACATATGGATACCAAACTCCGCATACCCTAGTTGAACGGAACCAAAAATACGGCTTGGAATACAAAAAACAATCTGATTTTGTTTACAAGTTCAATTAGATGCTTCATAAAAAATTTAAACACAAAAACGGTTTATGATTTTAAATATTCTAGGCCATGGAGCCTAATAATTAGTTGAATTTCTAGACGGATATCTTTTTCTATAGATTGGGTCAAGCTTTTAAGAAATTTTATCTTTGAAGAAAAATATATTTCAGTTAACAGAAGGATAAAAACTTGAACTTTGCAGTGCCAAATTTTACAAAAGAAAATGAAAAATCCAAAACATCACCATTTTCGTTGCTCTGAACTTGGGACTGGTGTTCCGCGAAGCAATAAAAAACAGCGGCGTCGATGTTGGCTCCTCCCGCCTCCATCCGTGCCCTCGCCTTCCACCGCCGCCTCCCCTTCCCCCGCGTCCTCCTTCCCCACTCGCCGCCTCCGCCGCCTCCGCACCCCTGCCCCACCCCCGCGCGCTCCCTCATGGTCTCCCCCGCCGAGACAGCCAGCGAGGAGGAGGCGGAGGAGGAAGCCCTCCCCGGTGCCGCCGGCGCTGGGGACGGCGGCGAGGTGAGCACGGAGGAGTGGCAGCGATGGGGCACCTCTGCGCCTCTCCCGGCCGTGGTGTCCGACGTCGTCCGCCAGCTGCTCGACATGGAGTTCGTGGCCGGCGAGAAGATGCGCTTCGGCGGCCCCGGCTCCAAGATAAAGGTAAAAATCGCCTTTTTTTTTTCTTTCTCCAATCACTTGTCGGATCTAGAGTTTTGCTGTTGCTTCTCTTGTGCTCGACGGGGCAAGAATTGAATCGACGGGAATGCTCGTGAACTCATCATGGCTTGATTTTCTCTCGACTCGTAGGGCGATTTCAAGGACGTGGAGGACAGGAAGCACAGGGCTGTCTACGAGACCCTCGCCGACTCCGACCAGAAGCTGCAGTACTACTCCGCCCGGCAGATTGGTTGCCGTCTGCTCGGGAGCAGGGGCTATCTGTGCCAGAAGGTAGCCTACGAGTCTGATCGAATTCCCTGTTATACACAATGCACCAATTCGTGTTTAACTGTTCTCTGAACTGAAGCTTGTTTTTGCATGCACTTCTGACTTGTGCACTCATCTTCATTCCAAGAGCTTTCCTGATGTATCGACCTCTAAAATTGCAGTGCTGGCTACCGATGGAAGACTGCATGTGCTCGAAACTTGCCCCTCGCAGTTTGTGGAGGGGAATAAGATTCTGGCTATACATGCATCCGAAGGTCTGCCTGAAGATCATATGCTGCATTTGCTGCTATATCCTTTCTTTGGATTGTGTGAGCATCTCTGTTCTGTTCTTTCAGGACTTCTTGCGGCAAAACAATACTGGGAAGTTACTCTGGCAAGTATTTGGCGTCGATGCTGCGTCCCTGTGTCTCTTTGGCATCCAA
This sequence comes from Lolium rigidum, assembly GCF_022539505.1. NCBI lineage: Eukaryota > Viridiplantae > Streptophyta > Magnoliopsida > Poales > Poaceae > Lolium > Lolium rigidum. Next base: position 240,385,237 of record NC_061508.1, on the reverse strand, counting down.
GAGCATGAAGATATCATGTGGGATGCATTCCAGCGTTCAGGTAATCCCCAAAACACCTTTGATAAACAAAACATGTGGATTCTTCTTAGGACGGGAGCTTGTTAGGCCTTAACTTGCTTATTTTTTATGTCTTGCTTAATTGATAGCCTATCCTTATATAGAGGGGTGACTTTATCACTGAAAACCTATCTTGAAGCAAGGAATCCTTTAAATGCATGCAGCTAACTAACTCAAGATATAAACTTCCAATCAAATGGTCCAATGCATGATACAATTAATCAGTGTGGGTAGTAGCTACCTTGTCCTGTGTTGCTTTGATCCCACATCCTTAACAGCTCCAGATTAGGCAAATGACATCCAAGGTGGCCCTTTTTGCTTTGTGATTCCTTTATATACTGTTTGTACTGAATGCTGTGCATTGTTCGGTGTTCCTTTTCTGTTTCTAGTTTCCACGTAGGCCTTTTTGGTTTAATCACTGTGAGTGAGTCTGCCCATGCACTGGTTGTTTGAGCTACGTTGTAGCTATTGAATTGAATTCTTTCTTGCTGTTGCATTGATTGATGATGACAGAACCTCAGAAGTTATGCTTCACACAAACAAATGCAGATTGCAAGTATTGATGCCTGGATCATGTCATTAGGACTGGAATGTTGTGTTGACCCTATTTATTTACCTTTTAGGGGAAATATTTTGTTTAATTACTTGTGCTCCATAGAAGATCGCGTCATTGATCAATCATTTAGTAAACCTATTAGTCTGTTTATCCTTAACTTGGACGTGTATGCTTATTGTGTTCTTCCCATTTAAATACTGTATGTATCTGTTTTGATTTTGCCTTCCAGGAAAGGAGAAGGTCTCATTTCTGTACCCAAATAAGAGTGTGACCCCCAAGTGTGTCAAGGATCTTAAATTTGATGATTTGACCTTGAATGCTGACCTTCAGGTGGTACGTATTTCTTTTCTCTAAGCATGTCTTCTGTGACTTAACTGTTGCAGACCTAACTTTAGTATTCAAAATGTTTACCGTGTAACTGCATAAGCAATATGTCCCACTTGTGACTTCATTTGTTGGCACTTTATCATCATCATTATTATTACTACTATTATTATTTATATGTTAAAAGTACTGATATTGACCCAGTCCTTTGAATGTATACTGATTTTAAGTGTTTATGCTGTAATATAAGAGATATTACCTTTCATGGTAGAAATAACACGATGCTGCAAGTGCAAGATATCACTGTATTAATTCCCAAAAAAAGAATATATCACTGTATTAGTAGATGGTAACGACTTATCTTATGCACTGTAGGGAGTGCAACGTGAGCCCCTTAACTTGGTTTTGCTTGATGGTACCTGGAGTAATTCTGCCGCATTATACAGAAGGCTGAAGGTACAGTTCAGTGCATTCCTTATTCAGCATACTGCACTCCTACTATTTGTTTGTGTCTGCTTCCTCTTAAAAAATCAGATTGATGCAATCTTGGTTTACATGTAACAAATGTTGTTCAGCCGTTCAGGTAAGCTTCATCCTTTTTACTTCTTCCATGTGATTGTGTACTCCTCTTAAACAAGGGGAAACCACTCCCTAGGGGTCTGCATAGATCCTGGGAGCCAAATGAGCAGAACAGATTCATCTCTTGGAGGAAGAAGCTGTCGCAACGGAAGAAAGGGAAAAGGCCCATTTGCCCATAGGGGCCCTCTGCTGCTACTGCCACAGAGGGCAAATACACCTGCCTCTTCTAGTATCCACTTGCCTCTTTTCCTCTCTTGCAATGCAGTCAGCTCTCTTTGACTCTCCCTTGGACACACAACCAATATGTCACCGCCACCTCTCCCCCGTAGAGGAAGCAAACCTGGAGTAGAGACGGTGGTGCTGAGGTGTGCTGCTGTGTAGCATGGTCATTGGTGGGGATGGGGGATGGTGTGCAGAGTGTGCTGCCATGGATGGCGAATCTGAATATGGACCACCAACCTGAGCAGGAGAGGAGCCGACGGGAATGGGCCTCGCATGTCAGAAGAATCATCTTGCACAGTATGGTTGACATTGTCTTAAGGGTTACCAAGTTTTAAGATTGTGTTCTTCTTTTCAGATTTTTAGGAACTTTGAAACATAGTTTTCAGATGGGTTTCACCGTAACTTGTTTTCCACTAGATATTTTCTCATATACTAGGGCCTTGTTGATCCGCGGAATTTAAAAAAAATGCAGGATAGCAATGCCATATCCACTTGATCCGTACATGTTTGTGTTTGCACCAAAGTTCGTTTGAATGAACCATAGGAAAAACAAATGAATAATAATTCTGAATGCTTAATAATATTTGTGGATGGTAAATTTCATACGAAATGTATTGCAAAGCAATCCCTAGAAAAATATAATCCTACAAATCAAACAACCCACATAGGAAAGTTTCTAAGGATTCAATCCTCCAAATTTTCTGTGAAAATTGCTTTAAATCAAAGAGGCACTAAAGCATGCCACTATTAACAAGTGAACCTGGGTTCTAATATCTGTGGTTTACAGGAGAGGTGGACTGCAATATGGGGGGAGGAAGACATACCTTGTATCTCACTGTCTATGCTGACCGCCTCAGTGATGCATAAACTGCGGTGAGCTAAAAAACTACACTTGTTATCTGTATTGATGGGTTTCTTTGTGTCTCTGAACCTTACTTTTGCTGACATGTTTCCGTGAAACAGACCGCAACCAGCGTGGGATCGTACCTGCACTGCGGCAGCTGCAGCTGGTCTCCTCTCTGAATTGCACATGCGGCCTGAGCTGAGTGAATTTGATCTCGAAGGGCAAGCTGAGGCAGTGGAGTGCTCGCTGGATATCTTGCTAGATGCTCTCACAGTTCGACGGGTTCGCCTGGGTCGGTCTATTACCCGAAGAGAGAGACATAGAAGGGACTGCATATAGTGGAAGGTGCTCACTACATCTGCTTATAGATTATGATATGCCTGGGAGGTTTATTTAGTCCTTTTTGCAGAATCGGAGAGTTGATCAGAGTCTTTTAATTCACTAATTCATCATTGCGGCGGTGTTCATTTTGTTAATGGTTTTGTGTTGCAATTACTGCTATGCAGAATTTTGGCAACAAACTGATATGCAAACTACATATGTAAGGTTCTAGCTGCGTTGCTAGAAACAGAATGAAATGAAAAAAAAAAACCGAAGGTGTATGAGATTAATGTGTTGTGAGAGGATCGCACACAGGCTAAAACAGTGCAAGTCTGTACTGTTTAGCTATAGGAAATATTCAGTATTCCTACAGCTACTTCTGAATGTCCTGCATTTGCGCACATGGTGATGAAGTAAAACAGAGCTTAATCAGTACATCACGTGTGCTCTTAAATCAGTGGCACATTCTTCAACTAACATTAGGGCGCACAGAAAGCAGAGAGGCTATCTAGTGTCTCCATCAATTCCAAGTTGAAGACTCCTACGCCACCTGTAGTTTTGTACTCCCTCTCTCACAGTTTATTAGGTGTGTTCGTATTTCTAGGTCGCAAATTTAATCAAGTTAGCATTAGTTATATGTTATAAAAATTATATTATTAGAAAGTTTAGATGTTGTATTTTCTAATGATATAATTTTTACATTATACGATTTAAATTATGTAGGTTAAATTAGCGACCTAGAGATACGGGGAAGACTAGTAAACTGAGACGGAGGGAGTAGCAAGATAACATAGATATATTTCCTGGAGGAACAAGGTGTCACGATTAATGCATCATTTTATGGAGGAAACACAGGCCAAAGATGTATGTAAATAAACATGAAGTTCACCCACCTTATAAAAGAGGAAAAACCCCAAAACTAAAGTTCCTGTTTCTGAACAACTATTGTACAAGGAGTCAGGGATGTTTATCCCAAGGAAAAAATATGTTTATCCTGAGCAACAGGACCTGAATCCGTTGCACCATCATTGGTGGATTGGTTTGGTGAGTGATGACAGATCAACCCCACAGGGCAAACATATGTCGTCATGAATATAAAAAAATAACAGCCAGAAAACAATGCACAGGTTTAGCTCTGAAAATCAACAGTGAAACAACGACAATACAAAGTTTCCTCGTGGGACAAGATATGTACATGCATTTTGGGTTATATCTAAACCAGAGGTGAAACATTGTCCCACAAGACTTCTAAATCCAAACAGAAAAAAGAAAGCTACATGCGTGTGCCAAACAGAAAAAAGAAAGCTACATGCGTGTGCCACTACTCAACACCCCGCTCGTTCCAGCACATTCATCGGGTAGAGATTACTATGTATTTACACTTTTACTCAAGCCTAAATTACATCGAAGAGCAGCAAGAGAGAAGTAAACCCATGCTCGGAAAGAAATTATCCATGGCGCTTGCTGAGGCGCCACGAGTTGGGCTCGTTGTATCTGTCATGCAGAGGCTCGAGCCTTTCCTGGCGCTTCCGCTTGCTCATCTTTGCCGGGTCGATAGATTTGTAGAACCTCGGTGCCAATTCGACAAGCCATGCTGGGCTGATGGCTGTGACCTCCCTCATGTACTCTTTCGAGGTCATGACAATTTCATTGTAAATCACCCATTGTGGCTGCTGATGAAAGAGTGCGCTGCTTGGGTGGATATATACCTGCTGGTTATCAGCAAGGGTCCTGTATCCTCCTCCCTGGGGATCCTTCCTGGCAGTGTTGAAGAAGAAGCCTGCGGTGATGGCTCTTCTTACCTTTGTGAGATCATTGCCAGCAGAGACAACATCAAGCCTATACCTGTCCATGATCTCCAGGAGCTGCTTCCTCACATCCTGTGCTCTCCTCAGCGATGATATCTGAAGAAAATTCTCAACGCACCATGGCCCCGAAAACTGTTTTGCCTTCCATGCCTGATACACGGTGAGTAAAGTGATGTGATCCCCTTCCGGCTGGAAAAAGTTACCCCTTTTCCGGTCCGCCTGAGTTTGTTTTTCCCTTGGACGGTAGAACACATTCCCAGTTTGAATCATTGCAATGATAGTCACTATCTCATCACTGCATCCGAGGTCCACACTAGCCAGGAGCATTTTCGAAAGTGGTGGTTCTTGTGGAAACTCGGCCATCTTTCTCCCTAGTTTAGTAAGCAGACCTTCTTCATCTAAGGCACCAAGGCTGTACAGCTGTTCCATAGCAGAGATAAGTGCTTGAGGTGCTGGAGGGTCCATGAAGTCAAATGCCCCTAGTTCATTGATCCCCATTGCCTTCATATTAAGAACTGTCCACCCCAAGTTTATCCTCTGAATTTCCGGAGTTGACGTTGGGGGCATTTCATTACGATACGCGCTTTCTGTGTACAGACGGTAACACTTGCCTGGGCCTGTACGCCCAGCACGCCCTGCTCTTTGCTTAGCTGATGCCTGCGAGATTGGAGTGATAACCAGTGAATCCAGTCCTCGTTTCGGGTTATAAACATTAACTTTTGCAAAGCCTGGGTCAACAACATAGTATATCCCATCAATTGTAATAGATGCTTCTGCGATGTTGGTTGCCACAACCACCTTCCTCTTCCCAGGAGGAGTAGGTTCAAAGATCTTTGACTGCATTTCACTTGGAAGGGCACCGTACGCTGCATAGATTAGCAAATCAGGTGCATCCTCACCCAGAGCCTTCATCTTCTCGTGAAGATAGCTACAGGCATGATCAATCTCTTCCTGGCCAGTCAAGAACAAGAGGATATCGCCTTCAGGTTCACTCATATGAATCTCCAACACAGTGCGCAATGCAGAATCCATGTAATCGCTCTGTGGCTGTTTTGCATACAGTATCTCCACAGGAAACGTTCTTCCAGGAATGGTGAAAATATTGCAATCGAAGAAATATCCAGAGAATTTCTCTGCATCAAGAGTAGCGGAAGTGACAATCAACCTGAGATCATCTCTCCGCCTAATCAGCTTCTTTAGCAAGCCAAAGAGGATGTCCGTATAGATGGTCCTCTCATGTGCCTCATCAAGCATGATCACAGAGTAACCAGAGAGGTTCCTGTCTACCATAATCTCCCGTAGGAGCATACCATCTGTCATATACTTGATGACCGTATCAGGTCCAGTGCGATCGTCAAAACGTATACAGTAACCAACTTCCTCTCCCAATCGACAACCAGACTCCTCTGCTACCCGCTTCGCAACCGACTCCGCAGCAACCCTGCGAGGTTGCGTGCACGCGATTTTCCCACCTGCAGTGTAGCCTGCCTCGGCAAGGTACTGGGTAACCTGCGTAGTTTTCCCTGACCCCGTCTCGCCGATAACGACCAAAACAAGATTGCGATGAACAGCTTCGATGAGCTCATTCTTCAGCCTGTAAATTGGAAGGCTCTGCCTCTGCTCCTTCAGGGAGAGGCTCGACCTCTGCCCGAACGTTACAGCCTTCCCATAAGACTCCTTCTTCCACTCCGGCATGCTCCGCGCTGATAGGCCGGCGCCCCTCAGTTCCTGCGCGATACACCGCCCACCAGCATCGGGCACAGGATCCTCCCATGGCCGATTGAGATCCTTGGGGATGGAGTCAAGCATTGCTCTCTGCTCGTGGCTCTGAATGTCACGCCGCTCCTTGACAAGCGCGGCTTGCAGTGTTGCAGCCTGGCTCATTGATCCTTCCGGATTCCTGGAAATCCTGACCGGAGACAGTTCAACCGAGGAGCGGCCCTGTCCAGATAAGAAGGGTGGCTCGTCTTCGTTGAGCTCGATCTCGAGCTCCTCCTCCATTTCTTCTTCTTCTTCTTCCTGGTACTGTGTCCCCTCATCATCGAGCGCAGCGGGGTAGTCCCTCGCATTCAGTGCCCCGGAAGCAATCAGCTGTTTGAGCTCCCACCTCTCCGGGGAGCTCATCCGCCTTGCCCGCCTCCGCGGCGCAGGCAGCCCCTCCTCGGCAATCACAATTCCTGACAGCCCAACCCTCTTCCCAGAGGTTCCCGCAGGAGCAGCCGATCGATTGGCCCTAGGGATAGCATCATCAACAGATAGAGGACGCGCTGGCGGCGGGATCTCCCTTCCGGTTTCCTGGTCGAGGTCCAGCATCGACAGCGCTAGGTTCCCCCAGTCCAGGGAGACGACCTTGACGAACACTCCCTGGCCGCGCCTCACGGCGGCGAGGGCGGGCATCCGGGAGGCGTGGACGAGCCCCTCGCGGCCGCGCGCGCCGTCGAGGCGCACGAAGCACCCGGCGTCCACCACCCGCGTGACCCTCCCGTGGTACACCAGGTAGAGCTCCGGATCCGCAGCGCCCTCTTCCTCCTCTTCCTCACTGTCGGAGGCGGGGTTTTGGGGAGCGGGAGCGGCGGGGATGGCGTGGATGACGGTGTGGAGGGTGCGGGCGAGGTAGTCCGGCGCGTCGAAGTCGTGGTCCCTGAGCCTGGCGTGGAAGTCGGCGACGGAGGGGGAGCGGCGGGCGAGGTGGACGATGAACTCGGCGAGGTCGCGGTCGCCGACGCCGCCGTGGGCCTCCAGCTCGGAGCAGACCTTGGAGACGAGGGATAGGTCGGTGAGCCGCCGCATCGCTTCGCTCGCCCCGCCGGACGAGCCCGCCCCCGCCATGGGCGCGTCGGCGGCTGCGGCGGCGGTCGGGTTGGATGCTCGCGATGCGGCGAAGGGAGAAATTAAGAATCGTCAAAATCGCGTTGTTGCTCGACAGATTATGGGCCCAAATCTCAGTCACATACGGATACGGCTCGGAGACGAAGTCGGTTCCTCGTGTCTGATTTGGATCCTACAGTAGTAGAGTCGGTGTTGAAAGCTGAAACTTGGAATTTTGGCCAGGTCTTTTTCTTAGACTAGCCACATCATAGATAGTATCATGCATTCCATGCATACAAAATGCTAATGTGGCAGTGCAATTAAGGATGAGAGAGATTGTACTAGTATCATAGGTAGATACTGTATCATAGCACATACTACTAGAAAAATTAATGTCAAGTAAATCTTGTACATATATTTGCATTGAGATTCTACAAAACAATTAATATATGGAGACCATGATACTAGTATATGATACCATGCATTGTAGAGATAGTAACATCTAGTAGTATCATACGCATGATACTTCTATATGATACTATGCATTGTGACTAGTCTTAGGGCGCGGTTTGGTTCGGTAGGCTCGCATCGGTCCAGCAAAAATCGATTAGTTTGGTTGGTTGTAAGAGGTTCATGTTGTGGTCTAACTGGTTTTTAAAGCATCCCTGGTACACGTCCTGGATGAACGCTCGAATCGGCAGTTTCCAGCGGGTCTGTTCCGTTGTCGTGCCATTTTGCACGCCCGCGTGCAACGGTTGCACACGTGGAGAAGCGCGGGAGACAACGCGTTGTCTTGGTCCTCGCTCCCCACTTCCCCTCATTGGTTTGCTCTTCTCTCTCCCCATTCACTCCTGGCACGGACAACACCGCCCTGTCCCATCAACCGCCGCCATGGCCTCCTCGCCTCGTCCGCCTCCCCCTCTGCCATCCTCTCCAGCGCCGACGGATCCAGTCGTCCGGCCGACGGCCACCAGGTCCAACGAGGCGCTCATGCGCCTCGTCCGCGAGTACGAGGCCGGAGACCGCGACTCGGCGACGCAGATCGATGCCGGCAGCGTGCGGGTGTTGAATCGGCCGTCGCCGTTCGCGAGCACGAGGCCGACCGGCGTGGCAACCCGGAGCGTCGTCGTCCTGGCTCTTCAAGCCACTGGGATTCCACCGGCGGATCGGTCGGGGACGGGGGTTTTTGCCCCATCCCCACTAGCGTTTCCGACGGTGAAGGCGGCCGCAATGGCGGCCGGTGCACCGGGCTCCAGCAGGGAGATGGAGCCCCCGCCGGGGTCCGCGTCGAACCCGATGCACGCGGCGATGCCATGGGGCATGCCGCGTCCGCCTGCACCCAATAGCGCGCCTCCCGTCGTGTCGCCGCCGGGGTTCAGCCGGCCTCGTGCTCGACGACAGCCGACAGCACCATCGGCGCCCCGCTTCCCGACCGCTGCACCGCCGTCATCGCTGAGGACCTACGCTTCGGCTCCGCCTCCTCCTCCACCCGGATTTGGAGTGCGACCTCATCGAGGACAAACCGGCGCCTGCGCGCGTCCTGTTCCTCCTTAGACTGGGCCACTGTTGCTCCACCCAATCGTAAGTACCTTCAATCGACTCCTTCTCGCTTGTTTACATCGACTAGATGACATTGTACATGTGAATGTAGATAGGAATGTAGATAGGATTCATGGCAATGTGCATGCATGTTCTTGACATTGCTTATGCTTGCCATGTCAAGCTCAAGCACCATCATGGACTTGACAACGTGACAGTGCTTGAGATTGGCATTGCCATTGTCCATGACATTGCTTGTGCTTGGCAATGCCAAGCTCAAGCACCTGTCAATGCCAATCTCAAGCACCATGATTGGCTTGACAGTGCTTGGCATTGACACAATGTCAAGTCCATGACACTGTTTGTCCATGACATTGCTTGCTTGTGCTTGCCCATGGCATTGCTTGGTTGTGCTTGTGCTTGTCCATGACATTGCTTGCTTGTGCTTGTGCAGAACTGGCCCTTCCTGGAAGTGTTCTCGGAAGGGCCCATACTGGACGCTATCGACATGGCGTGGGATGACTGTGTGGAGGGTGCGGGCGGCGGAGATGGCGTGGATGACTGTGTGGAGGGTGCAGGCGAGGTAGTCCGGCGCCTCGAAGTCGTGCTCCCTGATCCTGGCGTGGAACTCGGCGACGGAGGGGGGCGGCGGGCGAGGTGGACGATGAACTCGGCGAGGTCGCGGTCGCCGACGCCGCCGTGGGCCTCCAACTCCGAGTAGACCTTGGAGACGAGGGATAGGTCGGTACGCCGCCGCATCGCTTCGCTCACCCCCGCCGGACGAGCCGCCCCCGCCATGGGCGCACGGGAGGCGGCGGTCGGTTTGGTTGTTGGCGTTGCGGCGAAGGGAGAAAGAATCGTCAAAATCGCGTCGATGCATTTGGTGTTGGACATATTAGGGGCCCAAATCACAGTCACATATGGCTCGAATACGAAGTCGGTTCGTCGAGTCTGATTTGGATAGAGTCGGTTTCCGTTCGTCCGCTCATGAACCTTCGGTGTTGAAAGTTGAAATTTGGAATTTTGGCCACATCTTTTTCTTAGAGCCTTGGAACGGCAAATCCTATACACCGCCCGTTGCGGTGTATATCATCGGCGCCGCGTGTTGTGGGTATACTTCATGGGTGTACCATCGACAGTGCCTCGATCCGGCAAGCCCGGGTGGCCCACAGACGGTGATGTGGCAGGTGGCCCATCGGGCGGCCCAGTTGCTGTTGATCATGAAGGATGAAGTCCAGCCCAGGATCGGGAAGACGGATCCTAACCGACCTTCGGAGGAAGCCGGATCCGTGGAGGCTGATGGCGTGTACAACACACGTCCGTTGGGAACCCCAAGAGGAAGGTATGATGCGCACAGTAGCAAGTTTTCCCTCAGAAAGAAACCAAGGTTTATCGAACCAGGAGGAGCCAAGAAGCACGTTGAAGGTTGTTGGTGGCGGGATGTAGTGCGGCGCAACACCAGGGATTCCGGCGCCAACATGGAACCTGCACAACACAACCAAAGTACTTTGCCCCAACGAAACAGTGAGGTTGTCAATCTCACCGGCTTGCTGTAACAAAGGATTAACCGTATTGTGTGGAAGATGATTGTTTGCGAAGAACAGTAAAGAACAATTGCAGTAGATTGTATGCGATGTAAAAGAATAGGACCGGGGTCCACAGTTCACTAGAGGTGTCTCTCCCATAAGATAAATAGCATGTTGGGTGAACAAATTACAGTCGGGCAATTGACAAATAAAGAGGGCATAACAATGCACATACATGATATGATGAGTATTGTGAGATTTAATTGGGCATTACGACAAAGTACATAGACCGCTATCCGAGCATGCATCTATGCCTAAAAAGTCCACCTTCGAGGTTATCATCCGAACCTCTTCCAGTATTAAATTGCAAAACAACGAGACAATTGCATTAAGTATGGTGCGTAATGTAATCAATAACTACATCCTCGGACATAGCATCAATGTTTTATCCCTAGTGGCAACAACACATCCACAACCTTAGAACTTTCTGTCACTGTCCCAGATTTAATGGAGGCATGAACCCACTATCGAGCATAAATACTCCCTCTTGGAGTTAAGAGTAAAAACTTGGCAAGAGCCTCTACTAATAACGGAGAGCATGCAAGACCATAAACAACACATAGGTAATAGATTGATAATCAACATAACATAGTATTCTCTATCCATCGGATCCCGACAAACACAACATATAGAATTACGGATAGATGATCTTGATCATGTTAGGCAGCTCACAAGATCCGACAATGAAGCACATGAGGAGAAGACAACCATCTAGCTACCGCTATGGACCCATAGTCCAGGGGTGAACTACTCACTCATCACTCCAGAGGCGACCATGGCGGTGAAGAGTTCTCCGGGAGATGATTCCCCTCTCCGGCAGGGTGCCGGAGGTGATCTCCAGAATCCCCCGAGATGGGATTGGCGGTGGCGGCGTCTCAGTAAGGTTTTCCGTATCGTGGCTCTCGGTACTGGGGGTTTCGCGACGGAAGCTTTAAGTAGGCGGAAGGGCAACGCGGGGGGCCACACGAGGGCCCCACACGCTAGGGCCGCGCGGCCAAGACCTGGGCCGCGCCGCCCTAGTGTGGCGGCGCCTCGTGGCCCCACTTCCTTTCCCCCTCGGTCTTCTGGAAGCTTCGTGCAAAAATAGGACCCCGTGCGTTGATTTCGTCCAATTCCGAGAATATTTCCTTTGTAGGATTTCTGAAACCAAAAACAGCGAAAACGACAAGCTGGCTCTTCGGCATCTCGTTAATAGGTTAGTGCCGGAAAATGCATAAATACGACATATAATGTGTATAAAACATGTAGATATCATCAATAATGTGGCATGGAACATAAGAAATTATCGATACGTCGGAGACGTATCGGCATCCCCAAGCTTAGTTCCTGCTCGTCCCGAGCGAGTAAACAATAACAAAGATAATTTCCGGAGTGACATGCCATCATAAACTTGATCATACTATTGTAAACATATGTAATGAATGCAGCGATCAAAACAATGGTAATGACATGAGTAAACAACTGAATCATAAAGCAAAGACTTTTCATGAATAGTACTTTCAAGACAAGCATCAATAAGTCTTGCATAAGAGTTAACTCATAAAGCAATAAATTCGAAGTAAAGGTATTGAAGCAACATAAAGGAAGATTAAGTTTCAGCGGTTGCTTTCAACTTATAACATGTATATCTCATGGATAGTTGTCAATGCAAAGTAATATAACAAGTGCAATATGCAAGTATGTAGGAATCAATGCACAGTTCACACAAGTGTTTGCTTCTTAAGGTGGAGAGAGATAGGTGAACTGACTCAACATAAAAGTAAAATAAAGGTCCTTCAAAGAGGAAAGCATCGATTGCTATATTTGTGCTAGAGCTTTGGTTTTGAAAACATGAAGCAATTTTGTCAACGGTAGTAATAAAGCATATGTATCATGTAAATTATATCTTACAAGTTGCAAGCCTCATGCATAGTATACTAATAGTGCCCGCACCTTGTCCTAATTAGCTTGGACTACCGGATCATCGCAATACACATGTTTTAACCAAGTGTCACAAAGGGGTACCTCCATGCCGCCCGTACAAAGGTCTAAGGAGAAAGCTCGCATTTTGGATTTCTCGCTTTTGATTATTCTCAACTTAGACATCCATACCGGGACAACATGGACAACAGATAATGGACTCCTCTTTAATGCATAAGCATGTGGCAACAATTAGTGTTCTCATATGAGATTGAGGATATATGTCCAAAACTGAAACTTCCACCATGATTCATGGCTTTAGTTAGCGGCCCAATGTTCTTCTCTAACAATATGCATGCTCTAACCATTAAAGTGGTAGATCTCCCTTACTTCAGACAAGACGGACATGCATAGCAACTCACATGATATTTAACAAAGAGTAGTTGATGGCGTCCCCAGAAGCATGGTTATCGCACAACAAGCAACTTAATAAGAGATAAAGTGCATAAGTACATATTCAATACCACAATAGTTTTTAAGCTATTTGTCCCATGAGCTATATATTGCAAAGGCGAATGATGGAAATTTAAAGGTAGCACTCAAGCAATTTACTTTGGAATGGCGGAGAAATACCATGTAGTAGGTAGGTATGGTGGACACAAATGGCATAGTGGTTGGCTCAAGGATTTTGGATGCATGAGAAGTATTCCCTCTCGATACAAGGTTTAGGCTAGCAAGGTTATTTGAAACAAACACAAGGATGAACCGGTGCAGCAAAACTCACATAAAAGACATATTGTAAACATTATAAGACTCTACACCGTCTTCCTTGTTGTTCAAACTCAATACTAGAAATTATCTAGACTTTAGAGAGACCAAATATGCAAACCAAATTTAGCAAGCTCTAGGTGTTCCTTCATTAATGGGTGCAAAGTATATGATGCAAGAGCTTAAACATGAGCACAACAATTGCCAAGTATCAAATTATTCAAGACATTTTAGAATTACTACATGTAGCATTTCCCGATTCCAACCATATAACAATTTAACGAAGAAGATTCAACCTTCGCCATGAATACTATGAGTAAAGCCTAAGGACATATTTGTCCATATGCAACAGCGGAGCGTGTCTCTCTCCCACACGATGAATGCTAGGATCCATTTTATTCAAACAAAAACAAAAACAAAAACAAACCGACGCTCCAAGCAAAGTACATAAGATGTGACTCGAATAAAAATATAGTTTCGGGGAGGAACCTGATGATGTTGTCGATGAAGAAGGGGATGCCTTGGGCATCCCCAAGCTTAGAAGCTTGAGTCTTCTTAAAATATGCAGGGGTGAACCACCGGGGCATCCCCAAGCTTAGAGCTTTCACTCTCCTTGATCATATTGCATCATTCTCCTCTCTTGATCCTTGAAAACTTCCTCCACACCAAACTCGAAACAACTCATTAGAGGGTTAGTGCACAATAAAAATTTATATGTTCAGAGGTGACATAATCATTCTTAACACTTCGGACATTGCATAAAGCTACTTGGACATTAATGGATCAAAGAAATTCATCCAACATAGCAAAAGAGGCAATGCGAAATAAAAGGCAGAATCCGTCGAAACAAAACAGTTCGTAAAGACGAATTTTAAAGTGGCACCAGACTTGCTCAAATGAAAATGCCCAAATTGAATGAAAGTTGCGTACATATCCGAGGATCACGCACGTAAATTGGCATATTTTTCTGAGCTACCTACGAGAGGCAGGTCGAAATTCGTGACAACGAAAGAAATCTGTAACTGCGCAGTAATCCAAATCTAGTATGAACCTTACTATCAAAGACTTTACTTGGCACAACAAAACACAAAACTAAGATAAGGAGAGGTTGCTACAGTAGTAAACAACTTCCAAGACTCAAATATAAAATAAAAATACTGTAGTAAAAACATGGGTTGTCTCCCATAAGCGCTTTTCTTTAACGCCTTTCGGCTAGGCGCGAAAGTGTGTATCAAGTGTTATCAAGAGACGAAGTATCAACATCATAACTTGTTCTAATAATAGAATCAAAAGGTAACTTCATTCTCTTTCTAGGGAAGTGTTCCATACCTTTCTTGAGAGGAAATTGATATTTAATATTACCTTCCTTCATATCAATAGTAGCACCAACGGTTCGAAGAAAAGGTCTTGCATTCAATATCCAAGACAACAAAATCAACGGGGACAAGGTTATTGTTAACCATAATGCGAACATTATCAACTCTCCCCAAAGGTTTCTTTTTAGCATTATCAACAAGATTAACATCCAAATAACAATTTTTCAATGGTGGCAAGTCAAGCATATCATAGACTTTCTTAGGCATAACGAAATACTTGCACCAATATCACATAAAGCATTACAATCAAAATCATTGACCCTCATCTTAATGATAGGCTCCCAACCATCTTCTAACTTTCTAGGAATAGAGGTTTCAAGTTTTAGTTTCTCTTCTCTAGCTTTTATGAGAGCATTTGTAATATGTTTTGTAAAGGCCAAATTTATAGCACTAGCATTGGGACTTTTAGCAAGTTTTTGTGAGAACTTTATAACTTCAGAGATGTGACAATCATCAAAATCTAAACCATTACAATCTAAAGCAATGGGATCATCATCCCCTTGTTTAAAAGTGAAGACTAATTCCTCAGGTGAAGAAGTAACAAGTGCAGAACTAGACATGGTAACAAAAGTAAAATGCAAGTAACTAATTTTTTTGTGTTTTTCGATATAGAGTGCAAGATAGTAAATAAAGTAAAACTAGCAACTAATTTTTTTGTATTTTGATATAATGCAGCAAACAAAGTAGTAAATAAAATAAAGCAAGACAAAAACAAAGTAAAGAGATTGGATTGTGGAGACTCCCCTTGCAGCGTGTCTTGATCTCCCCGGCAACGGCGCCAGAAAAAGAGCTTGATGGCGTGTACGAGCACACGTCCGTTGGGAACCCCAAGAGGAAGGTATGATGCGCACGATAGCAAGTTTTCCCTCGAAAGAAACCAAGGTTTATCGAACCAGGAGGAGCCAAGAAGCACGTTGAAGGTTGTTGGTGGCGGGATGTAGTGCGGCGCAACACCGGGGATTCCGGCACCAACGTGGAACTCGCACAACACAACCAAAGTACTTTGCCCCAACGAAACAGTGAGGTTGTCAATCTCACCGGCTTGCTGTAACAAAGGATTAACCGTATTGTGTGGAAGATGATTGTTTGCGAAGAACAGTAAAGAACAATTGCAGTAGATTGTATGCGATGTAAAAGAATAGGACCGGGGTCCACAGTTCACTAGATATGATGAGTATTGTGAGATTTAATTGGGCATTACGACAAAGTACATAGACCGCTATCCAGCATGCATCTATGCCTAAAAAGTCCACCTTCAGGTTATCATCCGAACCCCTTCCAGTATTAAGTTGCAAAACAACGGACAATTGCATTAAGTATGGTGCGTAATGTAATCAATAACTACATCCTCGGACATAGCATCAATGTTTTATCCCTAGTGGCAACAACACATCCACAACCTTAGAACTTTCGTCACTGTCCCGCGATTTAATGGAGGCATGAACCCACAATCGAGCATAAATACTCCCTCTTGGAGTTAAGAGTAAAAACTTGGCCAGAGCCTCTACTAATAACGGAGAGCATGCAAGATCATAAACAACACATAGGTAATAGATTGATAATCAACATAACATAGTATTCTCTATCCATCGGATCCCGACAAACACAACATATAGAATTACGAGATAGATGATCTTGATCATGTTAGGCAGCTCACAAGATCCGACAATGAAGCACATGAGGAGAAGACAACCATCTAGCTACTGCTATGGACCCATAGTCCAGGGGTGAACTACTCACTCATCACTCCGGAGGCGACCATGGCGGTGAAGAGTTCTCCGGGAGATGATTCCCCTCTCCGGCAGGGTGCCGGAGGTGATCTCCAGAATCCCCCGAGATGGGATTGGCGACGGCGGCGTCTCGATAAGGTTTTCCATATCGTGGCTCTCGATGCTCGGGGGTTTCGCGATGGAGGCTTTAAGTAGGCGGAAGGGCAACGCGGGGGCCACACGAGGGCCCCACACGCTAGGGCCGCGCGGCCAAGACCTGGGCCGCGCCGCCCTAGTGTGGCGGCGCCTCGTGGCCCCACTTCCTTTCCCCTCGGTCTTCTGGAAGCTTCGTGCAAAAATAGGACCCTGGGCGTTGATTTCGTCCAATTCCGAGAATATTTCCTTTGTAGGATTTCTGAAACCAAAAACAGCGAGAAAACAAGAATCGGCTCTTCGGCATCTCGTTAATAGGTTAGTGCCGGAAAATGCATAAATACGACATATAATGTGTATAAAACATGTAGATATCATCAATAATGTGGCATGGAACATAAGAAATTATCGATACATCGGAGACGTATCAGAGGCCCATAAGGAACCCGGATCCAGTACGACGTAGATGGAAGGCGGATCCTTGACATACACGGCAAGACATTGTAGCGTAGTTAGGCAACCTGTAATCCGGCTAGGACTCTCCATGTAAACCCAAGATCCGTGCGCCTATATAAGCCGAATCCCGGGAGCCCTAGAGGCACAACCACAACTCATTGTAACAATGCGAAAGCGCCCAGATAATTCAGACAAGCAGCAGTATGCCTTTGCCATCGTGCAGGTGGTCCGAAGCTAGGTAAATCGCGTACCACCGTCCCGAGGACTCTCCGCCCTATGGCCCCTACTTCTTCTTCCCTCCATGAGGATCCCTCCTATGGAGTACCGTCGAATAGGCAACGACAGTTGGCGCCCACCGTGGGGCCTGCGGCGTCTGGAGGCCGGAACCGGGAGGGTTCTACCTTCGGAGGCATCGGCGACACCATCGCCGTGGGGCGCGTCAAGTACGCCGGGAACTTTCCGATCGTCCCTGAGGATGAGTGCTGGATTCCGGCTAAGACAAACCCCGTCAAGCTCTCCATCATCCCGATCGGCGGGATACATCTCTTCATCGGCGAGACCGTCGATTCCGACGGGAACGCCCTGGTAAGTAACGCTGACGCGACCGCCGCTCAGCAGGACGCAGTCGCGAAGATCCGATCAGAGACGCAGGAACTTTCCGAGGAAGATTCCGCCTTAGATCTGGAAAAATCAAAGCCCACCCAATCCACCCCTGAGCAGGAAATAAAGGTGGAAGACCGATGCAGATCCGCCTGGGTCTCCCAGGTGCTAGAGAAGCAAAGGTGCCACTTCGTGCACTTCCTCGCACATACCGCCGGAGCCGCTCTTCCTCAGGAAGAAGCTAGACCCGTGCAGGATGAGGTTGCCGGAGCCGGCAATGCTCCGGAACAACAAGAAGTTGTCGGAGACAGCGACGCCCCGGAACAGCCAGAGGATGCCGGAGAAGCAGAGGAGTCAATCTTGGGCAGCCTCAGCCCAATCTCCGACGACGCCTCCACCATGGACACGGAAGAATACAACCGCCTCACTAAGGAGTTGGAGGACGAAGAGGCAGCTGAGGCGGAATCTGCTCCTCCTAAGCAGGTTCTTGCAACCTTAGCAGCGCTGGATCAGCAGGAATCGGCAGACGAGCACACCACTTCTGACCCACAGCCGTCCGATGCAGGATCTCCGCTATCACGGGAACGACCGCATAAGGAAGTCCTGTCCCCAGAAGAACTGGTGGCGCAGGCAGGCATGGACGCAATTGCACACTCAGAGATCCTCAACAAACCTATAACTCCTGACGACGCCGCAGATCCGGAGGCTCTAGAAGCGAAGAGGCAGGACATGCTGGCAACAGCCAAGAAATTCGCCACCACCGCAGCAGCAATGCTGGATGAAAGGAAAGAGGCCGCGCACTTCGTGGAAAATTTCCTCGAGCGGGAACGCCAGGTCGACGAGTCATTGGAAAAATTCAAGCAACTCCGGAAGCACTGGGAGGACAAGATCAACTAGACTCAACAGGAGAACGATAGGCTCAGGCGAGAAGCTGTAGCTCCCCGCAAGATTACCTTCGCGACTCCCACCGAGCAACAGCCATTCACGACTCCAAAAGATAACATGAAAAAGGCTGCGGAGATCTTGCAAAAGAAGGACGAGGAGATCGATATTGACTACGTCCGCACGCTCGTTGCCTCAGCAATGAAGCAGCAGAGTAAGGCGGATACTTCGCGCAGGTTGGAATCCAACCCGGATCACTGCATGTCTACCGCGCAGAAGGGCGCCCATGACAATCGTAATCTCGATGACGAATCGCGCACCGGATCGTCGGAGCGCAGAAGGAAAACAAGAGAACACCCAAATCCAATCCCCATACCGTCAAAGACGCCTCCGTCAGACCCGAAGAAGGGAAAGGATGCAATGTACGCTGGTAGGAACAAGTACCGGAACCCGTCACCTCCACCTAACGAATATCCGCATCCACCACCTCCTCGCCGCCGTAGTCCAGTCGGAAACACTAGGCCCCATGGGGCCGGTGGAATCAATATCCGCGACAACATGCCGCCGCCAAGGACCAGGGAGCGTACGCCGGAACCCCGCCGGAACAATGATCGTGAACCTGGGCCCAGGAGGAGTCGGAACTTGGAACGCGAGCCGGAGCCCCGCCGAAGCCGGAACGACGGAGGCGACTATCACCAAGGTGAAGGTAGCCACCGAAGCCGGAGTGAGCCACGGGAAGAACACCGGGAATCCGAGGGTGGAAGCAAAAAATCTCACAAGCCCCCTCGCAGGTCTCCCTCACCACCACCAAGTGGAGGAGGTGGAGGCGGAGGCGGAGGCCGGAGATCTCGCTCTCGCTCAAGAACCCCTGGCGGCGGCCCACGCGATGCCCGGGAACACCTCAACGAGTACAGAACTGACTACATCGGCCCAAAGTGCTTTGGCAGGATGATTCGAGAGGAACCAAAGCCAAGGATGAACCTCAAGCTACCCGGAAACCTGAAGCATTATGATGGCACCGAAAGGCCGGATACCTGGATCGAGGATTACTACAATGCAGTAACCTTCGCTGGAGGAACCCCTAACATCGCCTGCCGCATGCTCTAGTTGTACCTTGTAGGCCCAGCCCGGATCTGGCTCACCGACCTCGAGAAGAACTCCATCTTTTGCTGGTTCGACCTGAAGAACGCCTTCGAGAAACACTTCAGGGGCACCTACAAGAGACCTGCCACAACAAGCGACCTGCAGGCGTGTATCCAGAAAAAGGGTGAAACATCAAGGAGCTTCCTCATCCGATGGTTGCAAACCAGGAACGAGTGCGAGAATGTCGATAACCGCACAGCTATGCACGCCTTTATAGGTGGACTGGAGAGAGGAGGATTGCTGCGACACAACCTAACTTGTTTGGTCAATGCAAATAAGCTGACTTTGGATGACATGATCACCATCGCCAGCGATCACACTGCCGCCGACGACGACGCAGGCGGAGATCTCGCAGCTACAGCAATTCCCCTGCATCAGCAAAAGAAGAACCGTGATAACGGCAGCAGCAACGACACCAAGCGGAAAAATCCCCCAGATGACCAAAGAAGTGGCGGATCCGACTTGATCGCCATGGCTTTCCAGCGCGGAGGCCAAGGAGGCGGAAGAGGCCGCGGCCGCGGAGGCGGAGCTGGAAGGGGCCAGCAGCGTGGTGACGAGGTTACCGCTGCCGGAACCCGCGCTCCCCAAACTTATGAAGAGTACGGAGACATGCCTTGCCTGGCCCATCTGGATCCGGCCACAGGGAAGTCCACTCACACCAACCGCAACTACAAGTGGGTCAATGATCTCAAATCTGACCCGGAAGCAGGATACAAGCGAGCCCGAAAGCACCGCCCACGCGGCTGATACGTCTCAAACGTATCTATAATTTCTTATGTTCCATGCTAGTTTTATGACAATACTCACATGTTTTATACACACTTTACATCATTTATATGCATTTTCCGGCACTAACCTATTAACGAGATGCCGAAGCGCCGGCTTCCGTTTTGTGCTCGTTTTTGGTTTCAGTAAATCCTACATAGGAAATATTCTCGGAATTGGACGAAACGAACGCCCGTGGTCTTATTTTTCCACGGAGCTTCCGGAAGACCGAAGAGGATACGAAGTGGGGCCACGAGGCGCCCTAACCATAGGGCGGCGCGACCAAGGAGGGGCCCGCACCGGCCTATGGTGTGGGGCCCCCGTGCCTCCTCCGACTCGCCCTTCCGCCTACTTAAACTCTCCATCGCGAAAACCCTATTACCGAGAGCCACGATACGGAAAAAGTTCCAGAGACGCCGCCGCCGCCAATCCCATCTCGGGGGATTCAGGAGATCGCCTCCGGCACCCTTCCGGAGAGGGGAATCATCACCGGAGGGCTCTACATCACCATGCCCGCCTCCGGACTGATGCATGAGTAGTTCATCCTTGGACTATGGGTCCATAGCAGTAGCTAGATGGTTGTCTTCTCCTCATTGTGCTATCATGTAGATCTTGTGAGCTGCCTATCATGATCAAGATCATCTATTTGTAATGCTACATGTTGTGTTTGTTGTGATCCGATGAATATAGAGTACTATGTCAAGTTGATTATTGATCTATCATATATGTGTTGTTTATGTTCTTGCATGCTCTCCGTTGCTAGTAGAGGCTCTGGCCAAGTTGATACTTGTGACTCCAAGAGGGAGTATTTATGCTCGATAGTGGGTTCATGCCTCCATTGAATCTGGGACAGTGACATAAAGTTCTAAGGTTGTGGATATGTTGTTGCCACTAGGGATAAAACATGAATGCTTTGTCTAAGGATATTTGTGTTGATTACATTACGCACCATACTTAATGCAATTGTCTGTTGTTTGCAACTTAATACTGGAAGGGGTGCGGATGCTAACCCGAAGGTGGACTTTTAGGCATAGATGCATGTCTGGATAGCGGTCTATGTACTTTGTCGTAATGCCCTAAGTAAATCTCATAGTAGTCATCATGATATGTATGTGCATTGTTATGCCCTCTCTATTTGTCAATTGCCCAACTGTAATTTATTCACCCAACATGCTATTTCTTATTGGAGAGACACCACTAGTGAACTCGTGGACCCCGGTCCATTCTTTTACATCTGAAATACAATCAACTGCAATCGCTGTTCTCTGTTGTTCTTCACAAGAAAACATCATTCTCCACACCATACGTTTAATCCTTTGTTTACAACAAGCCGGTGAGATTGACAACCTCACTGTTAAGTTGGGGCAAAGTATTTTGGTTGTGTTGTGCAGGTTCCACGTTGGCGCCGGAATCCCTGGTGTTGCGCCGCACTACACTCATTCACCAACAACCTTCACGTGGCCTTCATCTCCTACTGGTTCGACAACCTTGGTTTCATACTGAGGGAAACTTGCTGCTATACGCATCACACCTTCCACTTGGGGTTCCCAACGGACGTGTGCTTCACGCGTTATCAAGCTAAATTTCTGGCGCCGTTGCCGGGGAGATCAAGACACGCTACAAGGGGAGTCTCTCACATCCAATCTCTTTACTTTGTTATTGTCTTGCTTTACTTTATTTTATTTTCTATTTTGTTTGTTTCTTTATATCAAAAACACAAAAAAATAGTTGCATTTACTTTATTTACTGTCTTGTTTGCTTTCTCTATATTAAAAATACCAAAAAAAAATAGTTACTTGCATTTACTTTACTTAATTTAGTTGGCTTTACTTATTTTTATTACTGTTAAAATGAATACTCCTGAGAACACTAAGTTGTGTGATTTCACTAGCAACAATAATAATGATTTTATATGCACTCCTATTGCTCCACCTGCTACTACAGCAGAATTCTATGAAATTAAACCTGCTTTACTAAATCTTGTTATGAGAGAGCAATTTTCTGGTGTTAGTTCCGATGATGTCGCTGCCCATCTTAATAATTTTGTTGAACTTTGTGAAATGCAAAAGTATAAGGATGTAGATGGAGACATTATAAAACTGAAATTGTTTCCTTTCTCCTTAAGAGGAAGAGCTAAAGATTGGTTGCTATCTTTGTCTAAGAATAGTATTGATTCATGGACTAAATGTAAAGATGCTTTAATTGGTAGATATTATCCTCCTGCTAAAATTATATCTTTGAGAAGTAGCATAATAAATTTTAAGCAATTGGATAATGAACATGTTGCTCAAGCATGGGAAAGAATGAAATCTTTGGTAAAGAATTGCCCTACCCATGGACTAACTACTTGGATGATCATCCAAACCTTTTATGCATGACTGAATTTTTCTTCGCGGAACCTATTGGATTCAGCTGCTGGAGGTACTTTTATGCCCATTACTTTGGGGGCGGCAACAAAGCTTCTTGATGATATGATGATAAATTACTCTGAATGGCACACGGAAAGGGCTCCACAAGGTAAGAAGGTAAATTCGTTGAAGAAACCTCCTCCTTGAGTGATAAGATTGATGCTATTATGTCTATGCTTGTGAATGGTAGATCTAATGTTGATCCTAATAATGTTCCTTTAGCTTCATTGGTTGCTCAAGAAGAGAATGTTGATGTGAACTTCATTAAAAGTAATAATTTCAACAACAATGCTTATAGGAATAATTCCGTAACAACTATAGGCCATATCCTTCTAATAATGGTAATGGTTATGGTAATTCTTATGGTAATTCTTACAACAATAGTAGGAGTACACCCTCTGGTCTTGAAGCCATGCTTAAAGAATTTATTAGTACACAAATTGCTTTTAACAAATCTGTTGAAGAAAAGCTTGGTAAATTTGATATTCTTGCTTCTATGGTTGATAGTCTTGCTGCTGATGTTGATCTTTTAAAATTAAAAGTTATGCCTAATGAAGATAAAGATATTAAGTCATTTGCTACAGCAAACGCTATCCAAGTTCGAATTAATGAAAATATTAGATTGATGGCTGAATTGCATGCTAGGTGGGAAAGAGAAGAAAAATTTGCTAAAGAGAATAATGTAGCTAAAGTTTGGACTATTACCACCACTAGTAATGTTGATGCTTCACATGTTGCTAAACCTCCTACTATCAATGGTAAAATAATTGGTGTTGGCAATTGTAAGAGCAAGATCTATGACCCTTGTTTTGTGTGTTTGATAATAACACTCGAACAATTCTAACCGTGCACAAAGATTATCTTCGATGGATTTGTAGGTGTACGGTGCCCTCGCTGAACACACTATGATCGGAAGACTGAAGCGTATATCTTAGGTTTTCTGGTTTTGTGTGTGTGTCGTGAGGTAACATGGTAGGAGAGGAAAAGAGGAAAAAGCTATTTTAGTCTTTGCGGTACTACCGGTACCAGGAGCGGTAGTACCGCTACCCCTACTGGTACCGCCCGAGATACCGCTCTGAGGATTGCATATGGAAATGTCCCACAGAACCCGTTACGGTACCTTTACGGTACCATGAGCGGTAGTACCGCTTGAGAGCGGTAGTACCACCCACGGTACCGCTCAAGTACCGTAACGCGTTACGGTCGTACCGCTGTGGTACCGCTTCGAGTCCAGTAAGCTCTAGACCCTGTTGCGGTACCTCGAGCGGTAGTACCGCAATGTGTCCACGTGGACAAGTTCAGTGGGGATTCGAACTCGCTCGAAGCGGTAGTACCGCTTAGGCAAAAACAACAGGTAACGGTTGGATTTGGAGGGACCTATATAAAGGCCCCTTCTTCTCCAGCCAGCCTTAGCTCTTCTCTCTCTCTCTCTCCTCCATTGTTGCTGAGCTCAAACTTAGTGGATCTCTCTCCCTACCCAATCAATCTTGCCCATACTTTGAGGAGTGGTGGAGGAGACCCCGATCTATCGTTCTACCGAGAGAAATTTCACCAATTCGTGGTAGTCCTTAGTGGATCTTGGTGGTAGAGTTCCTATTGTGGAATGTTGGAAGAAGTGCATCCATGGAGGCTAGCTTGGTTGTTGGGAGCCTCCTTGTGGTGTGGAGCTCGCCCCAACCTTGTGAAGGAATCACCGCCTCGACCGGTGCCTTAGTGGAGAAGGGGGATCACCTTTGTGGAGCTCTCTCGAGGAAGAAGGTGAGGCCTTCCTTCGTGGTGTGGCCGTCTAGTCTCTTGTGTGAGGCTAGCACCTCCTCAACGCAGACGTACTCCCTTCTGTGGGAGGAACCGCGGGAAACAAACCTCGCCTCGTCTCCGCGCCCTCCGGTTGTCCCGCTCCTTACTCTTACTATCTTGTGATTGTTCCTTTGCTTGTTGTACTTGTCTAGGATCATTGTAGGAACACCACCATCGTTAAAGCTATCATATTTATCTTCCGTTGCACTAAAAATTTAAAAAGGCTAAAACTTGACATAGCGCCCATTCACCCCCCCTCTTGTTCGCTACGATCCATTCAATTGGTATCAGAGCGAGGTTTTCTTGCTCGGGCTTTACCGCCTAAGAAATGGCCGAACAAGAGAATGGAGAGAATGGGTTCCTTCCCGGTGAGCAATCACCTCCACCATCAATTGTCGATAGCACTCCGGCTACTTTGGATGACCTCAAGAAATTGGAGTCATCCATTGTATCTCAATTGAAGGCTATGATGATGGAGTTGATTGCTCCCAAATCAACCCCCAAGGCAAGTGTCGATGTTCCTCCATCACAAGTCAACACTCTTCCTCTTGTTGATTTTGTCGCGCAATCGACAAAACCACCTCGAGAAGGGGAACTTGAGGACATTGGCACTTCATCAAAAGGGAAGGATGAATCACCGGTTGAGGGACAATTAGGAGGTTATCATGCGGTGCCCCCACCAAGTGATTACTCCCTAAATGTCCCAATACCCATGCCTCGCATCTTGACTCATGGCTCACCACCGCTACTTGAATCCAATAACTTTGAAAATTGGCAATTCTTGATGAAATCTCATGTGCGCAAGTGCATCTACCGAGCTTTGGCGCATCATTGAGGAAGGATATTCACCAAGAGACCCAAAGAACTTGAGAAGAAGAGAGGTCGTGGATGATCAACTCAACGCCACCGCCATCAACATGATTCACTTGGCCGTCACACCCAAGGACCGCGCTCATATTCGCTCGCTAAAGACCGCCAAGGAAGCATGGAATAAACTTGACAAGCTCTTCCTCGGTAATGAGAGCATCCAAAGCTCTCGCTTCGATGAAGTGAACAATATGGCCGACAATTTCGTCATGATTGAAGGAGAGACCCCCGAAGAAATGTACCGGCGCCTCATCGCTCTCGCCGTACAAATGCAAGATCTTGGAGCAACGTTCGTGGATGACCATTGGATCAAGCGCAAGTTCTACAATGCTCTCCTCTCTTATGAGGAAGTGAAGTTGACGGCCATCCGCCAAAACGCCTCCTTCCGTGCTATGACATCCGATGAAGTTCTTAGCAAAGTCATCGCTTTGGACATCTCCAAGAAGAATGCGGAGGATCTTGTTGCTCGCGCCCACAACACACGCAAGCCCAACCTTGCATTGAAGATGAAGGAACATGAAGCTAGTGAGAGTGATGAGGATCCCATCGAGTGGGGTCCGGATGATCTAAAGGCCAACTATCATGAGCACATGGCTCTTGCCGCCAAGAACTTTTGGAGTGGGAACAAGACATGGGGCTCAAGGTTAAGAAGATACTCACCTCATGACTCCTCAAGATACTCCTCCACAAGTCCAAGGGGGAAAGCTTGTTACAATTGTGGCGACACAAGCCACTTTGTTGCCGATTGTATCTTTGAGAGAAGGGAAGAAAATGGTGGAAAGCTTGTACGAAAGGACAAGTTCAAATCTCCCTCAAAAGGTTTCTCCAAGTTCTCCTCCAACTCCGGTGACTCCAAGGCCTCCTTCACCAAGAAGACTAGAGCTTTCATTGTCCGTGAGGAATATTCCTCCAATGAAGGTGAAGAGCACAAAAACAAGGAGGAAAGGGAAGTGGCCGCCATCGCCATCTCCACTTCCTTCACCTCCCTCCTCGACTCTCCAAACGAGAACCTCATCATCAACAACTTCCATTGTCTCATGGCAAAGGTATCTTCGGAGACTCATGATGAAGAACTTGTAACTCAACTTGAAGTGGCTCAAGATCGTGTTGAAGCGGGGTTGGAAATTATCTCTCTCACTCAAGCTTATGAGGAAGAATGGTGTCTCTTGAAACTAGTGCCATGGTTCTTGAAGATTCAAACAATTACTTCGTCTCCCAACTCATCAAGGATCAAGATTATGCTCTAGGTTGGTTGAGAAGACATAATGCAAGACTCTTGGATATCATCTCTCACCAAGAGGAAGCTTTGGATGAGTACTTTCGTTTGAGCAAAGAGAAGGTGTCATGTTGCGACCATATAGAAGAGATTGCCGCTCTAAAGAGACACAAGGTCAAGCTAGTTGAAGTGAATGATAGGCAAACTGAGTCCTTGATGGAGTATTTTCGGTTGAGTAAAGGAAAGGAAACTTGTTGTGACCATGAGAACGAAATTGCTACCCTCAAGAGAAGAAATGACAAGCTTATGGTGATCAAGACCATGTATGAGGAAGCCTTGATGGAATATAAACGGGCTAGCAAAGACTATATTTGTCGCAATCATGAAGACGATATTGCCACCTTGGAAAGACAAAAGCGCTCACTTTTGACCATGAATTCTCTTCAAGAATAATCTTTGTTGGAACATTTCCGAGTGAACAAGGAGAAAGAGGCTCAAGAATTCGACAACACTCATTCCCATCCGGATCATGTTTATGAAGTCAACCGTTTGAAGTCCAAAATTGAAAGGCTCCAAATTCAAGCGCAATACTTGGAAGGAGTCATTGAGAATAGAGATAAGGCCAATGATATCTCTTGCGATGAAGGAGGAACGGCTTAAAAGCCAAAGGGGAAGAGAAGAAGAAGGATCAAGATAAAGAGGAGCGTCAAGATAGGGCCCATTGTAAAATGGGATCCTATTTCCAAATCTTGATCCATGAAGAACCTTGCTCTCGGTGGTACATATGGTGTGGTTGTTTTGGAGCCACAAGTCTTATGACCGGGAGCAAGGAATTTGTTGTCGTCATCAAGCCACTTATCTCTACCATTCTCATGACGACAATACAAGCAAGCTTAAAGGTATCGGAGTCTTGATAGGGTGGTGATCATGCCCTACCTTGTCAAGACTCCTATGTATGTTGTTCTTTGTTCATTGCATTACACTCTTGGGTCTTTTGTACCTACTATAATGAACATGTAGTGGTTCTCTTGTGGAGCTAGTCTCTTCAAGAGACCATGGCCTAGGACTAATGGAATTTGCTTCTTTGTGTAGAGATTGTGTTTTGTAGGAATTGTGTTGAAGGAAATGAACCATGATGAAGCTTCTCAAACAATTCCAATACAAGTTCTATGACATAATCCTTGCAAGAAGAAGCAATAATGGAACGGAGTTTGTGCTCAAGATCTTGAATATCTTCCTTGGCAAAGAAGGAATCAACCTTTTGCTCCTAGCCATTCTCTTACCCTAACCTCTTAGGGTTGCCGGAAGTGAGAAACAAACCTATGAAGACACTCAAGCATGATGATGGAGTATGAGTCTATTGTGAGGTTTGTGGTATTGAGTGATGAGACATCTCAATGGATATGATAGTTCTTTGGAGGAGGCGAAGTGCTTCTTGTGAGAAAGGAGATGCAATTCCCCCGATTACCATAGGAAGGATGAGTGTTGGCACACGCCGATCTCAAAAGCTACCTTCTATGAATACCGGGGAAGGACGAAGTTCCACCTTTGTGGAGCCATCTACACCACAAGGCCAAGTCTTTTCCATTGGACAACCAAGTGCTAGGTCAACTCTTCCACAACCTCAAGTTCGGCATCAAAAACAATGGGGTCAAGGCGAGGACCTAAACCATGATGAAGATTAAGGGACCACACAAGAATCTGTCCTATTGGTCCATTCTCGCCGGGGTGCTAAAGCATCAAGACTCCTTCATGACTCAAGCAAAGTACAAGGCTTACTCAAGAGCAAGATATGAAGGGGTCCAACGGTATAGCAACCCCAAGCACCTAGAGCATCAATACTTCCCTAATGAGCCCGACAAAGCAATGAACTCATTCTCTACCGGCTAAGGTTTGCTTCTCTACCCTTGTGCTTCCCATCCGGACGTCGTGTCAAGAGTGGATGGTATCACTTTTGTACTACATGTCTAGATGTAAAACACGCACGAATATAGGGGGAGTGCGGTTTAAACTTATTGAGCTATCCCTCCCCCCATAATGCATAAAGAAACCCAAAACATATGCTATTCGTCAACTAAGTGACTAATGAGCTTCATGTTGAGTTGTAGCCGTGAATCCTAGATATATCTACGCGATCTCACACTACTAAACTCTCACACGGTGGCTTCGTCCACCAAACCTCCTCCTCAAGGAGTTTTTCCTTTTGTTTTCTTTTCTCTTCTTGTTTTTGTTTTTCATTTCTTCTTTTCTCTTTGTTTCTTCACGGGAGATTCACCCAAGCTTGGCTTTTCTTGCTTTGATTCTTGCAAGCTTGGTTGGGTAGTACCTTAACAGTTCCGCCGTCTAATCCTAAGCCATGATCTATCTCTTGAGCCAACTCAGTCTAAAAGCACAAGTCTACACAAAAATCTGAGGTTTTTGAATTTGGAGGACGGTACTACCGCTTCTTGGGCCGGTACTACCGCTCTGGGGCAGTTCTCGACGAAACCGAACAATTATGCCCGTAACGGTACTACCGCTCTAAGTACCGGGCCGTACCGGTAAGCGGTACTACCGCTTTTAGGAGCGGTACTACCGCTTGCATCTTTTGACAAGAGGTACCGGTTGGGGTCGGGTTTACCCCAAATCACCACAACTCCTCTTCCACCTCAAGTCAAAAGCTCCTCCAAGCTCAAGACCTCGAGGAGATCGGCCCCGATCTCCTTTTCCAGCCGCCGCCGGCCAAATCTCCTCCGTGGAGAAGCTTCCCCAACCCCTTCTCCGCCATGTCCTCCAGTATGAACCCTAAATTCTCTTTCTAGGGTGTGTTGAACTCCCTAGATGCATATGCTAGGGTTTGTTGGAGTTTTGTGGTCGAGAAGCATTCTTGGAAGCTATTCATGTCCAGTGATACTAGCTAGCAACAATGTGTGACTCTATATCGATTTTTACCATGAACCCGATCTTGATTTGGCTGTGCGGAGCTTAAGCAGTAGTACCACTCATTCTTAGGCGGTACTACCGGTCAAAGCGGCACTACCGGATTGAAATTGCGGTACTACCGCTCTGTCTAGAGTCACCAATGTTGCTTGTTAGTGTCCTCTTTGATCTTTAAAATTCGTGGCTTGTGCACTTATCCCCTATTCCCTCCCAAACCTTTGCTATTCACAGGAGCACCTAGGACCCGTGGTGGCAAGGTCAAGCCACCCTCTTGTCGTCATCGAGATGAAGACGAGCAAGAGGAGATTGTACCGGCAAGAACCACCAAGCGACAGAGGGAAACAGCAGCGGGCACAAGGGGCCCACAAAAATCAATGGTTGACATCAAGAAAGGCCAATTCATGGAAATTCGAGGGGCCAATCCTTATTTGCTACCAAGAAATGCTCGTCAATGCCCCAATCACTTCTTTCATCATGTCAACCAAGAGAGGATCTAAAATGAGGTCTATGGGGCCAAGGAGTTCAAATGTTGCCCCCAATACACCATCAGCATGGACAAGCTCAACTCCAACCTCGAGTATTTCGGAGAAGCTCTTGAGATTTGTGAAGAACAAGGACTGACACCTCTGATGACCTTCTCTCACAACTACTCAAAGGAGGTGATATGCCAATTCTACGCCACAGCCGTTTTCCTTGAGGATGAAGGAGGTTTTCGCTCGTTGAAATGGATGACTAGGGAGCATGTGATGGAGGCTACGTGGGAGGAGTTTGCTAGAGGTATTGGGTATGAGCTTAATGACTATGACACCAACATCTTCAAGATTCACCTTCAGCCCAAGCCAATGGCCAAAGAGAAGATGGCCGACCTCTACATTCCCGGAAGGATGTTGTGTGGAAGTGCTTACCACCTCCTCCCCGTCTACGACATCATGAATCGGATCTATCGCAGCACCATCAACCCCAAGCACACCAACCATGATGAAGTGCATGGGTTTCTTGTGAACCTTCTTGTGCGTACTCATGAGATGAGGGGCCGTGATGTCTACGGGTGCTTCTATTCTTGTAGACAGTGTTGGGCCTCCAAGAGCAAAGGTTTGTAGAACAGCAGCAAGTTTCCCTTAAGTGGATCACCCAAGGTTTATCGAACTCAGGGAGGAAGAGGTCAAAGATATCCCTCTCAAGCAACCCCGCAATCACGATACAAGAAGTCTCTTGTGTCCCCAACACACCTAATACACTTGTCGGATGTATAGGTGCACTAGTTCGGCGAAGAGATAGTGAAATACAAGTGGTATGAATGAATATGAGCAAGTAGTAACGGCGCCGTAAAAGTGCTTGCTCAGGCGTGCGTTGATGGTGGTAATATTGCAGGAAGTAAAGATGCAGAAAACAAGAAACAAGCGATGATTGCAGTATTTGGAAACAAGGCCTAGGGATCATACTTTCACTAGTGGACACTCTCAACATTGATCACATAAATAAATAAGTTCTCTTCCTTTGTGCTACATATACTCTTGTTTGATAATGAACACCATTCGTTGTGTAGGGCTACAAGAGCACCTCAATGCCGGAGTTAACAAGCTCCACAACATTCGACATTCGTATTTAAGTAACCTTAGAGCATAATAGATCTTTGTAATTTAAACCGAGTACTAACATAGCATGCACCTGTCAACATCAGCTATGAAAGGGGGAATAGATCACATCAATACTATCATACTAATAGTTAACTTCATAATCTACAAGAGATCACAATCATAACCTATGCCAAGTACTACATGATGCACACACTGTCCACATTACATCATGAAGGAGGAATAGACTACTTTAATAACATCACAAGAGTAGCACATAGACTAATAGTGATACAAAGCTCATATGAATCTCAATCATGTAAGGCAGCTCATGAGATCATTGTATTGAAGTACATAGGAGAGAGATTAACCACATAGCTACCGGTACAGCCCTTAGCCTCGAGGGAGAACTACTCCCTCCTCATGGGAGACAGCAGCGTTGATGAAGATGGCGGTGGTGTCGATGGAGGAGCCTTTCGGGGGCACTTCCCCGTCCCGGCGGCGTGCCGGAACAGAGACTCCTGTCCCCCAGATCTTGGCTTCGCGATGGTGGCGGCTCTGGAAGGTTTCTCGTACCGTGGTTTTTCCGTATCGAAGATTTAGGTCAGGGACCTTTAAATAGGCGAAGAGGCGGAGTCGGAGGCCGACGAGGCGGTGACACAAGAGGGGGCGCGGCCCAGGCCCCGGCCGCGCCACCCCGTCATCCGGTGGCCCCGTGGCCCCCATCCGGTTCCTCTCGGGTGTTCCGGAAGCTTCGTGGAATTCTAAGATGCCGGGCGTTGATTTCGTCCAATTCCGAGAATATTTCCTTACTAGGATTTCTGAAACCAAAAACAGCAGAAAACAGGAACCGGCACTTCGGCATCTCGTCAATAGGTTAGTTCCGGAAAATGCATCAAACGATATAAAGTGTGAACAAAACATGTAGGTATTGTCATAAAACTAGCATGGAACATAAGAAATTATAGATACGTTTGAGACGTATCAGGCCGCGGCAAGCAATTGGACGTCTTGGATTACATTTGGCATGAGATGCGTGATTGTGCATTTCTTCGCAAACTCCCTCAATATGCCCCTACATTATGAGACTCATTTGCCTAAAGTGGGAACAAGCGGGCCGTGGAGATCTTCTTGAGCAATGCCGTCCCAACATCACTATCCATAAGGAGAAGAGCCCCCTTGTCAAGAAGCATGACCCTCCAAGGTATGGCAAGAATGCTCCCAAGGACAAGGACGAAGACGAAGCCGATAGTGATGATTCCGACTTTGTGCCCAACTCCGTCAAGACCAAGGGCCTCTTTGGCAAGCTCACCGCTCGCCTCAAGAAGTCCTTTTGCTTCAAGAGGGACCTTGAAGATAGGATGTATCAAGCTCACCATGACAACAAGAAGATCCATCAACGCCAAAAGGCGATGATGAGGCATATGCAGCTTCCTGTCTCTGAGGGCTCCGAGGACAACATCACTCCTCCCGTTGAGTGGAAGTCCAAGGTTACTTGGTCAAGTTCTGAGGACTCCATCCCCGAGCACATTGTTCGTCCATCTCCACCACCTCATGGCAAGGGTCTTGCTCAAGATGGTGATGATGATGATGATGAAGACGAAGATGAAGAGGAGGAAGATGTTGAGGACATGGGTGATGAGGATGAAGATGAAGACGACGAGGATGATGATGACGAGTGATCCCCTTGGGACGTTAGTATGCTCCTTCTCCCTTTTGGTGTCTCGATGCCAAAGGGGAGAAGTTGATCTATTAGGAACGGGAATTTGCATGGGGATGCCAAGGGCTTGGTGCTTCGTTTTGGTTCTTTCGGCCTTGGCATCAAATCTTCCCCTAGTTATTTGGAACTTTATTCATATGTGTGCTTGCTACTCTATTTGTGGATCTCCCGATCCCCCGGTTTGTATTAAGACTTAATCGTTCGTAGCCTTCACTATTTATCCTTGATTGGCTACATCAATCCTATGGAGGCTTTTATTATTATGAGTTTGGGTTTTCTCTCAAGGCAAAGGTATGAAAAGTTTCACCCAAACTCTCCTATATGCACTTATACTTGCCTCCATAGTGTGCTTGTGCTATATGATCTTGTCATATGTTCTTCTTAGCACTTATGCTTGGTTTGTAGAATCTAGGGGGAGTTTCTCTCTAGGATGTGTGCATTTGTATACAAATGCATATTCTAATATATGCACACATCTAGGGGAGCTTCGTCTACTCTTACAAATCATATACCTTATCATAAGATCCTATGAATTATTGCAAATTCGTGTGTTGTCATCAAACACCAAAAAGGGGGAGATTGTAAGAGCAAGATCTATGACCCTTGTTTTGTGTGTTTGATAACAACACTCGAACAATTCTAACCGTGCACAAAGATTATCTTCGATGGATTTGTAGGTGTACGGTGCCCTCGCTGAACACACTATGATCGGAAGACTGAAGCGTAGATCTTAGGTTTTCTGGTTTTGTGTGTGTGTCGACATGGTAGGAGAGGAAAAGAGGAAAAAGCTATTTTAGACTTTGCGGTACTACCGATACCAGGAGCGGCAGTACCGCTACCCCTACTGGTACCGCCCGAGATACCGCTCTGAGGATTGCATATGGAAATGTCCCACAGAACCCGTTACGGTACCTTTACGGTACCATGAGCGGTAGTACCGCTTGAGAGCGGTAGTACCGCCCACGGTACCGCTCAAGTACCGTAACGCGTTACGGTCGTACCGATGTGGTACCGCTTCGGTACCGCTTCGAGTCCAGTAAGCTCTGGACCCTGTTGCGGTACCTCGAGCGGTACCGCAAGCGGTAGTACCGCAATGTGTCCACGTGGACAAGTTCAGTGGGGATTCGAACTCAGAGCGGTAGTACCGCTTCCAGAAGCGGTAGTACCGCTTAGGCAAAAACAACAGGTAACGGTTGGATTTGGAGGGACCTATATAAAGGCCCCTTCTTCTCCAGCCAGCCTTAGCTCTTCTCTCTCTCTCTCTCCTCCATTGCTGCTGAGCTCAAACTTAGTGGATCTCTCTCCCTACCCAATCAATCTTGCCCATACTTTGAGGAGTGGTGGAGGAGACCCCGATCTATCGTTCTACCGAGAGAAATTTCACCAATTCGTGGTAGTCCTTAGTGGATCTTGGTGGTAGAGTTCCTATTGTGGAATCTTGGAAGAAGTGCATCCATGGAGGCTAGCTTGGTGTTGTACTAGCTCCATGGGTTGTTGGGAGCCTCCTTGTGGTGTGGAGCTCGCCCCAACCTTGTGAAGGAATCACCGCCTCGACCGGTGCCTTAGTGGAGAAGGGGGATGATACGTCCAATTTGCATCACTATTTTATATCATAATTTGCTGTTATTCATTGATATATTTCATATTTGGAGATAATTCTTATGTTATTTCATCTATTTTGCATGTTTCATGATTATTGGAGGATCGCGCACCGGAGTCAGGATTCTGCTGAAAAAAGCGCCGTCAGAATCCAATATTTTGGAAGATCAACAGTTGACGGAAATTATATGAAAAAATCCTATTTTTCCAGAAGACGAAGGGAGCCAGAAGGGGGAGCCGAGGGGACCCGAGGTGGGCCCACCACATAGGCCGGTGCGGCCCAAGGCCTGGCCGCGCCGCCCTGTGAGGAGGGGGCCCACAGCCCCCTCTCGCCTCCTTTTCTTCGCGTACGCCTTCGTCCCGAAAACCTAAGCTCCAGGGGTACATCGCGAAGAGCCACAGCCGCCTCTGCGGGCGCAGGAACACCGAGAGAGAAAGAACTCCCCGGCAGGCTGAGATCCGCCGGGAAATTCCTCCCGGAGGGGGAAATCGACGCCATCGTCACCGTCATCGAGCTGGACATCATCTCCATCACCATCATCATCATCTTCATCATCATCACCGCCGTCTCCACCGCTGCACGCCATCACCGCTGTAACAATTTGGGTTTGATCTTGATTGTTTGATAGGGGAAACTCTCCCGGTGTTGATTTCTACTTGTTATTGTTGCTATTGAGTGAAACCATTGAACCAAGGTTTATGTTCAGATTGTTATTCATCATCATATCACCTCTGATCATGTTCCATATGATGTCTCGTGAGTAGTTCGTTTAGTTCTTGAGGACATGGGTGAAGTCTAAATGTTAGTAGTGAAGTATGGTTGAGTAATATTCAATGTTATGATATTTAAGTTGTGGTGTTATTCTTCTAGTGGTGTCGTGTGAACGTCGACTACACGACACTTCACCTTTATGGGCCTAGGGGAATGCATCTTGTACTCGTTTTCCAATTGCGGGGTTGCCGGAGTGACGAAACTCCGAGCCCCGTTGGTATATCGATGCAGGAGGGATAGCAGGATCTCGTAGTTTAAGGTCTGTGGTTAGATTTATCTTAATTACTTTCTTGTAGTTGCGGATGCTTGCAAGGGGTATAATCACAAGTATGTATTAGTCCTAGGAAGGGCGGTACATTAGCATAGGTTCACCCACACAACACTTATCAAAACAATGAAGATTAATTAGCCGTATGTAGCGAAAGCACTAGACTAAAATCCCGTGTGTCCTCGAGAACGTTTGGTTATTATAAGTAAACAAACCGGCTTGTCCTTTGTGCTAAAAAGGATTGGGCCACTCGCTGCAATTATTACTCTCGCACTTTACTTACTCGTACTTTACTCATCCGTTACATCAAAACCCCCGAATACTTGTCTCGTGAGCATTTACAAGTGAATCCTTCATCGAAACCGCTTGTCAACACCTTCTGCTCCTCGTTGGGATCGACATTCTTACTTATCGAAGATACTACGATACACCCCCTATACTTGTGGGTCATCAAGACTATTTTCTGGCGCCGTTGCCGGGGAGTGAAGCGCTATTGGTAAGTGGAATTGGTAAGGGAAATTTCTACTGTTTGTGCTGATTTTATTTCGCCTCGTCTGCTATAATTCATTATGGAGAGATATTCTCTTGAGTGTTTATTTGGGAAATCTACTACTACTGCAAAGGAAGTGGATGAGGCGCCGGGTAAGGAAGAAATACCATACAAAATACCTATGAAAATTATTGAACGTGTAGTGGATAACCGTTATACAGGGGATGGAACTGTCCACCCTGGAGATCATTTACTGTTCTTACATGAATTATGCGGTTTATTCAAGTGTGCAGGTATTGCTATGGATGAAGTGAGGAAGAAACTATTCTCTATATCGCTGTCTGGTAAAGCGGCGCATTGGTATAAATTACTGGATAATGGGGATTCTCTTGAATGGAATGATATTGTGCCCCGGTTTTATTCTAAGTTATATCCTCCAAGTGAGATTCACAAAGATCGGAATCGCATATATAATTTTTGGCCTCATGAAGGAGAGAGTATTGCCCAAGCGTGGGGGAGATTGAAGTCTTTAATGCTCAAATGCCCCATTCATGAGCTTCCTGGTAATATTATTATTGATAATTTCTATGCAAGACTTTCTTTTCAAGACAAGACCTTGTTGGATACTTCTTGTTCTGGATCATTTACACGCAACAAGGAAGAGTTTAGAAGGGACCTTCTTAATCGGATCCAAGAAAATACTGAAGGATGGGAGAACGACAAGGATAGAAAATCAGGTATAAATTATGATTATAAATGCATTGAAGCTTTTATGGATACTGATAAATTTCGTAATATGAGTGCTACTTATGGTCTTGATTCTCAAGTTGCTCGCAAATCTTTATAAAGCTTTTGCTTCTCATTATGAATTGCCTAAGAAGAACTTTGATAAGTATCATGAACCGTATAAAGATAAAATTGATTCGTCTATAAATAAATGTGTTGTAGTGGAAACGAGTTGATCATGTTATTCCCGAAGCTTATATTGAAAAAACTCCTTTTCCTGCTAAAATGAAGGAGTACTCTGTTATAAATAGTGCGGTTCATAAAAGTGAAAAGAAACCTATAGAACCTGAAGAACAAATAAAAGTTGAAACTGCTGTTGCAATTATTAAAGATCTTGTGACTGAAAATGTGGAGGATGGTCATATTATTTTCTGTGAAGATGCCTCTAATATTGTTTCACATCCTAATAAGTCCAAGCAAGCTAGTGTTCCTATGCTATCAGTTAGAATTGGTGATCATTGTTATTATGGTTTATGTGATATTGGTGCAAGTATTAGTGCTATTCCTTATGAGCTTTACACGGAGATTATGCACGAAATTGGTTCTTGTGAACTTGAAGATATTGATGTGGTTATTCGGTCGGCTAATAGAGAAACTATCTCTCCAATTGGTATCGTTCGAGATGTGGAAGTTCTATGTGGTAAGATTAAATATCCCGCCGACTTTTTGGTACTTGGTTCTGCTCGCTAGTAAATATTGTCCTATCATTTTTGGTAGACCTTTTTTAAATACTTGTGGAGCTATTATAGATTGCAAGATAGAGAAAATTTTGACTAAATTTGTTGGTGAATCTTATGAGTTTAACTTCTCTAAATTTACCAAAACTCCTTATAAAATTGATTCGCCTAATAGTGATTTTAAAGTTGAACAGTGTGCATCTATTGCTCTTGCTCCTAGTAATCCTTTGCAGCAACATTTGGGGAATAGTGAGAGTGAAGCTTTTAGGGAAGAAAGAGATGAGCTTGATGAAATTTTCCTTCGTCAACCTATTCGTAAGCATGATTTACCGGTGGAAGATCTGGGTAGAACACCACCACCAAAGGAAGATCCTGTCTTTTATTTAAAACCATTGCCTGATAATCTTAAATATGCTCATATTGATGATAAGAAAATATATCCTGTTATTATTAGTTCTAAGCTTTCAGAGTTTGAAGAAGAAAGGTTATTGGAATATCGAAGAAACACCGAGGTGCTATTGGCTACACTCTTGATGACTTGAAGGGGATTTCTCCCTCTATTTGCCAACACGCCATTAATATGGAAGATGATGCGAAGCCCGTTGTTGAACCTCGGCGTCGTCTAATTCCTAAGATGAAGGATGTGGTAAGAAATGAGGTATTAAGACTCCTTGAAGCTGGTATTATATATCCTATTGTCTGATAGTAGATGGGTTAGTCATGTGCATTGTGTTCCTAAGAAAGGAGGAATGACTCGTTGTGCCTAATGATAATGATGAGCTCATACCTCAAAGAGTAGTTGTAGGGTATAGAATGTGCATTGATTATCGAAAAGTTAATAAGGTTACTAAGAAAGATCATTACCCTTTGCCTTTTATTGATCAAATGTTAGAAAGGTTATCTAAAAATACTCATTTTTGCTTTCTTGATGGTTATTCCGGGTTTTCACAAATTGTCTGTTAAAACTAAAGATCAAGAGAAAACCACTTTCACTTGTCCCTATGGAACTTATGCTTATAGGCGTATGCCTTTTGGTTTATGTAATGCTCCCGCTTACTTTTCAAAGATGCATGTCTGCTATTTTTCATGGCTTTTGTGAGAGTATTGTAGAGGTATTCATGGACGATTTTTCCGTCTATGGAAATTCTTTTGATAATTGCTTGCGGAACCTTGATAAAGTTTTGCGAGAGATGTGAAGAAACTAACCTTGTTCTTAATTGGGAGAAATGCCACTTTATGGTTAATGAAGGAATTGTATTGGGACATAAAATTTCCGAGAGAGGTATTGAAGTTGATAGAGCTAAAGTTGATGCCATTGAGAAGATGCCCTATCCTAGGGATGTTAAAGGTATTCGTAGTGTTCTTGGTCATGCTGGGGTTTTATAGGAGGTTTATTAAAGACTTCTCCAAGATTTCAAAGCCTCTTACTAATCTTCTTCAAAAAGATGTACCTTTTGTTTTTGATGATGATTGTAAGGAAGCTTTTGAAACTCTAAAGAAAGCTTTAACAACTCGCCCTATAGTTGAACCTCCCGATTGGAACTTACCATTTGAAATTATGTGTGATGCTAGTGATTTTATTGTAGGCGCCTGTTCTTGGACAGACGAGTAGATAAAAAACTGAATGTTATTCATTATGCTAGTAAAACTCTTGATGCTGCTCAAAGAAATTATGCTACTACTGAAAAAGAATTGTTAGTCGTAGTCTTTGCTTGTGATAAGTTTAGATCTTATATCGTTGATTCAAAAGTTACTATTCATACCGATCATGCCTGCAATCAGTATACCTTATGCAAAAGAAAGATGCTAAGCCAAGGCTTATTAGATGGGTACTTCTGTTGCAAGAATTTGATTTACATATTGTAGATAGGAAAGGTGCCGATAATCCCGTTGTCGATAATTTGTCTAGATTGGAAAATATTGCTTATGATCCTGTTCTCGTTAATGATGGTTTTCCAAATGAACAATTGGATGTAATAAAGGTGAACTCGCGAGACAGTCCTTGGTATGCTGATTATGCTAACTTTATTGTTTCCAAGTACTCCCTCCGTTCTTTTTTAATTGACTCAGATTTAGTACAAAGTTGTACTAAATCTGAGTCAATTAAAAGAGAACGGAGGGAGTACTTGCCTCCAACCTTTTCAACTCAGCAAAGGAGGAAATTCTTTTATGACTTGAGGCATTATTTTTGGGATGACCCACACTTATATAAAGAAGGAGTGGATGGTATTCTGCGAAGATGTGTTCCCGAATATGAGCAACAAGAGATATTGAGTAAATGTCATGGTAGTGCTTATGGAGGACATCACGCCGGAGATAGAACCGCGCAAAAGGTTCTACAATCAGGTTTTTATTGGCCAACTCTCTTCAAAGATGCAAGGAAGTTTATTTTATCTTGTGATGAATGTCAAAGGGTTGGTAATATCTCCAGACGCAATGAAATGCCTATGAATTATACTCTTGTTATTGAACCATTTGATTGTTGGGGATTTGACTTCATGGGACCTTTTCCTTCTCGAAGGTAACACTCATATACTTGTTTCTGTTGATTATGTTACTAAATGGGTGGAAGCCATACCTACAAAAAGTGCCGATGGTGAGACCTCTTTAAGAATGCTTTTAGACATTATTTTTCCTAGATTTGGAGTTCCTAGATATATTATGACAGATGGAGGTTCTCATTTTATTCATGGTGGTTTTAGAAAAACTCTTGCTAAATATGGTATTAATCATAGAATTTCCTCCGCTTATCATCCTCAAACTAGTGGGCAAGTAGAACTATCAAATAGAGAAATTAAATCTATCTTGCAAAAGACTGTTAATAAAACTAGAAAGAATTGGGCTAGTAAATTGAAGGAAGCACTATGGGCTTATAGAACTGCTTATAAAAACCCCATGGGAATTTCACCTTATAAAATGGTTTATGGAAAAGCTTGTCATTTACCTTTAGAACTAGAGCACAAAGCTTATTGGGCTGTAAGAGAACTTAATAAAGATTTCAAACTTGCCGGTAAGAAGAGATTGCTACAATTGAGTTCTTTAGATGAATGGAGAAGTGAAGCATATGAAAATGCTAAACTCTTTAAAGAGAAAGTTAAGAAATGGCATGATAGAAGGATTATCAAAAGAGAGTTTAATATTGGGGATAAAGTCCTATTGTATCGGCCTCGTCTCGGATTCTTTGCGGGGAAATTACTCTCGAAATGGGAAGGACCATATGTTGTTGAGGAGGTGTATCGTTCAGGAGCAATTAAAATTAGTTCTCTCCAAGGCAATGCCACACAAGTGGTGAATGGACAAAGACTCAAGCATTATATCTCGTGTGATTCTTATAATGTAGATGTTGATGTTATTCGAGTGGAAACACCAGAGGCTTTCATCAAAGGTCAAATTGACAATCCGCTGTAACTCGACTTTGAATAGGTAACAATGACAGTAATAAAAAGTTCGCGATTTACTTTCCGAACAATGTTTTTGCTGTTTTTGGAAAATATGAAAAATTACGAGATCGAAACGGAGTGCAGGAGACGCACGAGGGCGTGCCCCCATAGGCCGGCGCGGCCAGGCCTTGGCCCGCACCGCCCTATGAGCTGGCCGCCTCGTCGCCCCTTTCCGACTCCGGTTCGACTCTGGTACTTTCCTTATGACATAAAAATTCCTGCTATATAATCCCCCGGACCCCTAGAGGTCCGTATATCGTTTTCTCGACGTGTTTTGTTTCGAGCTGTTTCTGTCAGGATCTATTTTCAATCTAGGAGCACCATGGCCTCCAACAACAAGGGCTAGTGGCTTCATCCACTTATCCAATAATTTTGCAAAAAGAGCTGGCAATGGGGTTCCCATGGTATGTGATTGTTGGACGGCACCCGAGGATTCGGTTAGCCATGGCTTGAGAAAGCAAAGGTTGGGAGGAGTGTCATCTAAATAAAACTAAAATAAAAAGGCACTCCTTCATGGTATGAGATTGTTGGCGAGCACCCGAGGATTCGGTTAGCCATGGTTTGTGAAAGTAAGGTTGGAAGGGGTGCCACCCAAAATGAAAATGTCTTAATGGGAGCCGCTCTTTGAGAGTTTGTCCGGCAAGGGGTTAGAGTACTCGCTACCGATCGTTGACAACAACAAACACTTCTCAAAATATTACTTTTATTCTCTTTATATGATTTCAAAACTGAAAAGCTCTAGCACATGATTTAATCCCCGCTTCCTCTCGCGAAGGGCCTGTCTTTTACTTTATGTTGAGTCAGTAAACCTATTTCCCTCCATCTCAAGCAAGCATTTGAGTTGTTGTGATCAAACCATTATATTGTGATTTACTTCATCATGTCTTTTACTCTTCCTTGTTTAGTACAAGTTTTATCTGAATGCATATGGTTTTGAAAGTTATCAATGATCATTATGATTGAGTATGCAAGATGAGCCATATAAACTTTAACATGAGAGCGCTGCTCGATAGATAAGAATAACCTGTTAATTGTTCTCTGACCAAGAACGAAGTTTGCCATCACCAACTATGACTTCTTATGCACCTTTATTTGTGATTACCTTATACTTGTTTCAAGTTGAGTTATATGAGGAAGTTGTTCACTAGAATGTCTTGTGTGAATGAATATGATGCTTCTTGTCCGTATTTGATTTATCGACTCTTCACTCCATAAACATGTGGTCCTGTTTACCGATTTCGGCTTCGCTTGGGGACAAGCGAAGTCTAAGCTTGGGGGAGTTGATACGTCCAATTTGCATCACTATTTTATATCATAATTTGTTGTTATTCATTGATATATTTCATATTTGGAGATAATACTTATGTTATTTCATCTATTTTGCATGTTTCATGATTATTGGAGGATCGCGCACCGGAGTCGGATTCTTCGGAAAAAGCGCCGTCGAATGCAATATTTCGGAAGATCAACAGTTGACGGAAATTATATGAAAAATCCTATTTTTCCGTAAGACGAAGGGAGCCGGAAGGGGAGCCGAGGGGACCCGAGGTGGGCCCACCCCATAGGCCGGCGCGGCCCAAGGCCCGGCCGCGCCGCCTGTGAGGAGGGGGCCCACAGCCCCCTCTCGCCTCCTTTCTTCGCGTACGCCTTCGTCCCGAAAACCTAAGCTCCAGGGGTACATCGCGAAGAGCCACAGCCCGCCTCTCGCGGGAGGAGAACACCGAGAGAAAAGAACTCTCCGGCAGGCTGAGATCCGCCGGGAAATTCCCTCCCGGAGGGGGAAATCGACGCCATCGTCACCGTCATCGAGCTGGACATCATCTCCATCACCATCATCATCATCTTCATCATCATCACCGCCGTCTCCACCGCTGCACGCCGTCACCGCTGTAACAATTTGGGTTTGATCTTGATTGTTTGATAGGGGAAACTCTCCCGGTGTTGATTTCTACTTGTTATTGATGCTATTGAGTGAAACCATTGAACCAAGGTTTATGTTCAGATTGTTATTCATCATCATATCACCTCTGATCATGTTCCATATGATGTCTCGTGAGTAGTTCGTTTAGTTCTTGAGGACATGGGTGAAGTCTAAATGTTAGTAGTGAAGTATGGTTGAGTAATATTCAATGTTATGATATTTAAGTTGTGGTGTTATTCTTCTAGTGGTGTCGTGTGAACGTCGACTACACGACACTTCACCTTTATGGGCCTAGGGGAATGCATCTTGTACTCGTTTTCCAATTGCGGGGTTGCCGGAGTGACAGAAACCTGAGCCCCCGTTGGTATATCGATGCAGGAGGGATAGCAGGATCTCAGAGTTTAAGGTCGTGGTTAGATTTATCTTAATTACTTTCTTGTAGTTGCGGATGCTTGCAAGGGGTATAATCACAAGTATGTATTAGTCCTAGGAAGGGCGGTACATTAGCATAGGTTAACCCACACAACACTTATCAAAACAATGAAGATTAATTAGCCGTATGTAGCGAAAGCACTAGACTAAAATCACGTGTGTCCTCGAGAACGTTTGGTTATTATAAGTAAACAAACCGGCTTGTCCTTTGTGCTAAAAAGGATTGGGCCACTCGCTGCAATTATTACAATCGCACTTTACTTACTCGTACTTTACTCATCTGTTACATCAAAACCCCCTGAATACTTGTCTGTGAGCATTTACAGTGAATCCTTCATTGAAACTTCTTGTCAACACCTTCTGCTCCTCGTTGGGATCGACATTCTTACTTATCTAAGATACTACGATACACCCCCTATACTTGTGGGTCATCAGGGGTGCACCTTTGTGGAGCTCTATCGAGGAAGAAGGTGAGGCTTTCCTTCGTGGTGTGGTCGTCTAGTCTCTTGTGTGAGGCTAGCACCTCCTCAACGCAGACGTACTCCCTTTTGTGGGAGGAACTGCGGGAAACAAACCTCGCCTCGTCTCCGCGCCCTCCGGTTGTCCCGCTCCTTACTCTTACTATCTTGTGATTGTTCCTTTGCTTGTTGTACTTGTCTAGGATCATTGTAGGAACACCACCATCGTTAAAGCTATCATATTTATCTTCCGTTGCACTAAAAATTGAAAAAGGATAAAACTTGACATAGTGCCCATTCACCCCCCTCTTGTTCTCTACGATCCATTCAACAATGTTTCTACTCCTAATGCAAAGCGTGCAAAACTGTCTGAAACTGCTGAAACTGCTTGTGATAAAAGTGCTGAAAATTTTCAAAATATTGGGGACAATGATCCCATTGATGTAGATCATAATGTTTTAGATTTTGATGATTGTCATATCTCTGAAGTTATTAAGTTCTTACAAAAACTTGCTAGAAGTCCTAATGCTAGTGCTATAAATTTGGCCTTTACAAAACATATTACAAATGCTCTCATTAAAGCTAGAGAAGAGAAATTAAAACTTGAAGCTTCTATTCCTAGGAAGTTGGAAGATGGTTGGGAGCCCATCATTAAGATGAAAGTCAATGATTTGATTGTAATGCTTTATGTGATCTTGGTGCAAGTATTTCTGTTATGCCTAAGAAACTCTATAATATGCTTGACTTGCCACCATTGAAAAATTGTTATTTGGATGTTAATCTTGCTGATAATTCTACAAAGAAACCTTTGGGGAGGATTGATAATGTTCACATTACGGTTAACAATAACCTTGTCCCTGTTGATTTTGTTGTCTTGGATATCGAATGCAATGCATCTTGTCCTATTATTTTGGGAAGACCCTTTCTTCGAACTGTTGGTGCTGTTATTGATACGAAGGAAGGAAATATTAAGTATCAATTTCCTCTTAAGAAAGGTATGGAACACTTCCCTAGAAAGATAATGAAGTTACATTTTGATTCTATTATTAGAACAAATTATGATGTTGATGCTTCATCTCTTGATAATACTTGATTCACACTTTCTGCGCCTAGCTGAAAGGCGTTAAAGAAAAGCGCTTATGGGAGACAACCCATTATTTTACTTCTGCACTTTTGTTTTATATTTGAGTCTTGGAAGTTGTTACTACTGTAGCAACCTCTCCTTATCAT
This sequence comes from Lolium rigidum, assembly GCF_022539505.1. NCBI lineage: Eukaryota > Viridiplantae > Streptophyta > Magnoliopsida > Poales > Poaceae > Lolium > Lolium rigidum. The sequence goes on along the minus strand of NC_061508.1, from coordinate 240,340,268 downwards.
ATTGTTGTGCCAAGTAAAGTCTCTAATAGTAAAGTTGATACTAGATTTGGATTGCTGCGCGTAAACAGCATTTCTACCTGTCACGAATTTGAGTAGATCTCTCTGTAGAAGAATCAAAAAAATCTGCCAATTTACATGCGTGATCCTCAGATATGTACGCAACTTTCATTAGTTTTGAGTTTTTTCATCTGAGCCTGTTAATAGCCTCTAAAAAATTCGTCTTTATGGAATGTTCTGTTTTGACAGATTCTGCCTTTTATTTCGCATTGCCTCTTTTGCTATGTTGAATGGATTTATTTGTTCCATTAACTTTCAGTAGCTTTGGGAAATGTCCAGAAGTGTTAAGAATGATTATGTCCTCTCTGAATATGTGAATTTTTGATTATGCACTAACCCTCTAATGAGTTTGTTTTGAGTTTGGTGTGGAGGAAGTTTTCAAGGATCAAGAGAGGAGGATGATACAATATGATCAAGAAGATTGAAAAGTCTAAGCTTGGGGATGCCCCTTGGTTCATCCCTGCATATTTCAAGAAGACTCAAGCATCTAAGCTTGGGGATGCCCAAGGCATCCCCTTCTTCATCGACAACTTATCAGGTCACCTCTAGTGAAACTATATTTTTATTCCGTCACATCTTATGTGTCTTACTTGGAGCGTATGTTTGCTTTAGTTTTTGTTTTTGTTTGAATAAAATCGGATCCTAGCATTCTTTGTGTGGGAGAGAGACACGCTCCGCTGTTTCATATGAACACTGGTGTTCTTAGCTTTACTTTTAATGTTCATGGCGAAGGTTGAAACTGCTTCGTTCATTGTTATTTGGTTGGAAACGGAAAATGCTTCATGTGGTAATTGGTATATTGTCTTGAATAATTTGATACTTGGCAATTGTTGTGCTCAAATAGATCATATTTAAGCTCTTGCATCATGTACTTTGCACCTATTAATGAAGAACTACCACAGATCTTGTTGAAATTTGTTTTGCATGATTGGTCTCTCTAAAGTCTAGATATTTTCTGGTGAAGTGTTTGAACAACAAAGAAGACAGTGTAGAGTCTTATAATGCTTGCAATATGTTCTTATGTAAGTTTTGCTGTACCGGTTCATACTTGTGTTTGTTTCAAACAACCTTGCTAGCCAAAGCCTTGTACTGAGAGGGAATACTTCTCGTGCATCCAAATCCTTGAGCCAAAACCTATGCCATTTGTGTCCACCATACCTACCTACTATGTGGTATTTCTCTGCCATTCCAAAGTAAATTACTTGAGTTCTACCTTTAAAATTTCAATCCTTGTCTTTGCAATACATAGCTCATGGGAAAATAGCCTTAAAACTATTGTGGTAAAGAATATGTAGCTTATGTATCTTATTTCTTATAAGTTGCTTGTTGAGCGGTAACCATGTTTCTGGGGACACCACCAACTATTACACCTTTGTTGAATATCATGTGAGTTGCTATGCATGTTCGTCTTGTCTGAAGTAAGGGCGATTTATCATGATCAAATGGTTTGAGTATGCATATTGTTAGAGAAGAACATTGGGCCGCTAACTAAAGCCATGAATCATGGTGGAAGTTTCAGTTTGGACATTAATCCTCAATCTCTTATTAGAATATTATCTATTGTTGAATGCTTATGCATTAAAGAGGAGTCCATTATCTCGTTTTCTATGTTGTCCCGGTATGGATGTCCTTAGTTGAGATCTATCAAAAACGAGAAATCAAATGCGATTTATCTCCTTGGACCTTTGTACAGGCGGCATAGAGATACCCCTTTGTGACACTTGGTTGAAACATATGTTATGCAATGATAATCCATGTAAATCCAAGCTAATTAGGACAAGGTGCGAGCACTATTGGTATTCTATGCATGAGGCTTGCAACTTATAGGATGTCTTATGCATAACACATATGAATTATTACTACCGTTGACAAAATTGTTTCTATGTTTTCAAAATAAAAGCTCTAGCACAAAAATAGTAATCCATGCTTCCCTCTGCGAAGGGCCCATTCTTTTACTTTATGTTGAGTCAGTTTACCTACTTCTTTCTATCTTAGAAGCAAACACTTGTGTCAACCGTGTGCATTGATTCCTACATACTTGCTTATTTGCATTCATCATATTACTTTGTGTTGACAATTATCCATGAGATATACATGTTGAAGTTGAAAGCAACCGCTGAAACTTATATCTTCCTTTGTGTTGCTTCAAAACTTTCTACTAAGAATTTATTGCTTTATGGGTTAACTCCTATGCAAGTCTTACTGATGCTTGTCTTGAAAGTACTATTCATGAAAAGTCTTTGCTATATGATTCAGTTGTTTGGTCATTGTCTTTATCATTGCTTCGAATCACTTCATTCATCTCATATGCTTTACAATAGTATTGATCAAGATTATGATAGCATGTCACTTCAGAAATTATCCTTGTTATCGTTTACCTACTCGAGGGCGAGTAGGAACTAAGCTTGGGGATGCTTGATACGTCTCAAACGTATCTATAATTTCTTATGTTCCATGCTAGTTTTATGACAATACTCACATGTTTTATACACGCTTTACATCATTTATATGAATTTTCCGGCACTAACCTATTAACGAGATACCGAAGCGCAAGTTCCTGTTTTGTGCTGTTTTTGGTTTCAGAAATCCTACACAGGAAATATTCTCGGAATTGTACGAAACGAACGCCAGGGTCTTATTTTTCCACGGAGCTTCCAGAAGACCGAAGAGGATACGAAGTGGGGCCACGAGGCGCCCTAACCATAGGGCGGCGCGGTCAAGGAGGGGCCTGCGCCGGCCTATGGTGTGGGGCCCCCGTGCCTCCTCCGACTCTGCCCTTCCGCCTACTTAAACTCTCCGTTGCGAAAACCCTATTACCGAGAGCCACGATACGGAAAAAGTTCCAGAGACGCCGCCGCCGCCAATCCCATCTCGGGGGATTCAGGAGATCGCCTCCGGCACCCTGCCGGAGAGGGGAATCATCACCGGAGGGCTCTACATCACCATGCCCGCCTCCGGACTGATGCGTGAGTAGTTCATCCTTGGACTATGGGTCCATAGCAGTAGCTAGATGGTTGTCTTCTCCTCATTGTGCTATCATGTAGATCTTGTGAGCTGCCTATCATGATCAAGATCATCTATTTGTAATGCTACATGTTGTGTTTCTTGGGATCCGATGAATATGGAATACTATGTCAAGTTGATTATTGATCTATCATATATGTGTTGTTTATGTTTTTGCATGCTCTCCTTTGCTAGTAGAGGCTCTGGCCAAGTTGATACTTGTGACTCCAAGAGGGAGTATTTATGCTCGATAGTGGATTCATGCCTCCATTGAATCTGGGACGATGATGAGAAAGTTCTAAGGTTGTGGATGTGCTTGTTTCCACTAGGGATAAAACATCAATGCTTTGTCTAAGGATATTTGTGTTGATTACATTACGCACCATACTTAATGCAATTGTCTGTTGTTTGCAACTTAATATCGGAAGGGGTGCGGATGCTAACCCGAAGGTGGACCTTTTAGGCATAGATGCATGCTGGATAGCGGTCTATGTACTTTGTCGTAATGCCCTAAGTAAATCTCATAGTAGTCATCATGATATGTATGTGCATTGTTATGCCCTCTCGATTTGTCAATTGCCCAACTGTAATTTGTTCACCCAACATGCTATTTCTTATTGGAGAGACACCACTAGTGAACTGTGGACCCTGGTCCATTCTTTTACATCTGAAATACAATCAACTGCAATCTATGTTCTCTGTTGTTCTTCACAAGCAAACATCATTCTCCACACCATACGTTTAATCCTTTGTTTACAGCAAGCCGGTGAGATTGACAACCTCACTGTTAAGTTGGGGCAAAGTATTTTGGTTGTGTTCTGCAGGTTCCACGTTGGCGTCGGAATCCCTGGTGTTGCGCCGCACTACACTCCTTCACCAACAACCTTCACGTGGCCTTCATCTCCTACTGGTTCGACAAACTTTGTTTCATATTGAGGGAAACTTGCTGCTATACGCATCACACCTTCCACTTGGGGTTCCCAACGGACGTGTGCTTCACGCGTTATCAGCGGCAAAGGGGGCAAGGGCAAGAACAAGGACAAGGAAGAAGACAGTTCCGAGGCGATGGATGAGGATGATGCTTCGCCGGATCCCAAGGACGGATCCGCAACTAAAACCAACCCCTTCGTCAAAAAGAGTGCGGGCGCATACCACACTGAAAGAGCAAAGTCTAAACCCCGTGTTTTGTGTGTTCGATGACAACACTTGAGTTATCTCACCGTGTGCCTTGAGTATCATTGCTAGATTTGCAAGTGCACGGTGACCTCGCTGGACACGTCAAGATCGGAGGACTGAAGTGTAGTTATAGGTTTTCTGGTTTTGTGTGTGTATCGCGAGGTGCCATGGCTGGAGAGAAAAAGGGGAGAAAACCAGTTTTAGCCAGGCCGGTACTACCGGTACCTGTAGCGGTAGTACTGCTACCCCTATAGGTACAGCCCCACGGTACCGCTCTGAGTTCTGCGCTGAAATTGTCCCACAATACGAGTTGCGGTACCTGGAGCGGTAGTACCACTCACGAGCGGTAGTACCGCCCACGGTACCGCCCAGGTACCGTAACTAGTTACGGCAGTACCGCTCTGGTACCGCTCCGGTACCGCTTTGGATCCAGTAAGGTTTGGACCCCATTGCGGTACCTCGAGCGGTACCTCTAGCGGTAGTACCGCTCGCGTCCACATGGACCAGATCTGGGGAATTCGAACTCAGAGCGGTAGTACCGCTTAGGCGAAAACTGGACATAACGGTTGGATTTGGAGGAGCCTATATAAGGGCCCCTTCTTCCCCAACTCGTTTTTATCTCTTCTCTCTCTCTCTCTCCTCCATTGTTGCTGAGCTTAATCCTTGAGGATCTCCCCAACCATCCAACCAATCTTGCTCAAATTTTGAGGAGTGGTGGAGGAGACCCCGATCTATATTTCTACCAAGAGAGATTTCACCAATACTTGCTATTCCTTAGTGGATCTTGGTGTTAGGGTTCCTATTGTCGGACATTGGAGGAAGTGCATCCATGGAGGCTAGCTTGGTGTTGTACTAGCTCCATGGGTTGTTGGGAGCCTCCTTGTGGTGTGGAGCTCGCCCCAACCTTGTGAAGGAATCACCGCCTCGACCGGTGCCTTAGTGGAGAAGGGGAGCACCTTCGTGGAGCTCTCTCGAGGAAGAAGGTGAGGCCTTCCTTCGTGGTGTGGCCGTCTAGCCTCTTGTGTGAGGCTAGCACCTCCTCAACGCAGACGTACTCCCTTTTGTGGGAGGAACTGCGGGAAACAAACCTCGCCTCGTCTTCGCGCCCTCCGGTTGTCCCGCTCCTTACTCTTACTATCTTGTGATTGTTCCTTTGCTTGTTGCACTTGTTCTAGGATCATTGTAGGATCACCAACACCACTAAAGCAATCACCTTTACCTTCCGTTGCACTAAAATTGAAAAAGATTAAAACTTGACGTAGCAACCATTCACCCCCCTCTTGTTCGCTACGATCCATTCAATTGGTATCAGAGCAAGGTTTTCTTGCTCGGGCTTTACCGCCTAAGAAATGGCCGAACAAGATGCGGGTGTGGCGAATGGGTCACCTTCCCTTGTGCCACCCGCTCCATCATCTCCCTCCGATACCACAACGGCTACGTTGGATGACCTCAAGAAATTGGAGTCATCCATCGTTAGCCAAATGAAGGCGATGATGATGGAGTTGGTTGCTCAAAAACCAAACCCTAGTGTTGATCCTAAAGCAAGTGCCGAGGATCCCCCACCAAAAGCTAACTCCTTTCCTCTTGTTGATTTTGTCGCGCAAGCGACAAAAGATCCACAAAAGGAAGGGCTTGGGGAGACCGGCACTTCAACAAAGGGGAAGGATGAGACACCGGTTGCGGTACGTCTAGGGGGTTATCATGAGGTGCCACCACCAAGTGATTACACCATAAATGTTCCAATACCTATGCCACATATCTTGTCGCATGGTTCACCACCGTTACTTGAGTCAAATAACTTTGAAAATTGGCAATTCTTAATGCGTTCACATGTGCGCAGCGCATCTACCGAGCTTTGGCGCATCATTGAGGAAGGCTACTCACCACGAGACCCAAAGAGCTTGACAAGAAGAGATGTGGTGGATGACCAACTCAACGCCACCGCAATCAACATGATTCACATGGCCGTCACGCCAAAGGACCGCGCTCATATCCGCTCGCTCAAGACCGCCAAGGAAGCATGGGATAAACTCGACAAGCTCTTCCTCGGAAATGAGAGCATCCAAAGCTCTCGTTTCGATGAAGTCAACAACATGGCCGACAATTTCGTCATGGAGCAACGTTTGTGGATAACCATTGGATCAAGCGCAAGTTCTACAACGCTCTCCTCCCTTATGAGGAAGTGAAGTTGACGGCCATCCGCCAAAACGCCTCCTTCTGTGCTATGACATCCGATGAAGTTCTTAGCGAAGTCATCGCTTTGGACATCTCCAAGAAGAATGCGGAGGATCTTGTTGCTCGCGCCCACAACACACGCAAGCCCAACCTTGCATTGAAGATGAAGGTACATGAGGCTAGTGAAACCGATGAGGATCCCATTGAGTGGGGACCGGATGATCTCAAGATAAATTATCATGAGCACATGGCTCTCGCCGCCAAGAAATTTTGGGATGGAAACAAGTCCCGAAGCACAAGACCAAGAAGATCACGTGATTCTCCAAGAAGTTTCTCCAAGAGCCCAAGGGAGGGGCAAAGGGGAAGAACATGCTACAATTGCGGCGACAAGAATCATTTTGTCGCGGATTGTATGTTTGAGAGAAGAGAAGATCATGGTGGAAGGCTTATCCGCAAGGAAAAGTTCAAGTCACTCTCCAAAGGATTCTCCAAGTTCTCCCCCAAGGCCGATGACGACAAGGTCTCCTTCACCAAGAAGCCTAGAGCCTTCATCATTCGAGAAGAATACTCCTCCGATGAGGATGAAGAACGTGGGGACAAGAGCTCCAACAAGGAAGGAGAGGGAGTGGCCGCCATCGCCATTACCACTCCCTCTATCTCCCTCTTCGACTTTCCAAATGAGAACCTCGCCACCAACAATGCTCATTGCCTTATGGCAAAGGCATCCACGGAGGTAAAATCCACCTCCAAACCATCATCCTTGACTAATGCCCTATATATTGATGATGCCACTAGTCTCACCGTTAAACGTGAGATTATGGGTTTGGATTATTTTCTCACTAACATGCAAGGGGATACCAAGACTCATGTTGGGGCTCTCTTGAGCCAACTTGGTGCGGCACAAGACCTTATAGAGGAGAAGGAGAGGTTGGAAAGGGAAGCGACAAATGAGATTGCCTCTCTCAAAGAAGAGCTTGAAGATGAACAAAATTTGCGCATGTCTCTTGAAGCTAGTGTCATCGTACTTGAAGACTCCAACAAGGCTTTTGTCTCCCAACTCATCAAGGACCGAGACCATGCTCTTGGTTTGATGGGTGAGATCAAAAAGAAGATGCTCTCTCTCTGAGGAAGCTAACAAAGAGAAAGATGATGAAGACCCCAACTCTTGCCATGACAAGCTTGTTGATCAAGTTGCTTCCTTGAGAAAGCACAATGCTCTTCTTTTGGAGGTCAATGCTCTTCAAGAAGAAGCCTTGGATGAATATTACCGCTTGTGCAAAGAGAAGACCTCATGTTGCAACCATGAAGAAGAAATTGCCACTCTTGAGACCACCAAGGCCAAGCTATTGAGTTTGAGTAGCATGCAAGAAGAGTCTTTGGTGGAATGTCTTCGCATGAGCAAGGAGAAGGCCACTTGTTGTGATCATGAGGAAGAAATAGCCGCCTTGAAGAGGAGGGAAGCCAAGCTCATGGAGGTCAATTCCATGCAAGAGGAAGCATTGAAGGAGTATTTTCCTTTGAGCAAGGACCGTGCGTGTGGCACTCATGAAAGTGACATTGCCAAGTTGGAGAGTGACAAGCGTATACTCATGAAGATGAATGCTCTCCAAGAAGAAGCCTTGATGGAACATTTCCGGGTGAACAAAGCAAAGGAAGTCCAAGTGTTTGATATTTGTCATCCACACCCGGAGCGTGAAGATGAAGTCAATCGTTTGAAGGCCAAGATTGATAGGCTCCAAGTTCAAACCAAGTACTTGGAAGGAGTCATTGGAGCCAAAGAGGGCTCTTGCAATGAAGGAGGAGTGGCTACCAAGCCAAAGAGGAAGAGGAATAAGAGGACCAAGAAGAAGAAGAACAAGGAGAACATGGAGATCAACCTTGAGGAGAGCGATGCTAGCTCAAGAAGGGATGGAGTACCCAACTCCGCCTCGAAGGGTTTCGCCGGCTCTAACAACCCTTCTCATGTTCTTTTTATTGATTACTATGGACATATTTGTGCTCGCTTTATTGGTCCTCGAGAGGACAATGTTGATTGGACTATTTGGGTTCCCAAACCCCTTGTTACTAACATGCTAGGACCCATTGAAAAATGGGTACCTAAATCCAAGACTTGATTCCTTGTAGGACTATGCTTCCGGTGGTGCTAAATGGGTGGTTGATAGTGGAGCCACAAGTCATATGACCGGAAGCAAGAATATTGCTTGTCGACCTCGAGCCTTCTTACTCTACCGTATCATATGGCGACAACACGTGCTCTAAGGTATTGGGTCTTGGCAAGGTGGTGGTAACACCCGACATCTCACTTGTGAATGTCCTCCTTGTCGAGACCCTTGGTTACAACTTACTCTCCGTTCATCAAATTGCTCGCATGGGTCTATGTACTTTCTTTGATGAACATATGGTGGTCCTCTTGTGGAGCAAGACACTCCGTGTAGCTTTTGTTGGATATGTAGAGAACAGATTATATGTTGTTGACTTCTCCGGAAAGACAACATCTTCCGCTCTTTGCCTATTCGCCAAAGGTGACAAGGGTTGGTTATGGCATCGCCGACTAGCCCATGTCAACATGAGGACTTTGCAAAGTCTCCACAAGGGTGGCCACATTCTCGGACTAAAAGAAGATGTCTCTTTTTGTAAAGATCGTGTTTGTAGGGCTTGCGTACAAGGAAAAATGCATGGAGCTCCTCACAAGGCCAAGACTATCATCTCTACCACAAGATGCTTGGAGCTCTTACATGTTGATCTCTTCGGTTGCAGTGCAGCAATGTTTGCTTGGCGTTCAGCTCTCTCGACTTCTCGGTCTGCCATCATCGTCTGCAGCAGTTGCATCATGGCATCTTGGGTGGTGTTGCGGGTTGGTGGGGCCATCTGAACATTGAGGTAGATGATAAGATAAGGGGGAAATTTCTAGGGTTTGTTTTGTGAAAATTTTATAAAGTTCATAAATTGAAAACTTGAGTAGTGTTGCGGGGGTAAAAACCAACAACACTTTTTCATTCATACCAAACATCACATATTACAAAGCTAAACACACCGTTGGTTTGAAGAACCATTCATCGCTCTACGATACAAGGGGATCTTGATACAACTCACACCTACTTAAGTGCTTGGGTGATACTACTCTTCAGGGTGGAATTCTGCGTCTTCACGGGTAATGTGCTTGGCGAGAGGCGAGGGCGTTGTCCAAATCCCTGAGGGTTTTGTACATCTTGAAGTCCTGGTGTGCTACATAGTGGTTCATCTCCGTGTGCGGGGGCATGGTCATCGGTCTTCCCATGGAGTCATGTCTTGGGTAGTAGATGAAGCGAGTGTTCTTGATCTTGTTCTCATTTTGCCCACACAAACGGGAAATTGCTTCTTGCATAGCTCTGACTAGTCCTTCCTTCCAAGTGTTTCCCGTTACAGAAAACCAGATGGTTTCCCATACCGGGCTCCAAGCTTTCTTCGTAGATCAGTGGAAACTTCCCACCGAGGTGGTTCTCCGGAGTGGTTTTTGAGGGGTATTCCGAAGAACTCGGGATACGGGTGTCCTAGATAGTCCACTAGTTGCTTCAAATCCTTTTCGAACCTTAGGTCGCCTCCGGGACCAAGCTGATAAAACTCCCATTGGTACTTCATCTGTGAGCAATGAGGATGATTAAGTTAAAGAAGTGATCAAGTGTGCAAAATTTTATGTACAATTACAAAGAAAAGTAGAGCATGAATTTCTCACTTGAAAAAAGATCTCAAGGGTAAGAGTGGGAAATAACTTTTCAGAAATATTTACTTCCTTTGTTTTGAAACTAAGTTTTTCGGACGTCCATTCTAACTAGGGTCTCCTAAGGTCAACAATGGCTCTGATACCAACTTGTCAACACCCGGATTTTTAAGTCCAGATGCCTATTATGCCATACATCGCAATCCCAGGAATATTGTTGTTGCGAGACATAATAGTTGAATATCATAGAGTCATCATTTATTACAACACATAATCGTCTTACAAGGGTGGATCACATGATCCAATATTACAATAGTAGTTGATCTATTGATCAACGAACATCACAAATAGCGGAAGCGAAGTAGTAGTGGCGATCTAATCCACAGGCCAACGCTTGACGTCAGGAGCGGTCCTAGTTGTCGTAGACGTCCTGCGGTCCATCTTCCTCGTACTGCTGTTCACCTTCATAGTCTGGCCATTTGAATAGCCAGGGACAAAGCCATGAGTACTTTTAAAGTACTCGCAAACTAATACTAGTGTAAGCACCATTAATTATAGTAAGGGGATACTAAGCTCTAGGTTTATTTGCATAAAGCCAAGTTTATTTCATAAACATTTAGAAAAGACTCTTGATTTGCTAAACTAACTCAAGTGGGAACATTAGTGTCATTCCCACAACTCTGTTGTGATTCCATTTAAAGTCACCATTCCCCTTTCAAATTCAAGTCACAAGTCACATGTCACATTTTTGAAAAATGGTCTGATGACGGAACAGTATGGCCTTTCCAACCGTCCATAACCGTGGACACGGCTATTCGAATAGTTCTACACTCTGCAGAGGTCGTACACTTGTGCCACAACATTTGCAATAATCCGTCAGGGTTAACTGGCCCTGATTTATCATACTCCGTATGCGGACTACCAACCATAACCTTTCACTTACATACTCTAGTATGAGCACCTCTCCCCATGAGCTTGGCCTCCCGGTGAAAACCGTAGTCGACCCGGAACTCGCACGAGGCTTGGGCCGGACATTCACCTCATTCCACATCATATCGCATCGTTTTGTTTGTTGTAGAGGCAGCCTTCGGCCTAACCCCAATGACGCTTGTTCGGAGGGAACCCATACTAAAGCACATAAATTTCTAGTTAAGCCCTTACCCATATTGGGTATTGTGGGGGTACTTTCAAATTGGAATGGTATCGCATCCGAACCCAACCATCAGTTTTTGTAAAATTCACCAAGTCATTCACAAGTCATATTCACCTTCAAAGTCTTTCAATAGAATGAATCATCATTCCAAGGTTTTCAAAGTCATTTCATTTCACATGATCCCATCTAGAGTAATCAATTTTATTTATTCAGCAATAGCAACTAGTCATGAGGGGTGCTAACTAGCTTTTCTTGCTCTAGGCTAACTTTGATGCTCTTGTTCTACTCTATATCTAAACCAAGTGAATCATGAATCAAAAAGTAAACTTTGATAAACAAAATTTAGAAAAGCTTGTAAAGTAAAAACTTGGGATAGGAGCATTAAGCATAAAGTAAACATAATGGTGCCTTGCTCTTGTAGAGCTTTGCACAAGGGAACCTTGCAAGAGTGTTAGCTTGCAAGAATATTAGCTTGCATTAGTCTAGCTTGCCTTGATTGGTGAGGTGATCAAAGTTTTCTGGCTCTTCCTCCTGGTAGAATACCTCCTCCTCTTGATAGTCTCCGGTACTAGCGTCTATAAATGAATACGAGGTACACAATCACTAATCAACACTTAAGTAATCTTAATTAGCCTTATTGGCTCACCCAATTGATCTAGTATCACTACTTAACATCTACTTACACATTAAGCTAGGGTTTCCTTATTTAATAATAGGAAAATAATTTCCTCTCATTGAAAGTTGAAATTAGGGTTTCTCTTGGTTTGGAGAAATAATTTCATCTCATTGAATTTTCTTAAGATTTAATATTCTCAAATAACCAGGGATGATCCCATGTTGACCAAGGTCAACACTTCACACTTAGTATTTGAGAAAAGTGATTTAAATGAGATTCATCATCTCATGTGATTTAAATAACCAGTGCAATTTAAATACTATGTTGATTTAAATTCTACAAGTGAGCAAGTATGAGCCTAAGCATTTAAAGGTCAACACATTACTTCATATCACTTGTGAGAATGATTTAAATGAGGTGCTACACCTCATTGGTTTTAAATTCCTAAAATTGGAAATAGTTTAAATGGGCTAGTATTGACTACATAGCCAATATTTTGATTCTAGCCCATGATCATGCAAAACAACTATGCTATATTTTTGCATAAACAATTAGATTATGTCAAATGTGAATTATTAGAGTTGGAATCAACTCAAAATCATTTATAGATAATTTTTAGTATTTATTTGAAGTTAGAAAAGGCCCTGCCTTGTTATTTTTATCAATTAAATTCTACAAATAATTTGCAAGTGAGGCCAGTGGAATTATTTAGATAATTTCATGAGCTTTCCAAATATATAAAATTGGTTAAATTTGGTGTAGTAGATTTCAAACTATTCAATTTTGAAGTGGGCAGCAGTATTGGATTTGAACAAAATAGATTAAATAGAATTTGAATTACTGGGCCACGCGGGAAAACCTAACGGGCCGAAACGAGGGGGAAAGGACTGGGCTGGCCCAACTAACATGCCACGCACGCAGCGGGCCGCCTGACCGTGGCCCCCACTCGTCAGCGGGTCTTAACAGCGAAGCGGTATCATCTATCGGGAGCCGTAGGATCATAAGACGATCAAACGGCTCACGCTCGTCGTCGTCGACGGCGAGCACACCCTTACTGGCGGCGAGCACCAGGGGGTCGGCGGCTTACCAGAGCTCCGGCGAGGGTCGAGGAGGGTCGCAGACGAACGAGGAGTCGACGGCGAGGTAGAGGGTGGTCGCAGCAGGGCTTGGGGTGGAGGAGATCAACGGCGTCGCTGAGCTACTGTGGCGGCGGACTTCGGCCAAATTCCGACGAGCTAGTGTCTAATTGAGGATGGGAGGTGGTCGAGGATGATCAGAAGGAAAAGGTGAAGCGAATGGTGTGAAGAATTCGTCCAGGGAGGGCTTGCTTTTATAGGGGGTCGAGGTGCTGCGGGTGCTGCGAAGGGGCGGCCATGGCGCGGCGTCTCCAGCGATCGAAGGGGCAAGCTAGGGGGCGCGCGAGGTAGGCGATGACTAGGCGGAGCTAACGCGCGTGAAGGGGCAGCTAGGGAAGGACGAGAGCGTGCTGGCAACGTTCGAGTGTCCTCAGTACGGGTGCGGCAGGTTCTTGATGATGGCGACGGTGACAAGGCGTCCGCGAGCCAGTGGGCATGTCTACGGCGTAGAGGGGAGGTTGGCGAAGCGCTAGGCAGAGGTAGGCATGCAGGGGGAAGACGAGGCTAAACGGGCGACGAGGTGCACTGGCGGGTCCAGGGCGTCGTCTGGGCGCGCTCACCGCGTGCCTGGCACGTTTCTGGCGCGTCTGGGCACGCGCGTTCCGGCCAATAGCGCGGTCGAGCATCGCTGGGGCGTGTACCGTCGATGTACTTGAGGGGTATAGATGCTCCAGGACAAGGGGAGGCGTCAAGATGGTGGCCAGAGAGGAGGGGGCGTGGGTGTGTGCATGCTCACGGCATGAGCAAGGTTTTGGCATTTCTCCACTTAAATCAACCATTGCAAGTACTGGGCTTGGTGTAGGAGTGATAGAGGAGCAATGATCATCCAGAATTAAAGATAGTTTAGGCAAAAATCCAGAGGATATTAGGGTGTATGGCATTTCCAGATTGGTGCCTGCAAGGTGTATGATGAAATGGCCGCATGAAGATTTTTGTGGAATTTTGGATTTCTTTTTGGTACAACTCAAACATATAATTAAAGAGAAAGAGAGGTGGTGGTGGTGGTTATTTTGGTGGAGATTTGCAAGATTTCCAAAATGGGGTTATCTACACTTTGTTTCAAAGTCCTATTTTGTCAAATCTATACTGGTCAACCTGGTCAACATTAGCACTAATGGTCAACATGAAAGTTGTTCATCATCACTTGGTCTTGGATGACATGGCTTTGGTTGACCAAAGTTGGTTGAGGAAACAGAAGATAAATGGGTGCAAAGTGGTGAAGAAAATAAAATGGGGACATATGACCATTATCACATGTTATTGAGATTTGATTTTTCTTTTGGTTTGATTCTGGTTTCTTTGGGTCAATTGTGTTTGTTTTTGATATATAAGAGTTTTACAAGCAAGGGATCAAGCAATGGTGGCCTTGGTTGAAGGTTTGCAAATTTGGCTAAGTGTATGTGAGTAAAAATGGAATTATCTCACCATTTCAATTCTCTCCATTTGATTTGATACTTCTTGACTCTAATGTGGTTCTTATTAGTTTAGAGACATTTTAAGACCATTGAAACCAATTCAAATGGTCTCTTTCAAAGATTTGCAAATTTGGCCATAGCCACATATGTGATGAAGTGCATTCTTCTTAGTTTCTTATTTTATTTTTTCTTTGCTTCACTTAGGCATGGTTTAGGGTTTATTTAGTATTAGATTAGGTCTAGAGATGGTTTCACATCATTTGGTCAAGGTTTAAAGTCATAGGGCAAAATTTGGTGAAATGGCTATGTGTCACATATGCCTCTATGCATATGTTTAATTTTTTTTATTTCTTTTTGTTTCACCTTGGTTTTGATTGGGGAAGTACTAGATGAAGTTTGTTGATGTTTTCAAAACATCTAAAAAAGGTAGAAAGGTCTAATTAGAAGTTTCACAAAAATAGTCATAGGCACATAGGCCTTTTTCTTATTTAATTTAATTTCTTTTTATTTTGTTTATAATCGATGGTGAGAAGAGGGGTGAGGTTTAGGGTTTAGTGGAGTATCTCAATGGTTCACCCTTATTTAGAAAGGTAAGAATGGCATTAGTCAATATTTGCATACTAGGGCTATATGCCCACATATGCCTTTTTATTTTAGTTCCTTCTTATTTGTTACTATTTAGTTTTGAGAAGATTAGGGTTTAGGGTTTTGGAATTTGGTTCAATGCAATAAATAAACAATCATGGCAATATCACAACATATAAGCATGCTCACTATTTACCAAACTTAATTTAATAAAAGTTTTTGTTAGTTCCAAAATTTGGAACTAGGGAAATTCATTTATTTTGTTTTTGAAATTTTTGGGATGTTACAATCCAAAGCTCTCGTTTCGATGAAGTGAACAACATGGCCGACAATTTCGTCATGATTGAAGGAGAGACCCCCGAAGAAATGTACCGGCGCCTCATCGCTCTTGCCGTACAAATGCAAGATCTTGGAGCAACGTTTGTGGATGACCATTGGATCAAGCGCAAGTTCTACAACGCTCTCCTCCCTTATGAGGAAGTGAAGTTGACGGCCATCCGCCAAAACGCCTCCTTCCGTGCTATGACATCCGATGAAGTTCTTAGCGAAGTCATCGCTTTGGACATCTCCAAGAAGAATGCGGAGGATCTTGTTGCTCGCGCCCACAACACACGCAAGCCCAACCTTGCATTGAAGATGAAGGTACATGAGGCTAGTGAAAGCGATGAGGATCCCATTGAGTGGGGACCGGATGATCTCAAGATAAATTATCATGACCACATGGCTCTCGCCGCCAAGAAATTTTGGGATGGAAACAAGTCCCGAAGCACAAGACCAAGAAGATCACGTGATTCTCCAAGAAGTTTCTCCAAGAGCCCAAGGGAGGGGCAAAGGGGAAGAACATGCTACAATTGCGGCGACAAGAATCATTTTGTCGCGGATTGTATGTTTGAGAGAAGAGAAGATCATGGTGGAAGGCTTATCCGCAAGGAAAAGTTCAAGTCACTCTCCAAAGGATTCTCCAAGTTCTCCCCCAAGGCCGATGACGACAAGGTCTCCTTCACCAAGAAGCCTTGAGCCTTCATCATTCGAGAAGAATACTCCTCCGATGAGGATGAAGAACGTGGGGACAAGAGCTCCAACAAGGAAGGAGAGGGAGTGGCCGCCATCGCCATTACCACTCCCTCTATCTCCCTCTTCGACTTTCCAAATGAGAACCTCGCCACCAACAATGCTCATTGCCTTATGGCAAAGGCATCCACGGAGGTAAAATCCACCTCCAAACCATCATCCTTGACTAATGCCCTATATATTGATGATGCCACTAGTCTCACCGTTAAACGTGAGATTATGGGTTTGGATTATTTTCTCACTAACATGCAAGGGGATACCAAGACTCATGTTGGGGCTCTCTTGAGCCAACTTGGTGCGGCACAAGACCTTATAGAGGAGAAGGAGAGGTTGGAAAGGGAAGCGACAAATGAGATTGCCTCTCTCAAAGAAGAGCTTGAAGATGAACAAAATTTGCGCATGTCTCTTGAATCTAGTGTCATCGTACTTGAAGACTCCAACAAGGCTTTTGTCTCCCAACTCATCAAGGACCGAGACCATGCTCTTGGTTTGATGGGTGAGATCAAAAAGAAGATGCTCTCTCTCTCGAGGAAGCTAACAAAGAGAAAGATGATGAAGACCCCAACTCTTGCCATGACAAGCTTGTTGATCAAGTTGCTTCCTTGAGAAAGCACAATGCTCTTCTTTTGGAGGTCAATGCTCTTCAAGAAGAAGCCTTGGATGAATATTACCGCTTGTGCAAAGAGAATACCTCATGTTGCAACCATGAAGAAGAAATTGCCACTCTTGAAACCACCAAGGCCAAGCTATTGAGTTTGAGTAGCATGCAAGAAGAGTCTTTGGTGGAATGTCTTCGCATGAGCAAGGAGAAGGCCACTTGTTGTGATCATGAGGAAGAAATAGCCGCCTTGAAGAGGAGGGAAGCCAAGCTCATGGAGGTCAATTCCATGCAAGAGGAAGCATTGAAGGAGTATTTTCCTTTGAGCAAGGACCGTGCGTGTGGCACTCATGAAAGTGACATTGCCAAGTTGGAGAGTGACAAGCGTATACTCATGAAGATGAATGCTCTCCAAGAAGAAGCCTTGATGGAACATTTCCGGGTGAACAAAGCAAAGGAAGTCCAAGTGTTTGATATTTGTCATCCACACCCGGAGCGTGAAGATGAAGTCAATCGTTTGAAGGCCAAGATTGATAGGCTCCAAGTTCAAACCAAGTACTTGGAAGGAGTCATTGGAGCCAAAGAGGGCTCTTGCAATGAAGGAGGAGTGGCTACCAAGCCAAAGAGGAAGAGGAATAAGAGGACCAAGAAGAAGAAGAACAAGGAGAACATGGAGATCAACCTTGAGGAGAGCGATGCTAGCTCAAGAAGGGATGGAGTACCCAACTCCGCCTCGAAGGGTTTCGCCGGCTCTAACAACCCTTCTCATGTTCTTTTTATTGATTACTATGGACATATTTGTGCTCGCTTTATTGGTCCTCGAGAGGACAATGTTGATTGGACTATTTGGGTTCCCAAACCCCTTGTTACTAACATGCTAGGACCCATTGAAAAATGGGTACCTAAATCCAAGACTTGATTCCTTGTAGGACTATGCTTCCGGTGGTGCTAAATGGGTGGTTGATAGTGGAGCCACAAGTCATATGACCGGAAGCAAGAATATTGTTGTCGACCTCGAGCCTTCTTACTCTACCGTATCATATGGCGACAACACGTGCTCTAAGGTATTGGGTCTTGGCAAGGTGGTGGTAACACCCGACATCTCACTTGTGAATGTCCTCCTTGTCGAGACCCTTGGTTACAACTTACTCTCCGTTCATCAAATTGCTCGCATGGGTCTATGTACTTTCTTTGATGAACATATGGTGGTCCTCTTGTGGAGCAAGACACTCCGTGTAGCTTTTGTTGGATATGTAGAGAACGGATTATATGTTGTTGACTTCTCCGGAAAGACAACATCTTCCGCTCTTTGCCTATTCGCCAAAGGTGACAAGGGTTGGTTATGGCATCGCCGACTAGCCCATGTCAACATGAGGACTTTGCAAAGTCTCCACAAGGGTGGCCACATTCTCGGACTAAAAGAAGATGTCTCTTTTTGTAAAGATCGTGTTTGTAGGGCTTGCGTACAAGGAAAAATGCATGGAGCTCCTCACAAGGCCAAGACTATCATCTCTACCACAAGATGCTTGGAGCTCTTACATGTTGATCTCTTCGGTCCACCGTCTCATGAAAGTCTTGGAGGAAAGAAGTATTGCCTCGTCATTGTTGATGACTATTCACGCTATTGTTGGGTATTCTTCTTCAAGTACAAGAGTGAGACTCAACGGACCATGATGGAGTTTTCCAATCAAGTTCAACGCAAGTACGACAACAAGATCCTCGCAATAAGGAGCGACAATGGAACGGAGTTCAAGAACTATACTTTGGATGACTTCCTCGGCGAAGAAGGAATCCAACACCAATACTCCACGCCATATACTCCCCAACAAAATGGGGTCGCCGAAAGGAAGAATCGAACCTTGATCGAAGCCGCTCGAACCATGATGATGGAGTACAAGTCTAACTACAATTTTTGGGCAGAAGCTATCTCTACCGCATGCCATGCTACTAATCGTCTCTACTTTCGCAAAGGCCTAGAGAAGACACCATATGAGATTCTCACCGGCAACAAGCCCAATGTGTCATACTTCAAGGTTTTCGGATGCAAATGCTATGTGCTTGTCAAGGACACACGTCTATCCAAGTTTGATTCAAGAGCTCAAGAAGGAATTTTTGTTGGCTATGCTACGGATTCTCACGCATATAGAGTCTTCAACAAGTCAAATGGGCGGGTTGTAGAATCTTGTGACGTGACATTCGATGAAGATGATAGGTCTTTGGAGGAGCGAAGTGCTTCTTGTGAGAAAGGAGATGCAATTCCCCCGGATGCCATAGGAAGGATGGGTGTTGGAATTCGCCGACCTCAAGAGCTACCTTCTATGAGTACCGGGGAAGGACCAAGTTCCACCCAAGTGGAGCCATCTACACCACAAGGCCAAGCTTCTTCCGTTGATCTTACAAATGCAAGCCAACCTCTACCACAACCTCAAGTTCAACCTCGACATCTACAACAACAATCAAGTACAAGCTCACCTCAACAAGCTCAAGAACAACATCTACCGCAAGCTCAAGAACAACACTCACGACAAGCTCATCTACAACAACAACCGACATCAAGTGACCAAGGCCAAGCTTCAAGTTCTTCTCCGAATGGTTCGGGGATGATCTTTATGGACAATACCATTCCTAGTACCCCCGAGTCATCCGGATCTCATGATGATGATGCCCACTTCAACAACAATGAAGGTCAAGGCGAGGACCTAAACCGTGATGAAATCCAAGAGGACCCACAAGAATCTACTCCTTTAGCCATCACTCGCCGTGAAGATCCTATTGCAAGACACTTGCGCCTCAAGTCCCATTCTTTGAGTAATGTCAATGGTGATCTAAAGAGCAAAGTAACCACCCGGAGGCAACTAGAAAAATTTTGTGAGCACCACGCCTTTGTCTGTATGGTGGAACCACTCAAAGTTAATGAAGCTCTTGAAGATCCCGATTGGTTGAATGCAATGCAAGAGGAACTCAACAACTTCAAGAGGAATGATGTGTGGACTCTCATGAAACGACCCGATCATTGCCGCAATGTTATCGGCACCAAATGGGTCTTCAAGAAAAAGCAAGATGAACATGGCATGGTCATCCGCAACAAAGCAAGATTGGTGGCACAAGGCTATTCTCAAGTCGAAGGCGTGGACTTTGGTGAAACCTTTGCACCCGTTGCAAGGCTTGAGTCCATCCGTATCCTTTTGGCCTTTGCCTCTCATCATGGCTTCAAGTTGCAACAAATGGATGTTAAGAGTGCTTTTCTTAATGGTCCTCTACATGAGGAGGTGTATGTGAAGCAACCCCCGGGATTCGAGGATCCCCATTTCCCGGACCATGTCTTCAAGCTCAAAAAGGCCCTATATGGACTCAAACAAGCTCCTAGAGCTTGGTATGAGCATCTAAAGGAGTTGCTTGAAGACCGTGGTTTTGAAGTGGGGAAAATCGATCCCACTCTTTTTACTAAGAAAGTCAATGGGGAGCTTTTCGTATGCCAACTCTATGTAGATGATATCATATTTGGCTCGACTAACACAAAATTCAATGATGAGTTTGCTATGTTGATGACAAATAGGTTTGATATGTCAATGATGGGTGAACTCAAGTACTTCCTTGGGTTTGAGATCAAGCAAATGGGACAAGGCACCTTCATCAATCAAGCAAAGTATCTCCAAGACATGCTCAAGCGCTTCAACATGAAGGGCGCCAAGGGATTGGAACTCCAATGCATCTCAAGTGTCAACTCTCTCTTGACGAGACCGGCAAGGCGGTGGATCCCAAGCTCTACCGTTCGATGATAGGTTCGCTTCTTTACCTTTGTGCCTCTCGCCTGGATATAATGTTAAGCATTGGTATGTGTGCACGGTTTCAAGCAAGCCCGAAGGAAAGCCACGTTGTGGCGGTCAAAAGGATCTTTCGATATTTAGTTGATACCCCACACTTCGGACTATGGTACCCAAGGGACACGGACTTTGCTTTGGTTGGCTTCACCGACTCCGATTGGGCGGGCGACAAGGTTGATAGGAAGTCTACATCCGAAGCTTGTCACTTTCTTGGAAGATCCTTGGTGTGTTGGTCCTCGAAGAAGCAAAATTGTGTCTCCGTCTCCACCGCGGAAGCCGAGTATGTTGCCACGGCAAGTAGTTGTGCTCAAATCTTGTGGATGAGGCAAACCTTGCGGGATTATGGACTCGAGTATAGCAAGGTGCCTCTTTTGTGTGACAATGAGAGCGCAATCAAGATCGCCTACAATCCGGTTCTTCATGGCAAGACGAAGCACATTGAGATAAGGAACCACTTCATCCGGGACCATATTGCACGTGGAGATATTGTTCTATCCTTCATTGGCACCAAGGAGCAATTGGCGGACATCTTCACGAAGCCCTTGGACGAGAAGCGTTTCATTGAGTTGAGGCATGAGATAAATATCATTGATCCGTCGAACTTTGCTTGACCATCGTGCGCACACACCACTCTCAAACTATATATCTAGATGAAAGGCACGCATGAACATAGGGGGAGTGCGGTTTAAATCTATTTAGCTATCCCTCCCCCTATAATGCATAAAGAAATCCAAAACATATGCTATTCGTCAATTGAGTGAATTATGAGCTTCATGTTGAGTTGTAGTCCGTGAGTCCTAGATACATCTACGCGACCTCACACTACTACACTCTTACACGGTGGCTTCGGCCACCAACCTCCTCTTTGAGGAGTTTTTCGGTTCTTTGTGTTTCTTTGTGACCTTCTTTTTGTCCTTCTTGTTTGCTATCTTTTTCTTCATGTTTTTGGAGAACCTCATTCAAGCTTGTTTTCCCTTTTGGTTTCTGCAAGCTTGGTTGTATGTTCTTTTTTCTCCATCCTCCTAGTTTCTTTACCCTCCTTTTTGGTGTTCCGATGCCAAAGGGGGAGAAGTTCCTATGTGGATGGGGACCTTTGTTGTTTGTAGCCTTGTGATCCTAGTTGCTTATCTTGTCTTGTGGCTACATCAACAACTCTATGGAGGTATCTTACGGTGAGTTTGGGTATTCTCAAGGCTATGGTATGATAACTTCACCCAAATCTCCTTACATGATCTTATGTTGCCTCCATATTGCGCATATGTTATTTGAACATGATCTTGTATCCTTGTTACATGTGTGCTTGGTTTGTAAAATCTAGGGGGAGTTATGCCTCTAAGACGTGTGTATTTGTATTCAAATACATATTCAAAATATGCACACGTTTAGGGGGAGCTCCGTCGAGCTTTTGCAAATCTAAGAATCTCATCATAATATCATATGCTTTTGAAAAGTCATGTGTTGTCATCAAACACCAAAAAGGGGGAGATTGAAAGAGCAAAGTCTAAACCCCATGTTTTTGTGTGTTTGATGACAACACTTGAGTTATCTCACCGTGTGCCTTGAGTATCATTGCTAGATTTGCAAGTGCACGGTGACCTCGCTGGACACGTCAAGATCGGAGGACTGAAGTGTAGTTATAGGTTTTCTCGGTTTTGTGTGTGTATCGCGAGGTGACATGGCTGGAGAGAAAAGGGGAGAAAACCAGTTTTAGCCAGGCCGGTACTACCGGTACACGTAGTGGTAGTACCGCTACCCCTATAGGTACCGCCCCACGGTACCGCTCTGAGTTCTGCGCTGAAATTGTCCCACAGTACGAGTTGCGGTACCTCTGCGGTACCTGGAGCGGTAGTACCGCTCACGAGCGGTAGTACCGCCCACGGTACTGCCCAGGTACCATAACTAGTTACGGCAGTACCGCTCTGGTACCGCTCCGATACCGCTTTGGATCCAGTAAGGTTTGGACCCCATTGCGGTACCTCGAGCGGTACCTCTAGCGGTAGTACCGCTCTGCGTCCACGTGGACCAGATCTGGGGAATTCGAACTCAGAGCGGTAGTACCGCTTCCCAAAAGCGGTAGTACCGCTTAGGCGAAATCGGACATAACGGTTGGATTTGGAGGAGCCTATATAAGGGCCCCTTCTTCCCCAACTCGTTTTTATCTCTTCTCTCTCTCTCTCCTCCATTGTTGCTGAGCTTAATCCTTGAGGATCTCCCCAACCATCCAACCAATCTTGCTCAAATTTTGAGGAGTGGTGGAGGAGACCCCGATCTATATTTCTACCAAGAGAGATTTCACCAATACTTGCTATTCCTTAGTGGATCTTGGTGTTAGGGTTCCTATTGTGGGGCATTGGAGGAAGTGCATCCATGGAGGCTAGCTTGGTGTTGTACTAGCTCCATGGGTTGTTGGGAGCCTCCTTGTGGTGTGGAGCTCGCCCCAACCTTGTGAAGGAATCACCGCCTCGACCGGTGCCTTAGTGGAAGAAGGTGAGGCCTTCCTTCGTGGTGTGGCCGTCTAGCCTCTTGTGTGAGGCTAGCACCTCCTCAACACAGACGTACTCCCTTTTGTGGGAGGAACTGCGGGAAACAAACCTCGCCTCGTCTCCGCGCCCTCCGATTGTCCCGCTCCTTACTCTTACTATCTTGTGATTGTTCCTTTGCTTGTTGCACTTGTTCTAGGATCATTGTAGGATCACCAACACCACTAAAGCAATCACCTTTACCTTCCGTTGCACTAAAATTGAAAAAGATTAAAACTTGACGTAGCAACCATTCACCCCCCTCTTGTTCGCTACGATCCATTCACACACCTTCCTCGGAACCCCAACAGTCCGCGCAAGCAAGTCAGCTCTCCGGATCCTGAACGCCACAGTTCATGTTGTGCCGCAGTATGTCAGGTGGTCGGAAACTCCGTGTACGTTTGATAGGCAGGATCACCCTACTGTCATTCCGAAAGAGTGCTACGTCTTGGTTGTAAGTCCCCGCATCGATGGCTATGACTTCTCCAAGTGCCTCATGGATGGCGGAGCCAGCTTGAACATCATGTACCTGGAGACTCTGGAGCGGATGAACCTTACCAAGGAGCAGCTCAAATACAGCACCACTGAATTTCATGGTGTGGTTCCGGGTAAAAAGGCAAATTCCCTTGGCAGCATCAGACTTCCCGTGGCCTTCGGCGATGCTAATAATTTCCGCGAAGAGATGATCACGTTTGAGGTCGTGCCCTTCAAGAGCTCCTATCATGTCATCTTCGGCAGGCCCACCTACCACAAGTTTCACGCAAGAGCGTGCTACATCTACAACAAGCTAAAAATTCCGGGTCCCAAGGGTATGATTACCGTATCCGGAGACTACAAGAAGGCTCACGAGTGCGAATTAGGCGAAGCAGCCTTCGTAGAGTCTGTGCTATCCGGAGAGGAGCTGCAAGGCTACAGAGCCGCGGTGGATCCGCAAGAAATGCATACCACCAAGAAGCAGATCTCCGAACAGAAAACCTCGTTCAAGGCCGCGATAGAGACCAAGAAAATCGACTTCAAGGAAGGAGATGCCACCAAGCAGGTCTCAGTCGGAGCCAACATGGACCCCAAATAGGAAGACGCGCTCGTCGAGTTCCTCCGCGCTAACATGGATATCTTTGCATGGCAACCTTCTGACATGTCCGGAGTACCTAGGGAACTCGCCGAGCACTACCTCAACATAAATCCGGGGGCTAAACCGGTGAAGCAAGCTATGCGACGCTTTGGAGATAAGAAGCGCCGCGCCATAGGAATGGAACTAGCAAAGTTACTAGAGGCAGGTTTTGTAATAGAAGTTATCCATACTGATTGGGTCGCAAATCCCATCATTGTACCCAAAAAGAACACTGAAATACTAAGAATATGCATCGATTACTCCGGCTTGAATAAGCACTGTCCGAAGGATCCGTTCCCCCTGCCGTGCATTGACCAAGTCATTGATTCGACGGCAGGGGCGGAACTTCTGTGTTTTCTTGACGCATATTCCGGGTATCATCAGATCCGGATGAAGAGTCCAACCAAAAGGCGACCTCGTTCATCACCCCGTTCGGCACTTACTGCTATGTCACCATGCCCTTTGGCTTGAAAAATGCAGGTGCCACCTACCAACGTACGATGCAGTGGTGCCTGAAGGACCAAATTGGCCGGAACATGCACTCTTACGTCGACGACATCGCGGTCATGACCCGGAAAGGATCCGACTTGATCAGCGACCTCACAGAAACCTTTGAAAATCTCCGACGGTACAAGATGATGTTGAATCCGCTGAAGTGCATCTTTGGCGTTCCAGCCGGAAAACTCCTTGGCTTCATCGTCTCTCATAGAGGCATTGAAGTTAACCCGGAAAAAATCAAGGCAATCCTGCGTATCAAAAGGCCAACTTGTCTCAAAGATGTGCAACGACTAACTGGTTGTGTCGCAGCAATCAGTAGGTTTGTTAGCCTCCTTGGCGAGAAGGCGCTACCTTTGTACAAGCTGCTGAAGAAAACAGACAAATTTGTCTGGGACGACGCAGCAGATGCAGCACTTCAGGGGTTGAAGGAAATACTCACCTCCCCACCTATCCTAGCAGCTCCAGAAGAGTCAGAGCCTATGCTCCTTTACCTGGCTGCCTCCAACAAAGTCATCAGCCTCGTCATCGTGGTGGAACGAAAGGAAGAAGGTCACGAGTATGGAGTCCAAAGACCAGTCTATTACATTAGCGAGGTACAGACAGAATCCAAGCAAAGATATCCTCACTTTCAGAAGCTAGCCTATGGCGTGTTCCTAGGTAGCAGGAAGCTGAGACACTACTTTCAAGAGCACCCAGTAACAGTTGTGAGCAAGGCTCCGCTGTCGACGATTCTCAACAACGTTGACGCAACAGGATGCACAACAAAATGGGGCATTGAATTATCCGCCTTCGACATCAATTACAAAGCCAGGACTGCGGTTAAGTCCTAGATCTTGGCAGATTTCGTCGCAGACTGGACAGAGGCTCCGGATGCAAATCTGGAGCCAGAACCAGAAACATGGGTCATGCACTTCGATGGATCCAAGTAGCATCAAGGCTCAGGAGCCGGAGTCACCCTGAAGTCCCCTACCGGAGAAGAACTGCAGTACGTTCTGCAGATTCACTTCGAAGCTACAAATAACATGGCGGAATACGAGGCTCTACTACATGGTCTGCGCATTGCTAAGGAAATTGGGATCAAGCACATCATATGCTGCGGAGATTCCGACTTGGCGGCACAACAAGTAGCCGGAACCTGGAACGCCAGAAACTCCGTCATGGCGGCTTACAGAGATGAATTTGACGAGATCGCCAAATGCTTCCTCGGATACGAAGTCAAGTACGTCAGGAGAGACGATAACACAGCGGCAGACATGCTATCCAAGCTCGGATCCGGCAGGAAACCAATTCCGCCTGGCATTTTCCTAGAGCACCTACGGATACCCTCGGTAAAGGGCGCTAACCCGGAAAACCCAGATATGGCAGTATCTCCGGCTAGAGAAGTGATGGCTATCATTCCGGCCTGGACACAACCGTTCCTGGACTACCTCATCAATCGAAAGTTGCCAGAGGACGAGGTCCTCGCACGACAGATCACAAGACGAGCAAGATCCTACACAATAGTTGATGGACAGTTCTACAAACGAAGCGCAACTGGAGTATTTCTCAAATGTGTCTCCAACCAAGATGGCATTAAAATCCTCAGAGAGATCCACGCAGGGGATTGCGGGCACCACGCCGCCCCTAGGTCCCTCATTGGAAAAGCTTTCCGGCTAGGATTTTATTGGTTAACAGCTAAAGATGATGCTAACAAACTGGTAAAAACCTGCCGAGGTTGTCAATACTACGCTACTCAACCAAACGCTCCAGCACAAGAGCTGAAGACCATCCCTATCACCTGGCCATTTGCGGTCTGGGGGCTCGATATGGTTGGAAAACTAAAGAAATCATCTCCTGGCGGTTTTGAGTACCTCCTGGTCGCTGTTGACAAGTTCAGCAAATGGATCGAGGCAAAGCCAGTGAGAAAAGCCGATGGTGCTACGACACTAAAATTTGTTTGCAGCCTCGTGACGAGATTCGGCATCCCACACAGCATAATCACAGATAATGGCACGAACTTCGCACAAGGAGAATTGAAGGATTATTGCAATGACGTTGGGATCCGGCTTGACCTCGCATATGTGGCTCACCCACAATCCAATGGTCAGGTTGAAAGAGCCAACGGCCTCATACTATCCAGAATTAAACCACGCCTTGAAGAACCACTGCGACGCGCAGCCGGAGCTTGGGCTGATGAGTTAGATTCTGTTCTGTGGAGTTTAAGAACTACCCCTAACAGGTCAACCAGATTTACTCTGTTTTTTCTGGTATATGGGTCCGAAGCCATCCTCCCCTCCGACATCATCCACGATTCGCTGCGAGTCTCCGCCTACGATGAAGAAAATGCTGACGAGGCTCGACAGCTATCTGTGGACCTGATCGAAGAAGCTCGGAATCTAGCTGACCAACGCTCCACCATCTACCAACAAAAACTCCGACGCTATCACAACCGTCGAGTTCGGAATCGTTCGTTCATGGCATGAGACTTGGTCCTCCGCCTTCGCCAGGTGAAAGATCATAAGTTGCAATCTCCATGGGAAGGACCCTTTGTCGTCAACAAAGTGCTTCATAACGGGTCGTACTACCTTGTCGATTTCCGGGAGCTAAAGGACAGACCTGCTAATTGGTACCGGAAACGCAAGCGCGAGGATCCGGATGACATATACGATGAAACAGAACGTCCCTTGAACATTGCACAGCTACGTCCTTTCCACACTTAGCAAAAAAATTTCGAATTACATACTCTGTAATAATGATATATGATCAATGAAATAAAGCATCTGGTTCACTCTTTGAGTCTTTTACCTCCTTTACTTGTTCATTTTTTAGACCGTGTATGTTTTTCCGACTAAAACCGCAGAGCTGGATATTTCCGCCTAGGCGTGTATGAAAGTTGTGATTTTTTCAAAATCGTCCTTTAGGACGTGAGCTTAAGTTTTTTGGCGGAAATGTTTTCTGTTGCAAACTCATGGATTCCTGGTAGCGACTTCCGGCACCTATGTTGGGGGCTTGTTTCCGCGGTTATTGACGGATCGCCATTGGGCTTCGTCGCCGCTGGCGAGCGTCTCCGGCTAAAGGTCCTCCGGCTCGTGGAAGGTCAAATGAGCGAGCCGGAAAACATAAAACCATCACTTGCTTTCAACAAACGACACATGCAAATAAAAACGGATAGCAGGATAAGTTTTTTCCGCCCATGCATAAGTGTTTCGTCCCTAGCTACTTAAGAATTTAAGTTATATTACAAACCCACTCCGGGGCCAAAATGATACATCTGTTCAATTGTTCTACAGGGTTCACTCGGAGG
Source organism: Lolium rigidum (assembly GCF_022539505.1). Taxonomy (NCBI): domain Eukaryota; kingdom Viridiplantae; phylum Streptophyta; class Magnoliopsida; order Poales; family Poaceae; genus Lolium; species Lolium rigidum. Next base: position 240,312,351 of record NC_061508.1, on the reverse strand, counting down.
ATTGATCCCCCTCAGAAGCAACGTAGGCGGAGCCATCGCCCGAATCGTCGCCGGAGTCCTCCTTGAAATGATCAGCGCTTGACCCGGAGCCTTCCTCGTCGCCCTCCTCAGCAGCCTCTTATTCTTCATCTTCCGCGTCAGAGAAACCCTCGGGAAGATCATGCTTGTTATACCAGAATGAGTGGTTAACTCGTCTGACAAACAGTCGTTCATATCCTTGGGTCTCCGCGAGAAGGGCTCTCATGTTGGTGCCCTTGGGTGCTCCGCGCGCAACATCTGCAAATTTCATGGTTGGGAAGTGCGCTTTGCACGTCGCCAACACGAGGGAAGCAACTCCGCGGGCGGAAGACTCCTGCCAATCCTTGATGAGCTCCGGCACCTGCTGTCTCAGCTTGGTCATGTAGGATAACGTTGCATAGAAAACAAAAAATTTCCTACCGCGAACACGAAATCCAAGCCAAGATGCAATCTAGAAGACTGTAGCAACGAGGGGATTATCGAGTCTCACCCTTGAAGAGATTCCAAAGCCTACAAGATGAGGCTCTTGTTGCTGCGGTAGACGTTCACTTGCCGCTTGCAAAAGCGCGTAGAAGATCTTGATCACGGCGCCACGAACGGGCAGCACCTCCGTACTCGGTCACACGTTCGGTTGTTGATGAAGACGACGTCCACCTCCCGTTCCGGCGGGCAGCGGAAGTAGTAGCTCCTCTTGAATCCGACAGCACGACGGCGTGGTGTCGGTGGCGGTGGAGAACTCCGGCGGAGCTTCGCTAAAGCACGCGGGAGCTATGGAGGAGAGGGGGGCGGCTAGGGTTTGGGAGGGGTTGGCCGGCCACTCAAGGGGGGGCGGCCAGGTTGTAGTCTTAGGGTTGGCCGGCCCCCTCCCCTTGGCCCCTCATTATATAGGTGGAAGCCCCAAGTATTGGACTACAAGTCTCCGAATAAGACCCGAACAAAAAACCTTCCATGTGATAGGGAAACCTACCCAAGGTGGGAATCCCACTTGGGTGGGATTCCCCCCTTCCATGTGGGGGGGTGGCCGGCTCCCATAGGGGGAGTCCACTTGGGACTCCTCCCCCACTAGGGTTGGCCGGCCATGGAGGTGGAGTCCCGGAGGGACTCCACCTTCCTTGGTGGTTTCTTCCGGACTTTTCTAGAACCTTCTAGAACCTTCCATAGAACCTTCCGCATCATTTTAATTCACATAAAATGACATCCTATATATGAATCTTATTCTCCGGACCATTCCGAAACTCCTCGTGATGTCCGGGATCTCATCCGGGACTCCGAACAAATATTTGAACTCCATTCCATATTCAAGTTCTACCATTTCAACATCCAACTTTAAGTGTGTCACCCTACGGTTCGCGAACTATGCGGACATGGTTGAGTACTCACTCCGACCAATAACCAATAGCGGGATCCGGAGATCCATAATGGCTCCCACATATTCAACGATGACTTTAGTGATCGAATGAACCATTCACATACAATACCAATTCCCTTTGTCACGCGATATTTTACTTGTCCGAGGTTTGATCTTCGGTATCACTCTATACCTTGTTCAACCTCGTCTCCCGACAAGTACTCTTTACTCGTACCGTGGTATGTGGTCTCTTATGAACTTATTCATATGCTTGCAAGACATTAGACGACATTCCACCGAGAGGGCCCAGAGTATATCTATCCGTCATCGGGATGGACAAATCCCACTGTTGATCCATATGCCTCAACTCATACTTTTCGGATACTTAATCCCACCTTTATAACCACCCATTTACGCAGTGGAGTTTGGTTTAATCAAAGTACCTTTCCGGTATAAGTGATTTACATGATCTCATGGTCATAAGGACTAGGTAACTATGTATCGAAAGCTTATAGCAAATAACTTAATGACGAGATCTTATGCTACGCTTAATTGGGTGTGTCCATTACATCATTCATATAATGATATAACCTTGTTATTAATAACATCCAATGTTCATGATTATGAAACTAATCATCCATTAATCAACAAGCTAGTTTAAGAGGCATACTAGGGACTTCTTGTTGTCTACATATCACACATGTACTAATGTTTCGGTTAATACAATTATAGCATGGTATATAAACATTTATCATAAACATAAAGATATATAATAACCACTTTTATTATTGCCTCTTGGGCATATCTCCAACGAGTCTCCCACTTGCACTAGAGTCAATAATCTAGATTACATTGTAAGGTACCTAACACCCATGGCATTCGGTGTTGGTCATGCTTTGCCCTAGGGAGAGCTTTAGTCAACGGATCTGCTACATTCAGATTAGTGTGTACTTTGCAAATCTTTACTTCTCCATCTTCGATGTACTCGCGAATTGAATGATAACGCAGCTTGATATGCTTCAGCCTCTTGTGTGACCTTGGTTCTTGTGCATTGGCGATGGCACCCACGTTGTCACAATAGATGACTAGTGGGTCAAATGCACTAGGAACCACACCGAGCTCTACAATGAACCTCTTCATCCATACCGCTTCTGATGAAGCCTCTGAAGCCGCTATGTACTCCGATTATGTTGAGGATTTCGCCACCGTGCACTGCTTCGAGCTTGCCCGACTTACTACAGACACCATTCAATATAAACACGTACCCGGATCGTGACTTAGAGTCATCAGGATCAGTGTTCCAACTTGCATCGGTGTAACTTGTTACAACGAGCTCTTGGTCACCTCCATAACAAAGAAACATATCCTTAGTTCTTTTTTGAAGTACTTCAGGATATTCTTGACCGCTGTCCAGTGTTCCATTCCTGGATCACTTTGATATCTGCTAGTCAAACTAACAGCATGTGCTATATCCGGTCTTGTACATAGTATGGCATACATGATAGAGCCTATCGCCGAGGCATAGGGGATCCGACTCATCCTTTCTCTTTCTTCCGTTGTAGCCGGACCTTGAGTCTTACTCAAGACCTTGCCCGGTAACATAGGTAAGAATCCTTTCTTACTTTCGTCCATTCTAAATTTCTTTAGAATCTTGTCCGAGTATGTACTCTGTGATAGCCCTATTAGACGTCTTGATCTATCTCTATAAATCTTGATGCCTAATATATACGATGCTTCACCAAGGTCTTTCATTGAAAAACTATTATTCAAATAACCCTTTACACTTGCTTAATAGTTCTATATCATTCCCAATCAATAATATGTCATCTACATATAATATCGGGAATGCTACAGAGCTCCCACTCACTTTCTTGTAAATACGAGGCCTCTCCATGACACTCGTATAAACCCGAAGTCTTTGATCACCTTATCAAAGCGTCGGTTCCAACTTCTCGATGCTTGCTTCGAGTCCATAAATTGAACGCTGAAGTTTGCATACTTTGTCGGCATTTTTAGGATCGACAAAACCTTTGGGTTGTACCATATACAACTCTTCCTCAATGTCTCCATTAAGGAACGCCGTTTTGACATCCATCCGGCAAATCTCATAATCGAAAAATGCAGCTATTGCTAACAAAATCCTTACTGATTTTAGCTTCGCTACGAGTGAGAAAGTCTCATCGTAGTCAACACCTTGAATTTGTCGGAAACCCTTTGTGACAAGTCGAGCTTTATAGACGAGTAATATTACCATCAGCATCTGTTTTTCTCTTGAAGATCCATTTATTCTCGACGGCCTTGCGGCTATCGGGTAAGTCTACCAAAGTCCATACTTTGTTATCATACATGGATCCCATTTCGGATTTCATGGCTTCTTGCCATTTGTTGGAATCTGGGCTCATCATCGCTTCTTCATACGTCGCAGGGTCTTCATCATTGTTGTCCACAATCATGACATTTAGACAAGGATCATACCGATCCGGAGTGGTACGTTCCCTTGTCGATCCGCGAGGTTCGAGTAGCTATCTCGTTTGAAGTTTCATGATCATTATCATTAGCTTCCTCTCGTTGCGGTGTAGGCGGCACAGAACATCTTCCGCATCGCGCTACTCTGATCAACGAGCAGAGATTCTTCAATCTCATCGAGTTCTACTTTTCTTCCAGTCACTTCTTTAGTGAGAAATTCTTTCTCAAGAAAGGTTCCGTTCTTAGCAACAAAGATCTTGCCTTCGGATCTGTGATAGAAAGTGTACCCTATAGTTTCCTTAGGGTATCCTATGAAGATGCATTTCTCCGCTTTGGGTTCTAGCTTGTCCGGTTGTAACTTTTTTACATAGGCTTCGCAACCCCAAACTTTTAGGAACGACAGCTTAGGTTTCTTATTAAACCATAATTCATACGGTGTCATTTCAACGGATTTTGATGGTGCTCTATTTAAAGTGAATGCGGCTGTCTCTAATGCATAACTCCAAAATGATAAAGGTAAATCAGTAAGAGACATCATAGAACGAACCATATCTAAGAGAGTTCGATTACGACGTTCGGACACACCGTTTCGTTGAGGTGTTCCCGGCGGTGTCAATTGTGAAAGTATTCCGCATTTCTTTAAATGCATGCCAAACTCATAATTCAGATATTCACCTCCACGATCTGATCGTAGAAATTTAATCTTCTTGTTACGTTGATTTTCTACTTCACTTTGGAATTCCTTAAACTTCTCGAAAGTTTCGGATTTATGTTTCATGAAATAGATATACCCATATCTACTCAGATCATCTGTGAAGGTTAGAACATAACGATAACCACCGCGCGATGCTACACTCATTGGTCCGCACACATCGGTATGTATGATTTCCAATAAGTCGGTAGCTCGCTCCATAATACCGGAGAATGGAGTCTTAGTCATTTTTCCCATTAGACATGCTTCGCATCTATCAAGTGACTCAAAGTCAAGTGATTCAAGTAACCCATCGGTATGGAGTTTCTTCATGCGTTTCACTCCAATATGACCAAGACGACGAATGCTACATATAAGTAGAATTATCATTCAATTTAATTCGCTTAGCATCAATGTTATGTATATGTGTATCACTACTATCGAGATCTAACGAGAAATAAGCCATTCTTTTCGGGTGCTTGACCATAAAAGATATTATTCATAAAAATAGAACAACCATTATTCCCAGACTTGAATGAATAACCGCCTTGCATTAAACAAGATCCAGATATAATGTTCATGCTCAACGCGGGTACAAAATAACAATTATTGAGGCTTAAAACTAATCCCGAAGGTAGATGTAGAGGAAGTGTGCCGACAGCGATCACATCGACTTTGGATCCATTTCCAACGCGCATGGTCACTTCATCCTTTAGTAGTCTTCGTTTATTCTTTAGTTCCTGTTTCGAGTTACAAATATGAGCAACCGAACCGAGTATCAAATACCCAGGTACTAGTACGAGAACCGATAAGATAAACATCTATAACATGTATATCGGATATACCTTCTTTCTTCTTCTTGACAAGGCCGCTCTTCGAGATCCACCAAATACTTGGAGCAATTACGCTTCCGGTGTCCCTTCTCCTTGCGGTAATAGCACTCGAGCATCAGGCTTAGGGCCAGTCTTAGGTTTCACAGGAGGCGTGGCAGCTTTCTTGCCACCTTTCTTGAATTTTCCCTTAGACTTGCCCTGTTTCTTGAAACTGGTGGTCTTGTTGACCATCAACACTTGGTGCTCTTTCTTGATCTCAATCTCAGCAGATTTCAGCATGGAGAAAAGTTCAGGTAACTCTTTATTCATGTTCTGCATATTGTAGTTCATCACAAAGTTCTTGTAACTAGGTGGCAGTGATTGAAGGACACGATTAATCCCCAGTCTATTAGGAATCACTATTCCCAAGTCACCGAGTTTCTTCGCATGCCCGGTCATGGCGAGCATGTGCTCACTAACGGAGCTGCCTTCTTCCATCATGCGAGTCGAAGAAGTGTTTCGATGCTTCATAGCATTCCACGGCCGCATGAGTCTCAAATATAGTCTTCAACTCATTGATTAATTCATGTGGATCGTGGTGCTCAAAACGTTTTTGAAGATCGGCTTCCAGACTGCATAAGATGGTACACTGAACTTGAGAGTACCGAGTTTTCCGAGTTGCGTAAACAGTTTTTACTTCATCGGTTTCAGTTTCTGCAGGAGGGTCACCTAGCGGTGCATCAAGCACATATTGCAGATTTCCGCCATTGAGGAAAATCCTCACATGACGGAACCAGATCGGTGAAGTTGCTACCGTTGCTCTTAAGCTTTTCTTTCTCTAGGAACTGGTTAAAATTGATTGAGGACGTCATATCTACAACATATTTGCAATAGTTTAGACTAATGTTTATGACAAATTGAGTTCAAATTTTAATTCAATATAATTAAAAACTAGGTGAACTCCCACTCAAAACAATATCCCTCGCATTGTCTTAGTGATCGCACGAACCAAATCCACCACACCAAGTCCGATCATCACGAGACAAGATGTAACTTCAATGGCGAACACTCAAAGTGTTCATCATATCAATCATATGATTCATGCTCTACCTTTCGGTATCACGTGTTCCGAGACCATGTCCGTACATGCTAGGCTCGTCAAGGCCACCTTAGTATCCGCATGTGCAAATCGGCTTGCACCCGTTGTATGCACTTGTTGATTCTATCACACCCGATCATCACGAGATGCTTCGAAACGACAAGTCTTGGCAACGGTGCTACTAAGGATGAACACTTTATTATCTTGAGATTTTAGTGAGAGGGATCATCTTATAATGCTACCGTCGCGATCTAAGCAAAATAAGATGCATAAAAGGATTAACATCACATGCAGTTCATATGTGATATGATATGGCCCTTTTGTCTTTGCGCCTTTGATCTTCATCTCCAAAGCACGGACATGATCTCCATCCTCAACGGGCATGATCTCCATCATCGTCGGCGAAGCACCAAGGTCAATGGCGCCGTCTTCATGATTGTCCTCCATGTAGCAACTATTACAACTACTTTGAAATACTACTCAACATGAAATTTAAAGACAACCATAAGGCTCTTCGCCGGTTGCCACAATACAATAATGATCATCTCATACATAGTCATCATCACATTATGGCCATATCACATCACCAAACCCTGCAAAAACAAGTTAGACGTTCTCTAATTTGGTTTGCATATTTTACGTGGTTTAGGGTTTTCGAGTGAGATCCAATCTACCTACGAACATGAACCACAACGGTGATACTAGTGTTGTCAATAGAAGAGTAAATTGAATCTTCACTATAGTAGGAGAGACAGACACCCGCAAAGCCACTTATGCAATACAAGTTGCATGTCGAGCGTGGAGCAAATCTCATGAACGCGGTCATGTAAAGTTAGCCCGAGCCGCTTCATCCCACTATGCCACAAAGATGCAAAGTACTCAACTAAAGATAACAAAAGCATCAACGCCCACAAACCATTCTGTTCTACTCGTGCAACCATCTATGCATAGACACGGCTCTGATACCACTGGTAGGATAACGTTGCATAGAAAACAAAAAATTTCCTACCGCGAACACGAAATCCAAGCCAAGATGCAATCTAGAAGACGGTAGCAACGAGGGGATTATCGAGTCTCACCCTTGAAGAGATTCCAAAGCCTACAAGATGAGGCTCTTGTTGCTGCGGTAGACGTTCACTTGCCGCTTGCAAAAGCGCGTAGAAGATCTTGATCACGGCGCCACGAACGGGCAGCACCTCCGTACTCGTTCACACGTTCGGTTGTTGATGAAGACGACGTCCACCTCCCGTTCCAGCGGGCAGCGGAAGTAGTAGCTCCTCTTGAATCCGACAGCACGACGGCGTGGTGTTGGTGGCGGTGGAGAACTCCGGTGGAGCTTCGCTAAAGCACGCGGGAGCTATGGAGGAGAGGGGGGAGGCTAGGGTTTGGGAGGGGTTGGCCGGCCACTCAAGGGGGGAGGCCAGGTTGTAGTCTTAGGGTTGGCCGGCCCCCTTCCCTTGGCCCCTCATTATATAGGTGGAAGCCCCAAGTGTTGGACTACAAGTCTCCGAATAAGACCCGAACCAAAAACCTTCCATGTGATAGGGAAACCTACCCAAGGTGGGAATCCCACTTGGGTGGGATTCCCCCCTTCCATGTGGGGGGGTGGCCGGCCCCCATAGGGGAGTCCACTTGGGACTCCTCCCCCACTAGGGTTGGCCGGCCATGGAGGTGGAGTCCCTCCGGGACTCCACCTTCCTTGGTGGTTTCTTCCGGACTTTTCTAGAACCTTCTAGAACCTTCCATAGAACCTTCCGCATCATTTTAATTCACATAAAATGACATCCTATATATGAATCTTATTCTCCGGACCATTCCGGAACTCCTCGTGATGTCCGGGATCTCATCCGGGACTCCGAACAAATATTCGAACTCCATTCCATATTCAAGTTCTACCATTTCAACATCCAACTTTAAGTGTGTCACCCTACGGTTCGCGAACTATGCGGACATGGTTGAGTACTCACTCCGACCAATAACCAATAGCGGGATCCGGAGATCCATAATGGCTCCCACATATTCAACGATGACTTTAGTGATCGAATGAACCATTCACATACAATACCAATTCCCTTTGTCACGCGATATTTTACTTGTCCGAGGTTTGATCTTCGGTATCACTCTATACCTTGTTCAACCTCGTCTCCGACAAGTACTCTTTACTCGTACCGTGGTATGTGGTCTCTTATGAACTTATTCATATGCTTGCAAGACATTAGACGACATTCCACCGAGAGGGCCCGGAGTATATCTATCCGTCATCGGGATGGACAAATCCCATCGTTGATCCATATGCCTCAACTCATACTTTCCGGATACTTAATCCCACCTTTATAACCACCCATTTACACGAGTGGCGTTTGGTGTAATCAAAGTACCTTTCCGGTATAAGTGATTTACATGATCTCATGGTCATAAGGACTAGGTAACTATGTATCGAAAGCTTATAGCAAATAACTTAATGACGAGATCTTATGCTACGCTTAATTGGGTGTGTCCATTACATCATTCATATAATGATATAACCTTGTTATTAATAACATCCAATGTTCATGATTATGAAACTAATCATCCATTAATCAACAAGCTAGTTTAAGAGGCATACTAGGGACTTCTTGTTGTCTACATATCACACATGTACTAATGTTTCGGTTAATACAATTATAGCATGGTATATAAACATTTATCATAAACATAAAGATATATAATAACCACTTTTATTATTGCCTCTTGGGCATATCTCCAACAGGTCATGGTGTCAATCACCGCGGTTCTGGCTCTCTTCAAGGACAGCGATTTGGCGACCCCGCGACATGCCTCGAAGAGGTTACCAACTGAATTCTACGCCTCCTCATAAGCTTTAGTCCTTTTGAGGGTCGATTCTTTTGTCCATTCAAAGCCAAGACTCGCTGCGAAAAGCATCATTAGTTTCTTCCGCGGATAAAAGCAAAGCATGAGGAAGCCGGAGTTAAGCAAAAAGTCCTTACGGAAAATGATCTTGTCAATAGCCGTCGCCTCCGCCTCATAACTCTTGCTCTTTGACGCCAAGGTCTGGACCCTCTGCTGGCTCTTTTTGAGCTTATCAGCAAGATCCGCCACTTCTTGGGCATGCTTCTCCAAGAGTTCCTTCTTCTTCTTGGCTTCCTCCTCGGAGGATTCCTTCAGGAAATTCTTGAGAGACTCATTCTCAGCTTCCAAAACCTCGATCTTGGCGAAAAGGGTGTCGATGGTGGGGCGCTTGGCAATTTCTTCTGTAAGGCGGAAAACCACACAATTATACACTGTTTATTCATGATAAAACACGCGAGCAACCCGGAGTTCTTACCTTCGTAATTCTTTACGCGGGTCTCCAGGAGTGACAAAGCTTTCTGGCTATTCGCGGCGTTCTGGCGCAGCCCTTCAATTTCTGTCATTTGCTCCAGCACATGGATGCGCAGATCTTCGTGCAGCTTCCACGTGTTCTGAGAAGCAGGCAGTAGTTAGTCAGAAATTCAAAATTCTGGGGGCTGGCGAGAAGTTTAAAATCCTTAGATTGAGAAAATTCTAAATTTCCGCTAAGGTGCGCATTTAAAAGCATCGGCTCACACATGTTACTCAGAAAAATGTCCAACCCAATGCTTGGGGGCTGGTGTTACCTGGCGCACGTTCTTGTGCTTGGCGAAGAAAACCTTGAGACCACTTTCCAGGTCGCTTAGTTTTTGCTCTTCCGTGTTCGCAGGCCCCCACACTTTGTCCATCATGGCGGAGATCTCCACGTGGCGCTGTGAGAGGGGAACCTTTTGCAAAACTCCGGTGAACTCCGGTACGGCGGAGGGGAAGCTCGGAGGCGGCGCTGTGCGAGAGGTGAAAAGGGGGGCGAATGAGGTGAATGGGGTGGACGGTGGATATTTATAGGCCCGAGGGAAGAGATTCGTGCTCCGCATCCTGTGGTCGGAACGCAAGCGTCGCGTCGTTGGATGGATGACACGTGTCGAAAACCCTAAACGGTAAAAATGGCTAAGGATAAGTTACCGCTCAAATCGCCCGAAAATGGCGCCAAAATTCGCGGAACCGTTTGGACCCTTCGAGGTTCTGGGTAAGAATCAAAAATTGTTGACCGTTATCTCTGCGGGGAAGTAATCCGGAAACGCGTTGTAAAAATAGTGTCGATGGATGAAGTCCCGCGGGGTAAAGGCATTTTCCGACTAAGAGTTGGAAAGGAAGAAAATATGAAGTTGGAGTTCTTCAAGTTTCCCCGTGTTACCAAGATTGCCGGAAGTCACGAAGCTTCAGCAAGGCGGAAACAAGAGGTGAATCTTGGAGAACTCTAGGGGCTACTGTTGTGGGTATATACTTCATGGGTGTGCCATCGACAGTGCCTGGATCCGGCAAGCCCGGGTGGCCCACAGACGGTGATGTGGCATGTGGCCCATCGGGCGGCCCAGTTGCTGTTGATCATGAAGGATGAAGTCCAGCCCAGGATCGGGAAGACGGATCCTAACCGACCTTCGGAGGAAGCCGGATCCGTGGAGGCCCATAAGGAACCCGGATCCAGTACGACGTAGATGGAAGGCGGATCCTTGACGTACACGGCAAGATATTGTACCGTAGTTAGGCAACCTGTAATCCGGCTAGAACTCTCCATGTAAACCCAAGATCCGTGCGCCTATATAAGCCGGATCCCGGGAGCCCTAGAGGCACAACCACAACTCATTGTAACAACACGAAAGCGCCCAGATAATTCCAGACAAGCAGCAGTAGGCCTTGCCATCGTGCAGGTGGTCCGAAGCTGGGTAAATCGCGTACCACCGTCCCGAGGACTCTCCGCCCTATGGCTCCTACTTCTTCTTCCCTCCATGAGGATCCCTCCACGAGGTGGCGGAGGATCGGCGAAGGCAGAGATTTGAGGAGGACGGGGCGCCAAGGCATCGCGGTAGCGGTGCGGGCAACGACAACAGACAGTTGCGGCTGGCGGTGGCGGCGGGTAATCAACCAAGAAGCGGCTCGCGCGTGCATAGTGACCAGGTAAAACATAGTGTCCACAAGATTCACTCACACCCATAGGTGTAAGTACAAAAGCATTTTCCAAAAGAAAGTTCATGCAAAGTTTTTCACTAGTCCAAAAGTTTATAGTAAGAGAGGTAAACATGTGTGTAGTATCAAGAAATATTCGGACTATTTAAAATAATTGGTCCATTTTTTAGAAAAAGTTCGTAAGAGAGAGAAAAAACATTGAGCAGTTCAATAAATGTTTGCGAGTTTAGAAAGATTTTTGGTGTAGAATAATTTTTGAAAATGGCAAAAAAAAATATTGTTCACTCCTTAAACCGATGATAAATGTTTGTATTAACAAAAGGAGAAAAAAAAAGAAAACATGAACAAAACTTTAGAACATGGGGAAATGGAAAAAAATAATAAAGAAGAAAATGAAAACAAAACATAAAATAAAATTGAAACGGGAAAACAAAAAGGGTTGGACATAAGTGGGCCGACCCAATGGCGCCCCTCATTTGGTCCGAATAGGTCCTTATTTTTTGTGATTTTCACACTATTCCAAATGTGGGCCAATATTTCAGTAAAGTGACCCATTATAAGGCACGCGCGTACTCCTAGGTTGCAAATTTGATTAAGTTAACATTAATTATATATTATAAAAATTATATCATTAGAAAGTTCAGATATTCTATTTTCTAATGATATAATTTTTATATTATATAATTTAAATTATATAGGTTAAATTGGTGATCTAGGGGTACGCGCGCGCCTAATAAACTGTGAAGGAGGGAGTAACTGCAGAGTCACCGAAACGATAAAAGCCTATTATGTGATTTAACTGCTCCAGGCAATTAATCAATTTGACAAACCGATTTATCAGCTGCTGGACAAATTAATCGGTCCTAAGCAGAGCCTATTAGATTTCATTTTCTAGCTACAGTAGTATATTTTGGTATAGTACCTATGCTTTTACCTCTTGCGCATGTTTTTTACAATGGTGTGAGCACGGGAGTATGGGATTGTACCTAAAAAAACTAGGTATATGTTAGGCAATATGTTAGCATTTTTCTATTTATTCTACCGATTAATAGCCTACTGATAAATTTTGTTAATCTGCCGAGTAGCCGACTAATCGTTATCCCAACCTGACCGACCAGTTACCACTTAACGATATCATGAGCATTAGATTTTCATTATTTTGGCTATTTTTAAAATGATAACTAAATTTAAAAGAAAAGAAAATCAAATAAATTGTCGCTAATTGGCAATGCAATTAAGCCACGTCCAGCATACATAAAAGTACCAAAAGAATCACAAATAAGGACTCACTTCATACAAACAGACAATATGACGCGATAAATACCGTGTGATCACTCATCTTGATCGTGGATCATCTTTTTTCTTCTTCTCAAAACAATCACTTCTTGCTGCGTCCAGGATGCTCAAGTTGGCTGTCATGATCCAAGTCTCCTCGGTGAGTAGCTTCAGCTCTACTTCTAGGGCTCTCGACCGAGCAGTGGCATCATCAACTTCGAGCTTCCTTTTTTTTTCCTACATCAAGGTGTTCTTTCTGTGTTCCTCTTTCTTTATGTGTTTCCTCTCTTTCTCTTCTCATTTGACACCTCCTTATCGCTATCAACTCCTTTAAAATCTTTTGCAATGCGAGTGTCAACGCCTCACGTTTTGCATCTTGTTTGGACTGATTAAGGTTGGTTACCGATGATCTGGCCGATAGCTATCTGAATCCATTTTGAGTAGTGAATAGATCACTCCCCGTATGCGTGACTCGTCGGTGAGGAGTTATTGGCCGACCACATTGCGCCAAAACGGGAGTGTGAGAGAGCGGGAAGCGAGGGGCATTGTATATCTGGTTGACAGCTATCCGAGTCCGATGATGGTATGAGAATAGATGGCCGGAGGTGGAGGAGCTGGGAGGTTACATAGTCGGCGATGGAGACGAGGTGGTCGAAGTGGGGATGTTGTTTATCGCAAAACCGCCTCCAGAACCGGCAAATGTATGATTTTGCAAGGTGGTTTTAGATTTTCCCGCAAAATGTTTTGCGGGTCGATCCCTTGTGCGAGGTCGGTATCTTCCACAGTTCTTAGAATATCAGGACCTCCATTAACTAACTTTCTTCCCTAGTTAAATCCTCTATCTCGTGAAACCTAGCACCGCCTCTTAAAAGTATAGTGCCGCCACCATCTCCGCTCCCAAGATCGGTTCCCCCTCCTCCAGCCAGTCTCTCGCTGACGTCGAGAGGGGTGGATAACCCGATGTATGTGGAGTTGTTAATAAAAGTAGTGTTTTCAAGAGATTAATTTAAGGTTTTAGTAGTCTTCTTTGAGGCCTCCAGACCAATGGAGATGTCATCCTCTATAATAAGTGATTTTTAGCTCTTCGTTCGATGATACCTTCCTGATGTTAATGTGGTGTTGGAAGATTAAAATTATCTAGGTATGGGCATTGAGATTTTGTTTCGCCAAATCGATTTTGGATCTTTTCTCATGGTAGCTTCTCGGAGCATTATCCTCGCAATATTTGTCCTGGCTGCTACTTCCTCGACAAAGGTGTTTCGTATTCTTGGCTTCACATCAACATCGACCAGGCTGCTCGATTAATTTAATATTTTCACTAACATATTGGTGGTGGTACTCTGTTTTAATGGCTGCGTATGTACACGTAGCTTTGACACTACCGCTCAAATTAAAATTATGAGATAACTTTTGTTGGTATGTATAGGTTAGTGGTTCGGTAATTTTCTTTGGCTGTATTCAGGAAAGTATAAAATTATATTATAAAAGAAGAAAAAATGTGAAGATCTTGAAGGCTTGTTTCTTTTATATTTTATTTTGCAATCGTTATAGATAGATCATACAGAGTGTCGGAGTATATCTCTACCATCACCCGGCGGGCCATATTGGCCAGGTCTACAATTTCGCACTAAAAATATATATAGTACCTGATTTTGGAAAAAAGAGAGATAAGCCCTGTTATGTACTGCGGGTAACCAAACAAATTAAACGTGCATACGCCGGTCCAGCCCCTACCCCGCAGACCAACAAAACACAGCCATTTATGTACGTGAGGCCTCATGCCTGGAAGCCATTGCCGCTCACATGGTTAAGACTAGGAATGGCACGCAAGGTATGGGTTCGGGTAAAGCCATCCCATACTCATACCGTCACTTTCAATTTTGCCCATCACTCGTATCCATACTCATCAATTGGTATAAGTTTTTCCTTTACCCGTCACCCGGTAGGGTAAATGGGTACCCACAGGTAATAATACCTGCGCTTACATCACATTAAATTAATCAAAAAAATATGACATGAGGTGAAGCGATCCTAAATAGGGGACTAATCCTCACTAACCTACCAGTAGTTGTGAGACCGGAAAGCGTGAGGTTCAACCAAGCTATGTGAAGGTGTGATTAGAGGTGAAATTAAGTACTTTAGAATATTACAACCACCTACTTTTCAAATTTAGATGGGTACATGGGTACGTGGATATGGGTTCTACGATCCCATACCCTACCCGCTCATTGGTATGATATTTTCTCATTTACGAACTTATATATTATACTTTTTTCTATACCCATACTTCTATTGGATTTTTACTAGCAGGTATGCGGGTGAAACTACACCCCGGGTAACCAGGGCCATGGCTCGGGGCGCAGCAAACATTCTGGCCTACTTATAGAAGTTTTTGAGTTGGCCCGGGTTGTAGCCCCAGTACTCAGTTGGCCCATCTTCTGATTTGGAAACGAAACTAGCGAGCGAACACAAACCTCGATCCCTGGCTACATATCTCGCTGCGGTAGGACGCGCGCCGCCACATGCCCACGACACGCCGTCGTTGCCGCCTTCCCTGCACTAGAGGCCGACTTTCCGCCCCTAGCCCGCACCCGGAGGCTTCCTGGATGAGTTCCAGCCATCCCTAGCCCTAGCCAAGCTGCTGGCCTATTGTGCTGTCGCGTGCCGTTGCTGGCGCGGCCTCTGTTCGACCGTTGGCCGGCGACAGCCGAGTGCGCTGTGATGCGGCTTTGCATCTCCTAGTCCAGGGCTCAAGACTCCACTGCTAGGTAATACATGTATTTGTGTGTCGACAACGTGTGTTTGCTTTAATTATTCGACATCAATATTTTTACCAACTGAACAGATTTCTAAACTTAATAAGCTTTGGGTAATCAATTTTATGTTTTAAAATATGAAGCGATTTTACCTTAACACGCACCAATGGGTGAATTCCCAAACAGAAGAAACTACCCAAACTATGTGTATCGTGTTGGATTGTTAACAATTTAGTTGAATTTATATGTTCAGCTTTCCACTCAGTACCAAATTTCATTTCTTTTCCAGGAGATCTTTTGGTAGCTCTTGCGTTTTTTTTTGTTTTGCCTGGGGCTTGCTCCAATCCTGGCTCCGCCACTGGTCATAATTAGAGCATGTCTAACAGGCCCCGTATTTTTTCGCCCCCTTAAAACGCGAGTAGAGGGCCCTGTATTCACTTTTCGCCGGCCGAAAACTCGGACGAGCTAGCAGACCCCGTATCCCACCCCGTAAAACAGAATATCTGTTTTACGGGGTGGGATACGGGGTCTGCTAGCTCCTCCGAGTTTTCAACCCCTCAAAACAGGGTTTTTTGACAAATTGCATATTAGAACCAACACACCATTCACATAAAATAAATGTTTTACATCACACAATAATCGTCTTAATTATTACAATAATGTTTTTCGGAAATGTCAACAAATGTTCTAATGGAAGAATTAAACAAATAACAAATGTTTCACACATACAACAAATACGAAATGAATGTTTCACACATACAACAATGGGAAATGAATGTAATAAATCATTGGCCATGCAAGCGCCAATGGTGTTCAATCAAATCTTGGGTGAGCTGGTGATGAGTCTCGGCATTTTCAATGCCTCGATGAGCTGCAAGAAAAGCTTCAAGCCGATCAGGGTTCCTCTCGGGCTGCACTCGGGTGCCAACATTGTCATAGAAACATGGCAAGTTTAAACCTCTTTCATCTTCAATGATCATGTTGTGAAGAATCACACAACATGTCATGACATCAACAAGAGTTTCCTTGTCCCAAAACCTAGCAGGACCCCTGACAATTGCAAACCTTGCTTGCAGGACACCAAAAGCTCTCTCAATATCCTTGCGGCATGCCTCTTGATTTCTGGTGAAGCAAGCTTCCTTTCTTGTCAAAGGCCTGTCCTTTTTCTCTTTTATGGACTTGACAAGGGTTGCATAGTTAGGGTAAATAACATCTGTGAGATAGTACCCCATGGTGTACTCATTGTTCATAACTTTGTAGTTACAAGGTGGAGCATCACCCTTAACTAGTCTTGCAAACAAAGGGGATCTATTCAAGATGTTGATGTCGTTGAGTGTCCCCGGCAATCCAAAAAAAGCATGCCAAATCCATAAGTCTTGAGAGGCCACAGCTTCAAGAACAATGGTAGCATCACGGCTTTTGCCACAACATGCCATGCCATGCTTTTGGACAATTTTTCCATGTCCAATGCATGCAATCCAAACTACCAAGCATCCCCGGCCACCCCCTCTTTTCATTGATCTCCATGAGCCTTTTTGTATTATCCTCATTTGGAGCTCGGAGATACTTCTCTCCATACAACTTGATCACCATCTTGGCAAACATACGCACGCAATCCGTGGTTGTTTGCACACCAATGCGAAGGTACTCATCGGTATAATCTGCTGGTATACCGTATGCAATAACCCTCATGGCGGCAGAAATTTTTTGGTATGGGCTAAATCCCATGACTTGGGCAGCATTTCTTCTTTGCTTGAAATAATCGCAATTTGCCTCGCAATCTTTGACGATTTTCTCGAACAAAGTCCTACGCATTCGGTACCGTCTACGGAAGAGGGGGAGGATAGGTCGGTACCTCGGCGAAATAATCTTACATCAGCTGCTCGTGGCCGAGCGCGCGGTTCCGCGGAATGCACATACGCCCCATCACGGATCCTTTCCGCTGATCCAGCAGCTTCATGCGGTCCTCCGTTTGCTTCAAGCCGAACAGGAGCAGCATCATCTCCGTCTCATCGTCGTTGAGCAGCTCGTCGATATCCGAATCGTCGGAATCCGACGACGACCAATCGGTGGACGTCGCGTCCAAATCCGCCATGTGCACATCCTCCGAAGCCATCTACCACGGTGTACCATACATCAGCCCCAAATCCGACCAATTTACCGGCGGCAACGAAGAAGAACGCGGCGGAATACTCACCGGCGGAGAAGACCACGGCGGGAGGGCGGGCGGCGCGCGCGGAGGGACGCGGAACTTTGGCGGGGGTGCGGCGGAGGTGCGGCGGGCGTCGACGAACCTCAACGAGGCTGGGCGGACGGCGGAGGGGCACGGATCTGACGGATTGCGGCGGCGGCGCGCGGGTGGCGGCGGCGGCGCGCGGGGGAAAACGGGTGGGGGGAACTGAAATGTCCGCGCGCGCTTTCGGAATTGGGATACTGGCTTCGCCCACTATCCCAGCTCCCACCCCGCACAAGTAGGGGGCGACGACCCGCCCCGTACTCGAAAACAGCAAAAAACGATTCGGGGGCCGTTTTTACGGGGCGTGCTAGACGGCCGGGTAGAGCCGAAACCCTCAAATCGGCGGTTATTATACGGGTTTGCCCCTTTTACGGGGTCTGTTAGACCTGCTCTTACCCATTGCCATCGCTAGTTAAGACTTCCTAGCGCCACTGGGTTTTGGATTGATCACCGGCGCGTGTGCTAGGGAATCGGTTTTGCCAGTCGGCCACCGTAGGCGCATCATAATATAGATCCCCTCCGCCTCCATCAGTAAAACATCAGATTCAGGTGAAAGCCCCCATCTGGTTTGGTTTGTACAGCTTGCATAATTCACGTCTCTGCGGCTCAAAACTGGACTTGGATAAATAGGAATTGGAACCACCTAGGGTTTGCTGCAGGCGCAAAAATTTACATGTTTAATGTTCTTTTCTACAGTCTGAATAGTTTAGTTAGTTATTAGTACTGATTCTTGTCTTTTCTTTTCAGATTCAGGCCAGACGGCGAGGGCTCGATTATTCAGTTTGCACTTCCAAAAAGATGAATCGCCGGTTTCTGAATCTGATACTGCAGGACTCCAACACTCGTATCAGATCCTTATATCTCCTTGACCCTTGGAAGCACCTCTTCTATCCGTCAGCAGGAAAAACAGAACCATCAACCATGCCTTCAGAACCGGAGAATCAAAAAAAAGAAGCGTTGATAAACCCTTTGAAGCTGCATAAGCCGCGTTTCAGGTTTGAATCGGATCACCATGTAAAGTCCATGCACCTCTTCTCAATTCTACTGAAAGAGAGCTGCATCCTGCTCACAGACTCTACTGACAGTGCATTTCTCTACGACATTGATCTTAATGCAGAACTACCTATTCGAGCTATGAATTTTCCCAAGGGACCTAACTGTGTATGCTTCTCCACACCCCATCCCCATCCCTACTACCCCTTAGACACTCATTGCTTTTATGTCCTGGACCTATCACCGGCCACCGCTACCAACACCATCGGTTCCTCCTTTGAGGTCCTCAACTACTTCAGCAATGATCCCTTCTCCACGCCCCAGTTGAGCCCCAGCTATAAAAATTCATACTACTGGGAATCTCTCCCGCAGCCACCGCTTGCAGGCGACATGTGTTCCTCCATCATGGTTGGTGGCTCAACCATATGCGTATCCTCCGTCGAGGAGGGCGTCGGCACCTACACCTTCGACATGCTGAAAAAAGTATGGACTCGTCAGGTGGGCAACCAGTGGGTTATGCCCTTCTACGGCAAAGCGGAATATGTTCCCGAGCTCAACCTTTACTTCGCCCTATCGGCTGACAGCCCCCGCCGCCTGTGCGCTTTGGATTGCGCTAGTACAACGCCCTCTGCTGCTGCCGGGCCACCATCATTGCGGCATACCTTTGATTGTTTCGACCACCTGCCGGAGAAGTGGTCGCCATACAAGTCCCACCTGGTGAACCTGGGCTCGGGCAGCTTCTGCATCGTTTCCCTCTGTGAGAACATGAGGCGCCAGTTTGCTGTTTTCACCGGTGTGGAGGTAAAACCCTGCAACGATGGAGATGGTCCTCTCCGGATGATCAGGCACCTGTCTAAACGTTACAGCCTTGGATCTCATAGCATCAAGTGTGTGCTCTGAACCATTTAGTTGCTTGTTCTGGTTGCTGCTCCTTGGAACTAGTACTCCTAGCTTTTACTATGTTGCTGCAATATGTATCATTCATTTTGGGCGCTGCTATGAAGCACCCTGCTACTGCAATACTACTTGGTTGAATGCTTATTAAACTAGCATAAGTTCCTGTTAAATAGTCTATCATTGTATCTTGTTACTTACGAAGAGTTCATTCTGCAGATCATAACAGCCTTGGATCTCACATCGTCAAGTCTGTGCTCTGAACCATTTAGTTTCTTGTCTGGTTGGTGCTCCTTGGAGCTATAAGCTGTTAGTGTATAATTAATATAATAATATATCGTTTAGGCGCTTCAGTTTAGGCGCTGCTACTGCAATACCTGTGGGAATGCATGACTATGTAGGAGAACTTGGTTCAATGGTTATTAAACTAGCATAAATCCCTCGTTAAATAGTCTATCACTGTATCGTGTTTCTTGCAAGGAGTTTTATTCTGCAGATCATAACAAAAAAAAATTACCGGGTAAAACAGGATTTTATTTCTCAGTAGGGTTTACATGGAGTTCATGATCGAGCACCTGAACCAAAGAGGATTTTATTACTATACCTAATAATAAAGGGGCTAAGGTTTCTGCCAAAATTTTCGTCCAACTTTTCAGTGGACCGTTTTACCCTCCCACCAAATCGCATAATACATCTAATTGCCACCGTACCGGCTCGTTCAGTTTTTCTTTTTCCTCCTCTAGCCAAGAGACAAGCCGTGTGTATCGCACGCATCGCGCCGCCGACGCTCCTCCTGTGCGCCTCTCGCCGTCGGCTAGCCTCCGGCCAGGCCCCCGCCGCGTGGAACCTCTCTGCGCGCCTCTGCCCATGCCCCCGCTGCGAGGAACCATTCTGGGCGCCTCCCGCCGCCGGCAGCGCCCCTCCAGCCAGATATCCTCGATCTTCGAGGCTCCGGCAACTGGATCCGCCGTCCTCCTGCGTCCGGTGGGACGCCGCAGTATGGCTTTCGGCTGTCGCTGAAACACTTTTCGTACGAGAACTTCCGACCCGCACAGTACCGCATACTCTCAAAGAATCAGGCGAACTCAACCGGTCCTCTAGGCTCTGGTTCAGGGCTCCAAACAGGGCCACCGTTGGGCTTTTTGCTTAAAATGTTGCGGCCATTGACGCACAGATAATTTGTGTCAACAATCCTACAGATAATTGGTGTCAATAGTCCCACCTCGCTAGCATATACCGATTTTCACCGGTTTATATGTCTAAATTTTCTTGGTTATAACAAGCTGACTTGGAACAAGGAGAACATCAGCAATTGAGCGCAAGAACTGAACTGCCTGGGGGACCGGATTAAAGGGAGGAAATTAAACGAAGGAAAGGATCCCATCCGGAAAATTTGAGAAAGGAGGAAATTAAAGAAAAGCGGATTAAAGGGATTCCATCCGCAAAATTTGCGAGAGGACGAATTTGGGAAAAGGAGTTTCTGCCCGGAGATCCCGGCGCGAGCCTGGTAGCAGGAGAAGAATGGGAGAGAAGAGAACCCGGCGTCGGGGCAGGCGGCTTGTGCGGCCGGCTTCTGTCGGAGTACTTGCGGGCGGGGGATCAAAGTCCGGTCGCGTGCGTGTGCTGCTGGTGTGTGCGCGTTTGTTGGCGTATGAAAGCTGAGATAGAGGAGATGAGATGATTCGGGGATTGAGAGAGATCTCGCCCTGGGCCTTTGGGCTGCCTTTGCTGGTTGGGTTTCTGGTCCTACTACTTTGTTGTATAAAAATAGTAGATCAAATATAAATAAATCTAAGTTAATAATAAATGATTAGATTAATTAAAGATATAATAAAAATTCAAGGTAGAAAATAATATTACATTAAAATCCAAATTGTTTTAATTATTATTTTTAAATAGCATCTCTGTAGCGTCTCGGTTCAGTAAACACGAACACGAGTTACAGAGTTAAGGTCGTTGCATACCTATCCTTTAGCATAACAGTTATGTTGCTTTTCCTTCTTTCGGCCGGTTGTGGAGGCGAGGGGAAGGAGAAAGGCAGCACGGCCGTGTGTTGATCTGGATGTGGCTGCGGATTAGATCCTGCTCTCGAATGTGAGCGAGGTACTAACTGGTGGTTAATCAGAAACTTTTTTCTGCTTCCATGGTGGAAGGAGATGGAGTTGGCTTTGCTAGCCAATCCCCTTATCAAGCTTGGCCATCGACCTTTTGGTCGCCTACATGCTATCTTTCTCCTTTTGGTCGGTCATGGTGGTGAGGGTGAGGACGTTGTTGGTTTGGGGCGTCTGGATCTTACGAATGGTGTCGGGGGATCCCAGAGTCCACGAAAGTTGCGTCTTCAACGGTGAACCCAACCGTCGACGCGTGGCCGCCACTAACTTAAGCCACGGGTTTGGCCCGACTGCGCTCAAGTATGGTCATCTCAAGTTGGTTCATCTCGCCATGCAAGGTTCTTCTTTAGCACCGGCACGTTGGAGTCCGCTATCTCCGATGCCCCAAGTGGTTTCGTCCCCGCGGTGTTTGGAATGACTGCACTTTGCGGCAGAGCACAAGAACTCGATCGTGTTTCGTGGGCCGACGCGATTTCTTGTGGTGTGCAATTCTTAAAAACCAAGGACATGCGTGCACATATTCGTGATTCGCTTAGGGATTTTCTATAAAATTGTACCATTCTCCTTTATACAATTTCCCGGCCCTTCGGCACCTTTTATCGTTAAAAAAGTCACTACAAGTTTGCGGTATTGCAGGTCGGTGCAGCGAGAGCATCGCAAGTTAATTTTCTTCGAATTAACATGTTTCATCGTTGATTCACTGCAGTGTTCAACTTTTTTTCTCCCGGTGCAACGCACGGGCACTTTTGCTAGTACTTAATAATGTTAGAAGGAGTGCACAGCGCAATGGGATGTCGGTCTGTGTGGGGAAAATTAAAAGAAAGAAGAGATATGAAGAAAAGTTACTCAACAACCATAGGTGTGTGACGTCAGCCGCTCCCTCAACCGGTCCTCGCTCTCCCGATGGACTTCTAAGCGGGCCGGTTGTGATGGTCGAGGGGCTCAGGTCCTTGCGCTGACGCCAGTTGCCTCGGGTGACCATGTGGAGGTGTCCTTTCCTGTCGGTGATGCCCTGCCGAGTCTGAGCTTGCTATGGGTCGCTTCTTTGAGCTCCGAGGAGGACGACAACGTTGAAGAGTTGGCTCCGTAGACACAGCTGACCTCCAATAAAAGCGTTGTTTCCGGCTTGGTTCGAGGCATCGGAGCCCTGCGGCAACCTCTCTGTTGCAGTTGCCGCTCATGGAAGGCTAGGTGCAGGTGGGTTCGGGTGGCCGCCCCGACCGCGAGCTGTCGTCTTTTCTTCCAAAGGAAGGTTTTGAGCATTGTCTCGCTTTCAAGCGTTGGGCTCGTGGGAGATTCTTTAGGTGCCTCGAGCGTGGCCACTAGGCCAGCACATGCTGTGATCCCTTCAGATGCATACGTTGTCGCCGTCCTGGTCATCGAGAGCGTTTCTGCTATGCACGCTTTCCCGCCGCTCCTTCCCCCTCTCCGTACGGTTGTGCTCATTCTCCGGATGCACGTGCTCATTACCAGTGGAGCCGCTCTCCGTCCGCTCAGCCTCAGCGTCCCTCGACGTCCAGGAATTGGGCCGAGGTCGTGTGCCTCTCGTCCTCACATGCAACATCACTGATAGGGCCCTCTCCAAGGGTGTTGCGAGGAGTTCAATCTTAGCGCCAGCTTTGACTTTGGCCTTCAGTGTCAGTTTTTCGTGTTGCTCTTGGAGCTCGCTTAGTTGGTTGCAAACGGTATCGAGGAGGCGTCTCGTCCCCTTCTTGAAAAGGTGGGAAGTCTCAAACTATCGTTGGCACACACTTGTGATTCTTAATTTGGTGTCGATGGATGCATGTTCTTCTAGTGGTCAGGAGCTCGCCACCGTACAACATTCATTTTCGCTTGGCTCCGCTGAGCAGAATTTTTTTTGAGGATGAGGGGGGGGGGGGGGGGGACTCCCCACCGCTTGATATTTAGAAAAAATATATTATAAACAGAGGTAATATAAGAGAGTTCAGATAGAGATCTATTTGTTCTTTTTATATTGGTATTTCACACATAAAAATCCGGATAGTGCGTACCATAGCCACACAATCTGCAATATAACACATTTGCCACACTTTATACTTAAAATAATTGGAGATTTTCTGTATTGACACATGATGTGGCAAATATGCAAAATACAAAAGGGTTAAAGTGTGGCGAATATGCAAACCCCAAAAAAAAGGAAAAGGAGAAAGAAAACCCCCAAAAAGAACTAGTACTACTCGAGTTGTCGCATATTTCGCTGGTCCAGAGTAGACTCCAGTCCAAGTGCGAAATCGGAAATTCTCAGCCACAGGCCACCAACACGAAAGCAAAATCAGAACAACTCTCCCATGGCGACGGCGAAAATGGTGGTTCTGCTCCCCGGCCAGAGCATTAGCCACCTCACCCCCATGATGGAGTTCGCCGAGGTCTGCCTCCGTCGCGGCCTCGCCGTCACCGTCGTCGTCCCGGACCCAACCCTCACCGCCCCGCCCTTCCGCTCCGCCATCTGCCGGTACGCTTCCCGGCTCCCATCTCTCGCCGTCCACTCCCTACCTCCCCCTCCCCCTCCCACCCACCTCGGCGCCGTCCACCCCTTCATCCGCATGCAGGCCGCCTTCCGCTCCCAGGCACCCAGCCTGCGAGACTTCCTCCGCGGCCTCCCCGCCGTCCACGCGCTCGTCGCCGACATGTTCGCCGTCGACGCCCTCGACGTCGCCGCGGAGGTGGGCGTCCCGGGGCACCTCTTCTACTGCACGGGCGCCAACAACCTCGCCGTCTTCCTCCAGCTGCCTTCATTTTGCTCCAGGAGCGGCGGGGACTTGAAAGATCTCGGCGACGCGCCCGTGTCATTCCCCGGCGTGCGCACGATGCCGGCGTCCCACCTGGTCGACGGGGTGCTCGACAGCGGGACCGAACTGTACGCGGCCGTGCTGGACGTGTTCGGTCGGATGTCTGCGGCGCGTGGCATTTTGGTGAACACCTTCGAGGCGCTGGAGAGCTCGGTGATGGCTGCGATTAGAGGAGGCCGCTGCCTCCCTGACCACGCCAAAACTTCGGTCTACTGCGTCGGGCCGTTGATCGCGGAGGGGGAGACGGAGGAGGAAAGGCATCCATGTCTCCCGTGGCTTGACGCTCAGCCAGAGCACAGTGTCGTGTTCATCTGCTTCGGCAGCCGGTGCACCGTGTCGCTGGAGCAGATCAGTGAGATGGCCAAGGGGCTCGAGAAGTCCGGGCACAGGTTCCTGTGGGTGCTGCGCGCGCCTCCTTCCTTCGCTGCGGCCACCGGCGAACCAGACGCGGCGCTTTCTCTCCTCCCAGAGGGGTTCTTGGCACGGACTGCAGACAGGGGCCTCGTGGTGACCGCGTCCTGGGTGCCGCAGGTCGACGTGCTGCGTCACGCCTCCACTGGTGCCTTCTTAACGCACTGCGGATGGAACTCAACGCTGGAGGCAGTGGTGACCGGCATGCCTATGGTGTGCTGGCCGCTGGAAGCCGAGCAGTGGATGAACAAGGTGTACATTGTGGAGGAGATGAAGGTTGGCATCGAGGTTAGAGGGTATAAACCTGGGGAGCTTGTCACAGCGGACAATGTGGATGCAACTGTTAGGTCGATCATGGACATGGAGTCGGAGGGACGTCGGACAGTCATAGAACGGGCCTTGGCAGTGAAGGAGAGTGCTGCCGCAGCATGGAAGGAAGATGGATCCTCTTGCGCTGCATTCACTGAGTTTGTGAAGCAAATGGAGTGAGGGGACGTTTGCAGCATCATATCAATTGCAGGTTAGCATATGTAAATTGCACATTGCAGTATTGTGTGTCATTATGTACTTGAATAACTTGAGTAGAAATTGCAATCTATGCAGTAGTATTGTGTTCTGATCTATGCCGGAAAGGAATGTTGTGATATATTAGTTTCACTTTTCATGTCCATGAATAGTTACAATGCAGACATATGATCCGAAATTGCTCGATTCCTGCACCGGCATTCCTTCTTTTTCTAGAAAAGATGGCCTTTATTCCACTCCAGCCATTAAAACGCCTTGTTTAGAACTGATGATAGCATGATTTCGATGTATGGTTTGATTTTCCAGCCTAAGCAATTTTTGAAAAATGACATTGGCTGCTTGGATGGCTCATGCAGTACCTCTACTTCATTAGTTCTTGCATTACACTTTTCTTATTATAAATCTGATAACATGTACTTGCTAATATGGGCATACCTTTTCTCTCCTTGAAATAAAGTCAAGGTCATCAGTTATTTATCTCATACCTCATTCATGGGTTGGGTTTTACTTGTATATCATTCACGCGATTACTATTGTTACCACGTGTTTATGGGAAATTCTAAAGCTATCAAATCTCCAATCCTGTTGTGAAGAAGCTTTTTTTTTTTGTAAGAAGGTTATTTTTGCTGGGGTTTTCATAGGAATTTTCAAACTTACCATTGTGAGCTTCTAACATAGCGCATCCTGGTACTAGTTGATCCTCAGTTCAATTAGCGGACTGAACAACCTTAATCAGCTGGTATCTGGTTTGAGACACTCCCACCTCATCCTAGGATGGTTTGGCACAGTTGATCAGATTGACGAGGCACTGTTTTTCTACTAATTTTTTTTATTGCGAGCAAAATTGTGTTCTGGTTCATGTGTTGTTTGCTGATAAAACTGGCACACAGGAGTCTGTGGTGTAAATGATGTTAACTGTCAAATGCCAATATATTTCTGAGGCCCCTATTCGATAGCATGAAAGCTAGTCGGGCAATGAGATTTGCAAAATTTAGTTCTCATGTGTTGCTGCGTACAATATGTTTCAAAGACAGTAATTCGGCTAGAAAGAGTAGCTTATATCCTTCGCCGATGCAGATTCAGTGACTTTGTGATCGATTTAGCCCTTCATATGTGTGAGATTCAGTGGACAACAGCGACAAAGACTTGGCAGTTTTGAGCGTTTCAGAGACAGAAACAATGAAAATTATCCATATTGAAAACTTGACAAGGAAAGTTTGGATCACTGAACAAATTATAACAGGCAAAAAATGAAGTGATTACAACAGGACAAATCGATCAATTTTGTACGTAGCATATCATTGAAGTTCTCTAGCACTTAACACTGGAAGCATTTCGCGCAAAGTGAAACTGTGTCCGAAAATAATGTGGTCATCTCCAAGATAAATTAGACTAGTGGTTGTGGCGCCCCTTAGGGCGCCTCCTCACTGTACAGTGGCGGCACAATCTGGTTCGAATCGCAGTTTTTTTTTTCTTCGCTTTAGCTGCTTCTTCACCTCTCCCTCTCCAAACAATGCTACCGTTCAGTTTTGCTGAGCATCACCTTCGACCACAACACATGGATGTTTGAGAGCAAGCTGGTGAGACATGATGTGACATACAATCCAATCAAGCACATGACCTATATGTGCTAGGCTTGCAATTCCACGTACATAATACTAACAAAAATAGCATGAAGTCAAGGCCATATCAATGAAAGCAGGAAAAATACAAAGTTTATCACGGTTACAGAAGTTTCAGCCAATGTGGATAAGAGAAATATAGCAATTTCAACCTCAGCAATTCCTTCACTTTTCATATCCATAGAGCAAATCCTACATAAAAGTTCACATGTTGAAACTCAGTTAGCAAGCAGAAATAAGATTTATTGTGCATGGGACTATAAACCAAAAAAGGCAAAAAGCCCCCCTGTTGCTTGTAGCTAAGCATTATTCTAACCTATCCAAGACCGTGATAATGAAAATAATAATAATACGTGAACATAAGACAATTTTTCAAAGGAAAGACAAATACACATAAACATAAGATGTGGTTTCAAGGTATATTTGTTATTTCAAGGTATAAGATGTGGGCACTTTCTGCTCATGAACATAACAAATCATTCCAGAATGTTTACCTTTGTTCCGGATGAAAGATGACTCTCACCCCATCCAACCGTTCCTTAGAGGCTAAACTGACAAGCCTTCCAAATGCAGGTTATATTATTGTAACGCTGTCCAACTGCTGATAGGCGCTCGGTAGCAAACAATGTGCCATATGTGAAGCAATACCCCATGATTCAAACCTGTAAAAGATACTCTCACCCTCACCAAAAGAGTTTTTTTAGGAAGATTTTCAAGCATGAGAAAACATTGATAAGAAAATTTTGTGATAGAATTTACCTGTAGCTTGATACTTCTAGCTGTGCAATACCATATCCAATGAGAACTGTTGCTGGGCTTGCAAAGGGTGAGCAAGCTTAAACAAGAAAGGCATTTTAACATTTATAACCTGGTCTATCAGGTGAAAAATCTAAAGCATCATGTAACTATGACTGTACACCCACAATCTATGTGAACGTCAAGTGACGATCGAAGCTAGAACAACAACCAAATCAATGGCTAACAGTATAAAATTCAGTGCATCGGACATAAGGAGCATGGAAACCAAAACAGTATCAGGTCAATAACCAACAGTATAAATTTACGGTAAAAGAAAAACATAAAATTAATTAGTAGTACCAGAGCAGTCCAGAGTCCACAATTCAGTTGACTAAACCACACAGATTTTGCAGAGTAAGCAATCAAACGATTTCATATCAAAACAAGCTCTGTATGCAGTTCTGTAACGATTTTCCCATATATATCCTAGTGGTAGCAAGAACTGGGATAGGCCAAGCAAATCGAGCAATGCAGCCGCCGTAGCGCACTCTGGGATAGGCCAAGCATACTCGCACTTTATGTTTCTCAATAATCTATGGCGTGTCAACCCATCCCAGCTTGCTGAATCGCTCAAACACAAGATAAGATGCTGCTGTTGCAATATCGCCGTGCTAGGTTCCAGGTATAAATTACACATTCTAATCATGCTATTTATCACCATGGAAATACAGCACTGTGCAATTTACAGACATTATCCACACTTGAATAGTTTCTGCAGACATTTCCTTATTACTCCATTTGATTTACAAACTCAGTGAATGCGGTGGGAGAGGAGCCACCTTCCTTCCACACCGCGGCGGTGCTCTCCTTCAACTCCGCCAGCCGTTCCTCAACCGCTCGCCGGCATTCCGGTTCCATGTCCATGATCTGCCTGACCGTCGCATCCAAGTCGGCGGCAGTGACGAGCCCGCCGCGCTTATACCCTCGCACCTCCACGCCAACCTTGAGCTCCTCCACGATGTACACCTTGTTCATCCACTGCTCGGCTACCAGCGGCCAGCACACCATCGGCACGCCGGCGCCCATCGCCTCCAGCGTCGAGTTCCATCCGCAGTGGCTGAGGAACGCGCCGGTGGACGCGTGACGCAGCACCTCCACCTGAGGCACCCAGGAGGACGCGGTCACCACGAGGCCCCTGTCGTCATCCGGGCCAAGAACCCCTCGGGGAGAAGAGACAGCGCCGCGTCCGGCTCGCCGGCGGAGCCAGGCGGCGCGCGTAGCACCCAGAGGAACCTGTGCCCGGACCGCTCGAGCCCCTCGGCCATCTCGCCGATCTGTTCCAGCGGCACCGTGCACCGGCTGCCGAAGCAGATGAACACCACGCTGCGCTCGGGCTGCGCGTCCAGCCACGGGAGGTACGGGTGGTGCCTCTCCTCCGCCTCCGTGGCCACCGGCCCGACGCAGTAGACGGGCGGGGTGGCGCGGTCGGGGTCCCTAAGCGCTGCCACCGCCGAGCTCTCCAGCGCCTCGAAGGTGTTGACCAGAATGCCGCTCGCCGCCGCCATCCGGCCGAACACGTCCAGCGAAGCCGCGTACAGGTCCGTGCCGCTGTCGAGCACCGCGTCGACCAGGTGGGACGCCGGCATCGGGGGCACGCCGGGGAAGGACACGGGCGCGTCGCCGAGATCTTTCAGTTCTCCTCCGCCACTCCTCGTAGAGCAGTCTGAGCAGAAGGAAGGCAGTCCGAGGAAGACGGAGGGGGTTGCGGTGCCCGTGGAGAAGAAGAGGTACCCCGGGACGCCGACCTCCGCGGCGACGTCGACGGCGGACACGACGTCGAGCATGTTGGCGACGAGCGCGTGGACGGCGGGGAGGCTGCGGAGGAAGTAGGGTCATTATTTTATGCCATGAGACTGTCATTGCGTACCATTTCATGTGCCCTCGCCCTTACCTCATCAACATGTAGGGTTTATTTTCTTGGCCGATATTTTTGAAATTCTCGGCGACCAATGGTATAACTGATAACCGGTCGGTATTTACGAAGAAAATCGTAATTTACTCCAATTTGATTGTATTTGATAGATTGCAGACAAATTTTACGCCAAGATCAAGGTTTACCTCCTCGATGATGGATGGATGGATGGATCGATCGGCCCAGGAGATCGAAGCAACCAACGACCAACTGCTCGCTCACATCTCCAGGCCTCTCCTCTCCTCCTCGCCTCGCCAAAGTCCAAAGTCACAAGTCACGCGCTGACCGCACGCGGCTTACGGAAAGGGCCTCGTATTTATAGAGAGAGGTACCATGCGGTTTTGAAACTGTTCGAGGGGTGGGCTTTTTGGACGAAAAAAGAGGACGGGAAGATGGTTCAGATTTCACGGAAGAAGAAGAAGAAGATGAGTTGTGGCTATCTATTCTGTGTGTTGCTTGATGGAGGCGATGGACCCTCTAGATTGAGGTATGCCCCGGATCAGTGACGTGGACGACAACCAATTAATTGCATGGGATTCTGTGACGATGGAAACGTTTCTGTTCCCAGATATAATTGCGATGCCTTCCTTTTATCTCTCGCATGCATGTAATCCAGCGCTGGCTGTGCAAACGCTTGGCCTTTTCTCCTGCAAGTCCACCCTGCTCCTACTAACTAGTATTTCCTCACAGCATCGTGAACAAAAAAAACCTCCCACAAAAGAACCTTGATCGTCCAACTTGACAAAAAATATTATTTTAATCCTTATACCCACTTGATTAGAACTTACTTATTCCACTTGCTCTTACTATCTAAGTTTTTGGAATTCACTCAGTTCCATCGAATAGTTCGAACAACGCACAAATACCACTGCTGCGCATTGTTTGCCTTCCACTTGGGACAGCACTCTCCCGCTACATAGGAGTCGTTGTCCAACAAATTTGTTATACTGCATTGTTCTATCTGGAGTTCTGGACTAGATACATCTGCGTATGTTTCCATCATTGTGAACAAACCAGGGGACAGCTGATGGTGAAGACATCGCCAAGTCGAGCTCACCATCCAAGGCTAATTCCATTCAACAAATCAGCTAGCCCCAACCCAGACCTCAAGTCGCCAATGAGATACCGATGAGCTGATCGCACCAAACAGAGAACATTTTGAAGCTATTTGTTCTGTACTTGCTCAGTTGCGTATCAGAGCCTCTTCCTTAACAAAAACTAGTACTAACCAAAGTAATAATCGCAAGGTTTATTAGCATGATTAACCAAAACTTCAGCATGACCTCTCCTCATTTTTGGACATACACATCTCACAACAAGTAAACAAGGTACATATTTTTTGAGATCTCAACTCACGTGTTTATGTAGAGACAGAAGTGCAAGTTAAAAAAGAAGATTACAACGGAAACAGCTATTACAAGTTGTGATCTGGAGCATCACAATTTACAATTCGACTGATTATCACAAGAGTTATCACAGAACCCTTTTAGTAGAATCCCAATGAAGCTTGCTACCTACATTCTTGGTCTTCTCTTCTTTACCAAGGCCTGCTTCACAGCCACTGCATCATACAGCTGCCGGAGAGGGAGTCGTCGGCGGTGAAACCGGCGCCGCAGCACAACCAATGGGTCTAGCCACCTTTCCTCCTGGAAGTGCAGGTGCAGCAACCGCAGGTCCTCATACAGGTAGCATTCTGGCCATGCTAGCCAATGAATATCCGGCCTCCACGACAGCTGCCAAGGCATTCATTAAGGGTCGATGTTTGCACGAGGGGGTTCTCGCGCTTCACGAGATTGCTCACGAGCTGAGGGTTAAGAAACTAGGAGGTCTTTTGCTTAAGCTGGACTTTGAGAAGGCATACGACCGGGTCAGCTGGGATTTCCTGCGAGAGGTTTTGCTCAAGAAAGGGTTCTCGGCAGTGGTGGTTCACCGCCTCTTGCAGCTGGTCTCCGGTGGACAAACGGCGGTCAATGTCAATGGGGAGATTGGGGGTTTTTTCCGGAATGCACGGGGAGTGCGACAGGGTGACCCCCTATCCCCGATCCTGTTCGATTTCATGGTAGACTCGCTGGCGGCTATCCTTTCGAGAGCCAGGGAGTCGGGTCACATACAGGGTGTTGTGCCTCATCTCATACCAGGTGGTGTTACGCACCTCCAATACGCAGATGATACCATGATCATGATCGAGCCCTCTAGGGTGGGGGTGGCCAACCTCAAGCTCATCCTTTTATGTTTTGAGAACATGTCGGGACTCAAGATTAATTTCTTGAAGAGCGAGGCCATTGTAACAGGGGTTACAGAGGCGGAGCGGAGGTGGGTGGCCGATGGGCTCAACTGCAAGCTGGGCTCTCTCCCAATGCAGTACTTGGGTCTGCCGGTGAGTGACAAATCTCTCTCGGCGGCAGACTGGACCTTCCTGATTGAGAAGGTGGGTCATAGGGTTGACCCATGGCAAGGCCTCTTCCTGGCCTCGGCTGGTAGGCTCGAGCTCACTAACTCCTGCTTATCTAGCCTGCCAATGTTTGCAATGAGCATGTACCTCCTCCATGACAAGACTCACGGAGCAATGAACAAAACTAGGGCTAGATTCTTTTGGGAATGGGGTCAACGCCAAACGGAAATACCACATGGTAGACTGGGACACGGTGTGTAGACCAAAGGCATTTGGGGGTCTGGGGATCCTCAATACTAAACGCATGAACATTGGGTTGATGGTCAAATGGATTTGGAAATTGTACCAGAATGAGGAGGGTACTGTAGGCAGACCTTCTTAGAGCTAAATACCTGGGCAACAATGACCTTTTCTCCCCCGAGGTTCATACAAAGGGCTCCCAGTTTTGGAATGCCATTCACAAGATCAAATGGTACTTTAAGTTGGGAGCTAAACACCTTGTGCACGATGGGCGGAAGACGTTCTTCTGGTTAGATTGGTGGACGGGCAGGGGTCCCCTCCGCGGCCTCTTCCCGGGGCTGTTCGCTTGCTGCGATAATCAGTTCGCGACGGTCGCTGGGGTTCGGTCTGAGACGGGCTGGTGCATCCGCTTTAGGCGTAGCTTCACGCTGCCGGAACGAGTGGAATGGGAGAATTTGTGCTGGATCTTTGATCTGAACCCGATGAGGACGGGTGAGGACAAAGTGTCTTGGGCGCTAGAGGAGTCGGGTTGCTACTCCACCAATTCCCTGTACCTCAAATTGTCGCACGGGGCGGCGATCACGCACTTCAAGGAAGTGTGGAGGACTAGGGTTCCCCCGAAGATCAAGGTCTTCCTTTGGCAGTTGATCAGGGGGCGGCTGCCCTCGGGAGAGCAGTTGGCCAAGCGTCACGGCCCATCGAATGGGGACTGTGCGCTATGTGGGGAGTTTGAGGATTGTAATCATATTTTCTTCAACTGCCCACTTGGCCAAGTTTATGTGGGTAGGGATTAGGGAGATCCTGTCGTGCGCTTGGAACCCCAGGGGTTGGGGACTTTATCGCTATTGTCCAGGGTTTGTCGGGGCGCCTCCGTAGATTAGCTTTACCTTTGCGGCTCAATGCTGGACGCTTTGGAATGTTCGCAATAAGCTAGCTATTGAAGGAAAGGTCCTTGGCAGCCCGGCTGATGCTATGTTCAAAATGTCTATTCATATGCAGGGATGGAGGGTTCTGGTCAGACAGACGGACCGGAGACTCTTGGACGTGGCGATGGCCGAGGTTAGGCGGCTCCACGGGGCGACGAGGACTTGAGCTTCGGGCGGTGCAGCGCTTCTTGGCAGTGCCCTCCGTCGTCGGCGTGTGATAGCGCGTGTGTGGATCCTGTTATGTGTTGGTACACTATGATGTGCGGTGTCCCCGAACTTGTGTTGCGGCTTGTATGACTTGAGGTACCAGACGTGGTGGTGCGTACGTTGTATCGTCGAATTTGTGATGTGGGGCTATATATATATGGCCGGGCCTTTGGCCTTCTGTTTAAAAGACGATGGGCGCGGTCAAGCGGGGAATAGGCGGAGAAGAGCTTCCAGATGCGATCACGTTTGGGGTGGGATGGGGATTGGGGAATGTCTTGCTTTTATAACACCGACGACGTGACGTCCAGGAGCGACAAACGTGCGAGGCTGGTGGGCCGGTCGGAAGTCTGGGTTGTGTTGTAGAGTGAACGTACTGAAGAAAAGAAAAAGGAAAAAAGCAAAAGTGTTGGGTGTCTGTAGTAGTGCAGTAGTGCAGAGCACTCTTTCCGTCGCCTTCGGCCTCCGGGCCGGCTGCCCTCCGACGTCCAGCCTCCCTCCTGCGTTCCCCATAGTCCCTGCCGCACAAAATCGCCCCGAATCCACCCCCGCGTGTAAGCTTTCGTTCAAACTGGCCGAGCCGAGCAGAAATAGCGGGGGGAATGCACTGATTTATCTTTGTGAGACTTCGATCGCGGCCAAGAGAACCAATGCCGGTCCAAAACGATCGCGGCGAGGAGGGAGATGTGGGCCATGACAGGGCCTCCCGGTGTCCTTTTAACGGACGGCAGAAAAGGAAACCTTCAATACGGCACGGGACTCCAACTGCATGCTATTTACGCCGGCGCAAAAGTCCAGCCGTGGAGCGTCAAATAGACGTAGCCGTGTGTCATTGATGGCGGTGCTGAAGCCAACAGGAAGCGCAGACGTCCAAGCAATGCGGCAGAAGCAATGCACAAACTGCTAAGCGGGGCTTGAACGAAAGCAAGCGGTCACGAACGTGCCGGTCAGTTAGGGCCGGCGTATTTTTTGACCATCCGGACGCAAACAATCACTTTTTGTCCATTTGCATCGGACCGCTGGAGATGCTCTTACGATCGAAGCGGACATTGGGCGACTATAAACATAGAGAGAGTTACATCCACTCAGCAAGAGCTCGAAGGCGGCTATTGGCGACACGAAGAGAAGCTACATGGAGTATGTTTAACATTTTATTACATTTGTGGATTTTTTCTCTCCCAATGCAATGCACGGGTATTTTTGGAAGAAAAATGAGAAAAAAAATCTTACTTCCTTTATTAGTAAGTAGGTATAGGAAATTTGCCCGTGAGTTGCTACGGTGCAGTGACATATCCGCAAAATAAAATTGCATACACCCAACTTTTTTTTTTCTTATTTTCAGCAGTC
This sequence comes from Lolium rigidum, assembly GCF_022539505.1. NCBI lineage: Eukaryota > Viridiplantae > Streptophyta > Magnoliopsida > Poales > Poaceae > Lolium > Lolium rigidum. The sequence continues at coordinate 240,277,452 of NC_061508.1, read as the reverse complement.
CAAACATGAAAAGTGGAAGAACCAATTAATAACGGCAAAAGTGGAATGCCCGCTTTATACTACTAAAATAAATATACTTTCATGCATGTTGAATACCAAGAAGGGTGTCATTGGCCGAACCGCGAACCAGCCGATGGGTCAAGTAAGTAGTTTTAGATAAGGAAAAGGAGCTCCCGCTCCGCTCTCGTGCGGCTGAGCCGGGCCGCACCGGAGCGCCGCAGATCCGGCAAGCGGCCAGCCTCCCCGTCTCCCCCGTCCTCGCTCCCACAAGGAGGCTTCATTGAGCAAAGCTCTAGCGGCGCGGTGGCAACGGGGAGCCCTCCTGTGCGCGGGATCTGGGCGGCCCAGCTCGGCGTCCGGCGGCCAGACGGTGGCAGCACGAGGCAGCGCAGCTGCTGCGTGTGGTGGATCCTCCGGCGGCTTCCTTCGTACAGGGTGGTGGGGGTTCCCGGGCAGTGGACCGTGTTGGGTCTTGACGATGGCGGCCGGTGTGGCCGCGTTGGGCAGCGCGTCGGGCGGTTATGGAGGTGTTGCTGCCCTTTGTGCGGTGATCCTTCTAGCATGGTGTTGGGCGGAGCCGTGGTCTTCAATTTGGTTTGTGCGGTGGTAGCTTCTTCTTGCCGGTTGCTAGGCTCTAGTGTCGGGTCCTTCTCGGAGCACTTCGGCGCATTGAGGGTGCTCCATGCTAGAGTGCTCAATGGGTGTGTTTCTGCTTTGTGATGCCCTTCGACTCCAGCCAGTGGCACACATGCGTCGTGGCATCATCTCGGACGCGTGCGATCTTTCGGCCAGATTCTCGACACAAGTGGTGTCGGTGCGTAGTGTGGTCTCGGATGCACGTTGCCCTTCGATTACGTCAATGATGCAGTATCGTTGCTGGGTCTCGACGGACCAAAGTCGTTTGATTACTCCGGCGAGAGGCCTCGAGTTGTGTGTCCCTCCGGCGTGTCCTGAGAGCTCTTCATTGTGATTATTGTGCTTGGGTTGTGATGAGTTTTCTCATCGGCCAACCATCCCACCAGGTTTGCGGGGTCACCACTTCTCTCCTCAGTCTTGTGTGTTGCCGGTCTATGTTTTTTTAATTCTCCTCTCTTATAACCTCCATTCGTTGCAATATCCAATAAGTGACACCACATGAAGGTGCAGCTCGATCTCTACCTGGAATTCCCTATTACCTTGAATAGATCCAACCATGTTTTACCGCTTAATTGCAATTTTACAACCACCTTGCATGACTGCTTTGTAAACCTTTCCAAAACCTCCGGTGCCAATAACCTTTTCCTCATCAAACTGATTTGTTGCCTCTTCTAGCACACGCAAAGGTATATGGTGGGGGTTGCCTTCAATGGATGTGCAAATCATGTAGTCTCTCCCAAAAAATTCTTCAATGGATGTGTAAATCATGTGTGTGTGTGGGGGGGGGGCGTTGGCCCCCCCTGACATGCACTAAGCTCCACCACTGGATGCCATCTAGCGTCACATTTTTCCACTCAGATGGTGCAATAGTGATTTTCATCTTACCAGACTTGTCACTTGATGGCAAGAAGTAATGAGTGTAATAAGGAACAGACAACGAACCATGTGATATCTCTGAGAGATCAAAAAAAAAATCTGTTCCACGGTGTCATCAATGTATACATCAAAGAAGAGAGAATGGATAACCTTGCTCGCAATGTCACAAAAGTGCAACTGGATCAACAACTCAGAATGCCCATCCACATCAAAAATCTAACTCATGTTGTTTCTTCCCATCAGCCTTCTCGCTGTAGAGTATACATCACTAGGTGAACAGGCGAGCTTCGCCTCGCCGCCTTCATCCCGTTCTAGCATTGTGTGGCCACCGTGTTAGATTTGCACGCCATTGTCGCGCATGACACTTTTATTATGTTGCCCAAGTTTTTTTACATTATGCAAGGAAAAAAATAATAACACTTTGTTACTATCAATTCTTCCTTCTTAGTTTGCAAGGGGCCGCATCTACAATAGTCAGTTGCTAACATGTCTCCTTACAATGAATATACATCTTATCATCCACTGTCGACACAAGCTAAGACAAATAGAAACAACCAAATTGTAGTAGTAGTCCTCTAGCACGAGATCATTATTACTTATTTCTTAAAATCTTATTGTTTGCATAAATGTGATCAAAGCAAGAAGTGTACTAATTTTTATCTGCAATGCAAGCCACAACCAGTAATAAAAAATTCAATGCATCCATCTTAGAGATGGGACGATAGGTGAAGCAAGCAACAGTAATATACCATAGATATTCCAAGTTCATACATATCACTATATCAGTACACTAACCAATCCTAGGCAAGGTACCTCAATATATAAATCCGCCGTTTCATAACTCACAAGGTGATGCAGATCTTGCTACTTGGTAGCATGGATCAAAATCCTCATTTTACTTAGGCAAAGGACATCATTCTGGTTATATATCTGTAACAAATCGTGGGAAGTATGTTTTTCACTCTGAAGAACTTTGAAGTTCATATATGCCAACATGGTGCAAGGTATTAGTATAAACTGCACATAAAGATGAGGCGAAAAAATTTACTCGTTAAATTTCAAAATGGAAGATCCTATGGATAATATATGAACTTAAATAACATGGGAATACACACATATAAGCAATAGTAAGAAAGAATAGCAGGTGCTATATTTACTAAGTAGTATGAACTATGAAGGTCACAATGTATTTTAATTAACAATTCACTTTCATCATTGATACTGTACAACACTTTGGTCAAACCATTGGCTGTTAATGAGGTTCCCCATAATGGCTAGTCTGCTTCATGAACTAAACAATGTAGTTTTTTTAAAGGAAAATAATAGAGCCAATAATAATCTTAAAATTATGCCAAAAGTTCTGAGTGTACTTAGTAAGCACACCATCTATGATGCAAAGTTTGCAGGATTGTGCTTTCAGGATGGAGATCAACCCATGATCCCCAAAGATTATGGTATAACTTCTCAGGCAATCAGAAATTTTACCAATAGTGGAATCCTTCAAAACTACATGCTTTCCCATTGCCCATTGAATTATTATCCATATAGAAGTAGAAAGTATAAGTGTTGATCAATCAATTTGCAAGAACATCAGTACCACTAAAGAACTCAGATCTGCTATTATGGGCCACCAAAGTGTTAAACAAGCGACATTGGGATTTGATGGGAAGAGCAACTAACAATGTAAACCAAAGAATCACACATAGCACGAATAGGATTGAAGCATTCAAGTCCAAGAGCTTCACTTGACCACCTTAATGATATGCACAAAATCGGCCAATGGTCAAATACCATCTATGCTATAAATTCCTAACCTATAGTATCAAACACACTTCAACTCATAAACCAAAAGAGTAGACAATCCACAGCCTACTGCAAAAAGAACATGAATAACATCACCTTTATTGAATCCTCTGGCAATGCATAATTCTTTCCAGCACATAGGTAAGATTTTTTTTTTTTGACAAAACACACTACTAATGCTTACCACTCTATTAGCTTCGATGCTTGCATCGGAGAGCAGTGTATCCCCAGATGGCCGATGATCCTGCTTGATATATATTCATCATTTCCTCTCTCTTGCACATGAACCTAATAATCTGATGACATCTAGAACAATAGAATATGACCAAGTCTGAAGAACTTGATTTTAAATCGAGAATATGTATAGTTTCTCAAGAAATCCACTACCATAGCAAACAAAAGCATGCTAGTATGTTAAACTTCTGAAATTCCAGCGATCACGCATATGTGGAAGGAAAATATCAATATTTTCTACTCCAATTTGTCCCATGAAGACATACATTACCCCATGCCAATCTGTTAAAGAGTTATATGCAACACTATGCACCTTTTTTCGATAAAGGGAATATATTAATATCAAAGGATACCAATTACTCCCAGCCTCTGCAACAACGCAATGCCCTAAAACATTACGGATGCACACAGCCAAAAAAGAGAAAAAGAAAACTAAGAAATAAAAGTCCCGCTACAGTATTATACATCCAAGTTCTCCATAATATGCCTTGGGGATTTAAATATTCCAATCTTGAGTTGAAGAAGTAAGAACTATGGTTAATTAATTTTGAGAAATACCCATTTAAATGGAACAAGGCGCCACAAAGGAAGCAAGTGTTCCGAATAACGAAACATATTTACATGATTTTCCTTCGAGTCATATAAAGAGAAGAAATGAAAGGAACAACACCGAACTACTAATAGTGATATATTTACATACCAAAACATGTAATTATTAAACTTGCGGTTGTACCAGTACTATGTATTGGTGTGCCTGCTTTGGCACTCCTTGCTTGGCCTGCCAGGCCAGCCAGTCTAGTTTTTTTCCTCTTTTAGTCTGCATCCTTGATGCCTTGACTGCACCGCCGTAGTCATATGTCCCACGTGGCTTTTCATGCATGTACGCTCTGTTCCAGCTGAGAATTGAGAGACCACCCGGCTAGTCTAATCTTCTCCTATAAGGGAGAGCTTAAAGGGTGTTTGAACGGGAGTAATTCAAAGACAAAATTGCGCAGGGCTGCCGTGGCATCTCAGCTGGACGGTTGATGGTTCAGAGACTTGTAGCCATTAACAGAATGATATCCAATGTACGACACTTTTTTTTGCCTGAAGGTAGGCTTTCTATGTCTACACTGAAGGTGTATTTGTTCACTGTAACTATACTTCAATTAGAATGAAGTTTCAATTATAATGAAGTGACGATGGACGTATCTGGTAGGTGCAAACACATAGTTAACACAGAAACACAAAAAAATTTGAGGCAATCAGAAAACAAAAATATATCGGAACAGAGCAAGCACCTACACAACAGAAACTATGCTACCAATAGTGAATCGACGGATCATTCGTGCCAATGGACCGCACCTCGCTAGGTCCAGCGGTGTTGCAAACTAAGAAAAAATGCACATCCAAAGCGAATCAATCTAAATACATATACCCTCAAAGGCAGATGCCCTCAACGGTCTCGCTGCTAGCCCAGGTTACACTATAGAGAAATGCATCTCAAAAGAAGAAGTGATCAAGAAATATGTACCATCACTAAGAAGTTTCTTAGCTACAGGTGGTTTCTTCGTGTCGTTGGCCGACCTCAGAAAAAAGAAAACTTGCTAGTACATATACAAATTTGCTGGTACATGTACAAAATTTGTTAGCACAAGATCACTAACGGTGCAAAGACTAAAAATATTTATAAACTCTTTTGAGGCGTTCCACCTGCATTAAAATTTAAAATATATTATATATAATCAATCTATTTATCTTGACGTGATCAAAGGGCAAAAACATTATCTACAATAGGAGTATCTATCTATTTATCCTGACGTCATCAAAGGGTGGGATTACCAGCTAGCTAGTTCTATCTAAATTCAGTTTCCGGAAGATCAAGTAATGTATATACATAACACAATAGTGAGTTAACATTTAATGAATTGTTAAAAAGCATAACGGGACTTGAAAGTTATAGTATATGCACTACACAGAAGTATACCAAGAAGAAACATGACAAAAAAAAGAGACAATTGAATACCCTATGGCCAGCCATCCACACGCCAATAAAAGACGCCGCTTGACTGTCGCAATCATCCCGTATTTGCATGATTGCCAGTTACTACTCTGTCACCACCAAATAAATATTGCACTGAAAAATGTCTGATTTTGTCTTTTCTATTATGTTGCCTGAATTTTATGCATTGTTTTCTTCTAAGTGGTCAGACATTAATTTTAATTTCACTTGGAAAGGTAATAAATTAGCATGGAGATTGGACACCCCAAAAAACAGAGTAACATAATAGGCATTTTTCAGAGAACAACTCAGAAAACTACACAGTTTAAGTTAATAGATGATCAGAGACATCAAACACCACCAAGAATTCAGAAACATACTTAAACTGAGCAACAGGAGCCCCTGTTTAGAAAAAAGGTTTTCAATGATATGTCGGGAAAACCATTTTCCTTGAGCAACAGGAGCCTTGTTCAACTATCATCTATAGTTAAGGCATTGAGCAAGCACTGCTAGATTTTTTTACTTCGTGCTAAGTAAGCTTA